>NW_024104689.1:0-332801 GCF_003945595.2 Pipra filicauda | reverse complement strand
TTCTAATGGTGCTTGTACTCCCTGAACCATTCCCTCACCCATCCAACCATCCCTTGTCCCCTCTCTGACAAGGACAGTGGCTCCAGGTGTTCTGCCACGCTCCCAGGGCACAGGGGGGGACTGTGGAGCCACCCTCGAGGGGGGAAACGTGCCCTGCCTGCCCTGCCCAGGGAAAGGGAACTGCCCCCAGTGTTCCCCAGCACAAGGCACCCTTGGAAATATCCACTGCAATGGGACACTCAGGGACAGCAACAAGCACTGCACGAGGCTGCTCTGGCACAGGACCAATTTTAAGCTCAGCTTTTCTCTGGACCACTTCATTTGGTTTCCCACCTCATCCTGCAGTCAGAACTTGCTCTTCTTGCAACTTTTTAGGGTGACCACAAATTAAAGAGGCCTCTGCTCCAGCACCCACGAGGGCCTGAACCATCTGACAGGATCCATTTTTCCAGGGAATTCAAAGCTCCACCTGAGGAACAGGGCATCCTGAACAAACCCATCCCAACTCCACAGGACAAACTGCTCCCTCTCTGCCCAGTCCAGTCTAATCCCAGAGGCTCCCAGATCGTGCAGAACAACAACCCAGGAGATCAGAGACTCCAGTCCATCTCTTCCTAGCACAGGTTTGGGTGAGTTTGGCAAATAGAGAGACTCAGGAATTACCCAATGTTTTCCCAGTTTAACCCCTGTCACACCAATCACCTTAACACTGCCAGTCCTTAATGCTTGTTCTCTTGTGTTAAGGACTGAGGAAGTTGTACTGTGATACTCTCAGCAATGCCTGAAACCATGGCAGGGACCTTGCTTTGAGCTCCCCAGGGCCGGGCACCCCGAGGATCTCCCCGAATAATCCTTTCGGTGCGCGCTGGAGTCCTCGGGGTGCCCCAACCCGGGGGGCACCCACAGCACTGTCCCTACAGGGGGCCCAATTTGGTCCTAAACTGCAGGGGGATCTTGCCTGTGTCCCAGACTGGTCCGGGGATCTGAGGCCCTTCCCGAGAAAATCTCGGTGCCGGCGTGAAGGGCCAGAGATCCCTTGGAGCCACGGGAGAGCAGGCACAGAGTCCCGCCTGGGGGGCCAATTCTGCTGCCTCAACTCAGCACTTCAAAGAAGCCTCTAAGACTCAGATGGTGAGTTTTCGAAGCCAGGCATTCCTTGCTTACAACACCTTGCCATGATCCCAGCCCAACGGGTGTCCTGGCAGTCAGCCCCCAAAGGGCACACACAGGTATCTCCACTGCAGCTGATGGGAGGGGTCAGCATTACAGGAGGGTTCATTTTCCTTCCCTGCATTCCTGTTCCACATTCAGGGCATTTTCCAACACTTATCACCATACACACCTACCCTTAGAAGGTTTCCAAGGGGCTTCACCGAGGGCCTTCCCAGCTCTGCTCTGTCTGGAGCCCTCAAAGTCCTCAGGGCCTGCCTGAGGAACCTCAACACAACTCACCTGCTGACACAGCAACTTGGTGCTGCTTGGCTGCTGCCTCACTTCCCTTCTTCTTTGTTTCTTCACCTCCTTTGCTTGGTCCCTTTCAATCCCTGGGCTCAGCTCTGTGCACTTTCCAGGCTACATCCCACTGCAAAAACAATTAGTGCTTGTTACATCTCAAAACTCAGAGAGTATTCCCCCTTTATTCTTGACAGTCAGCCATCAGGCCAGTGTCTCATTATTTAAAGCAGTTTGACTCCTCAGTGACAACAACTGACAGCCCTGAATCCTAACACAGGCTGAGACACAAACACGGATGGGAACTGTGAAGGATCCACTTTGTCCTCCTCACCAACCAAAAGGAGCTTTCTGAACTCAAGAATAAGAGACCCCAGGTCCTTTTTCTGCAATGTCAACTGCTATAGATGTGACCCACAAGACCTGCAAAGGCCCTTCCCACTTCCCCTGCAGGGCTGGCAGTGCCACCACTGGACACGGACCCAGGGGCTGGGCAGGAACGGAGGGGCTGGGGCGTCCAATCCATCGGCCCAGGTGGCACCAGGAGTTCCTGCAGTTCCTGAGGGGAGAGCCTCAAGACAACAAAGGATTAGGAAAAGGATCATTTTAAACTTTAATATGTCTATCTCCTGGAACACGGGGAGTTTGACAAGGCCTACTGGTGCAACAAGGGCACACTCAAGGCTATCTATTCAAAGGATCTACCAGCACTCAAAAGCTGTCACTGTCCTTCTTACAGGGGGAACTCAGGAAACTCTGTTTGCCAAGAGCCTCCAGGAGGATTTCCAGCTTTTGGGGCTCCCTTTTAACTATTTTTCCCCATCCCTGTAGGTGGGACTATCACCTGCCCTGCAGGGGGAACAGCCCACAAAGTTCACTTGCAGGGATGCCATTAACTCAAAGTCCCTTCTCAGGGGGTCACTGCACACCTTGGCCTTTCTTTGCCCTCCCCACCAAAGATGATTCCAACAGTTCTGAGAGATCTGGCAGACCCAGAGCTCTCCTCAGGGAATGCTTCAGCTGCTTAAAGGCTGCCCTTGCACCATCTAGACAAGGCAGCAAATGCTTACAGGCTGTTCTGTAAAGTTGGCATAACAGTCTTACCACACATCCAGAGGGAGCAATCCAGAGTCCAGCCCGTCCCACCATTCCCAGCAAGGCAGTTCGTGGGCTGTCTGGGGCTCAGGGAGGAGTCACTTGGCTGCTTTTCTTCTTTCCTGCTTTCCGGATTCTCTCCTTCCAAAGCAAAGGTTTCTTGGCTTTCCTTGCTCAAGGACATGCAGCAAAGGCCATCTTTTCAATCCAATACTGGAAACTCCTCGAGGTTGTCATTCAAGGTGCTTCTCTCAGGTCCTGCACTCATCAATCCCCTTGGCCATTGCTTTTCTTGGCAGGTTCTTGCATTCACGTCCTACAAGCAAACCAGAATGAGCCAATTCAGCTGTTACTGCAACCAATCCAAGCTGGCATTCTGATTTTAAAGGATACTGGCTTTGCCTTATCAGGAGAGATCCCACATCAGGGGTAATACCTACAGGTTCTGCCCTCTTCCACTCTCCTGCAGTTCCACTGGCCCACACCACAGGAACAACTGCAGCTGCCACTTCAGTCAGGGCCTTGCTGCTGACAGGAGTTATTCCCTGCACAACAAGAGCTGCTGCTTGGACACATTGAGTTTCAGCAATTACAGTTTAAATAGCCCCTGTTTTCCATTTCATTTCTGCCTCAAGTTTTTCAGGAAGTCTCTTCCTAGCACAGGTTTGGGGGAGTTTGGCAAACAGGGAAACTGAGCAATTACCCAATGTTTTCCCAGTTTAACCCCTGTCACACCAATCACCTGAACACTGCCAGTCCTTAATTCTCCCTCTGTTGGGTCAAGGACTGAGGAAGTTGGACCTGTGTCTGAGCAGGACAGGTGCAAACCAAATGCTGGGGACTGGAACACACACCTGGCACTCCTGCAGCTCTCACAGTCACATTCCAGAGAAAACAGCCAATTGGACCCTCACTGCTCATTTCTTAATCCCAATCCCACACTTCCTTTGGCACTTGGAGCACCACTTTTATCACCCAATTGCAGCCCATTAGAGAGCTCCATGTCTAGCAGGGACAGGGACCCCTGGGATACTCTCAGCAATGCCTGAATCCATTGCAGGGACCTTGCTTTGAGCTCCCCAGGGCCGGGCACCCCGAGGATCTCCCCGAAGAATCCTTTCGGTGCGCGCTGGAGTCCTCGGGGTGCCCCAACCCGGGGGGCACCCACAGCACTGTCCCTCCAGGGGGGTCCAATTTGGTCCTAAACTGCAGGGGGATCTTGCCTGTGTCCCAGACTGGTCCGGGGATCTGAGGCCCTTCCCGAGAAAATCTCGGTGCCGGCGTGAAGGACCAGAGATCCCTTGGAGCCACGGGAGAGCAGGCACAGAGTCCCTCCTGCAGGGCCAATTCTGCTGCCTGAACTCAGCTCTTCCAAGAAGCCACTAAGATTCAGCTGGTGAGTTTTAGAAGCCAGGCATTCCTTGCTTACAACACCCTGCCATGATCCCAGCCCGACGGGTGTCCTGGCAATCAGCTCCCAAAGGGCACACACAGGTATCTCCACTGCAGCTGATGGGAGGAGTCAGCATTACAGGAGGGTTCATTTTCCTTCCCTGCATTCCTATTTCATATTCAGGACATTCTCCAACACTTATCACCATACACACCTACCCTTAGAAGTTTTCCAAGGGGCTTCACTGAGGGCCTTCCCAGCTCTGCTCTGTCTGGAGCCCTCCAAGTCCTCAGTGCCTGCCTTAGGAACCTCAACACAACTCACCTGCTTACACAGCAACTTGGTGCTGCTTGGCTGCTGCCTCACTTCCCTTCTTCCTTCTTTCTTCACCACCCTTGGTTGGTCCCTTTCAATCCCTTGGCTCAGCTCTGCGGAGTTTCCTCACCAAAGACACAGGAAAACAAGTGCCAACACTTCAACAATCACTTCAGTTTTCAATTGATAAAGCAACAGTAAAGAAAAGCTTTTCAGACACTTGGGAAGAGTCCATCCCACTTTAACTAGTTTGTGGGACTCGTTCCCAGCCTCCTGAGCTTCATTTCCCACCTCACTCGGGGCTGCAGTACACCTGGTTCTACACACACACACAGGGAGCTGCTGCTCCTGCATTCCAGTCTCCTGGTTCCCCTTGCAACTCCTCCAGCTGTTTGCCCAGCTCTCCAGTGCCCATTCCTTTGCCCACTGCACTTGTTCACAGCCCCAGGGCTCCCAGGGCCACCCTGGGCTCTCCCCTGCCCTGACACTCAGGGCCCTTTCCCAGCCCCGACTCCATCCAGCACTGACACAGCTGCTGCACCTGCAAGTCTCCTGCTCCTGCCCTCCCTCTGCCTGCAAAACACCCCTGGCAGCTCCTGCACCCCCACCTCTTACCTCCCAGGAAAACACAGCTGCATCCTCCTGGATCCTCCAGCTGGATGCTGCTGGCTCTGGGCAGCTCCCACCCTTCAGCAGGGGATGCCAAAGGCAGCTCTGGGGACTGTCCCGAGGGCAGGGACACCCACTGTGGCTCACACCAACACTCAGCCAGCTCAGGCCTGGGCTCTTCTGCCTGCAGGGCAACAAACAGCCAAGCAGGGACACTGGGACACTCCAAGGAAACAGGGACAACACACTCAGGAGCCTGGGACACCACAGCCCCCAAACCTGCCCAGGCTCCAGCTGCTGCACAGACCTGTGGCCACACAGGACCCAAACCCACCCCCAGCACAGACAACCCTGGGCAGGTCAAGCTGCTCATTCCCAACCACAACCAAACATCCAGTGCCACTGTCTGCCAGCCCCTGCTCCCAGCAATCAATCACCTTTCCCATTTCCTTTCTTTACAGCTCCTTGCATTCACATTCTACTATCAAACCATGATCAGCAAATTTAGCTCTTACTAGAACCAATCCAGCTTGGCTCCCTAATTCTAGAGGATACTTGGTTTGCCTTACCAGGAGAGACTCTGGCTTAGGGGTAATTCTTACAGGTTCTGTCCTTGTCCATTTGCTTGGAATTCCACTGGCCCACACGACAGGAACAACTGCAGCTGCCACTTCAGTCAGGACCTTGCTGCCGACAGGAGTTATTATCCCTCTGTAAACACCAAACTGCTTCAATACAAACAATCCAGTGGACACTACAACTCCTTGGCACTTTCAGTGGAACCAGTGCAAGTCAGTTGCTAAGTTACACAAGGTTTTCTTCTAAAGTTGTAATTAATTAAGACATCCAAAAAACAACCACTGTGAGATAAGAGATCCCCCCTATAGTTCTACTCTTAGGGAAAAAAACCAAACCCCCCTCCCCAGGGCTGCAATAGCTCAGGCTCCCAGAAAGGCCCAGGGGCTGGGCTGGGCTTTTGGCTGCCCTGGAGCACAGGCAGGAACACGATGTCACCACCCCACGGGCACAGCTGAGAACCCAAAGAGCAGCCACACCAGCAGCTCCTGCCAGCCCTGCTGGGCTGGGCCTTGGGGAGGAAGGACACTGGCCTTTCTTCCTGCCTAGGAGCAAAGAGCCTCCTTGCTGAGCACTTCTCCTGCCAAGGGCATCAGCTCAGATGGGAAGTTCATCAAGGGCAACTTCCTGGAATGAGAAACATTCCTGTTACCTGGACAATCTCTTTCCAACTGAACTCAGAAGTACACACAAAACTTCAGGTGTTACCTAAAATTTCTTACAAGAACCTCTGAGACTCAAGTGGTGAGTTTTAGAAGCCAGGCAATCTTTTATTCCTATGCTCTTGAATCATTCCAGCCCACCAGGGGCTCTGGCAATCAGCTCCCAAAGGGCACACAGAGCTATCTCCACTGCAGCTGATATGGCAGCATTACAGGAGGATTCATTTTCCTTCCCTGCATTCCTGTTCCACATTCAGGACATTTTCCAACACTTATCACCATACACACCTACCCTTAGAAGGCTTCCAAGGGGCTTCACCGAGGGCCTTCCCAGCTCTGCTCTGTCTGGAGCCCTCAAAGTCCTCAGGGCCTGCCTGAGGAACCTCAACACAACTCACCTGCTTACACAGCAACTTGGTGCTGCTTGGCTGCTGCCTCACTTCCCTTCTTCCTTCTTTCTTCACCTCCCTTGCTTGGTCCCTTTCAATCCCTTGGCTCAGCTCTGTGCACTTTCCAGGTTACATCCCACTGCAAAAAGGATTAGCTCTTGTTACATCTCAACACTCAGACAGCATTCCCCCTTTTTTCCTGACACTGGGCCATCAGGCCAGTGTCTCATGATTTAAAGCAGAGTTTGACTCCTCAGTGACAACAACAGCTACAGCCCTGAATCCTAACACAGGCTGAGACACAAACACGGGTGGGAACTCTGAAGGATCCACTTTGTCCTCCTCACCAACCAAAAGGAGCTTTCTGAACTCAAGGAGCAGACCCCAGGTCCTTTTACTGCAATTTCAACTGCTATCAATGTGACCCACAAGACCTGCAAAGGCCCTTCCCACTTCCCCTGCAGGGCTGGCAGTGCCACCACTGGACACGGCCCCAGGGGCTGGGCAGGAACGGAGGGGCTGGGGCGTCCAATCCATCGGCCCAGGCGGCACCAGGAGTTCCTGGAGTTCCTGAGGGGAGAGCCTCAAGACAACAAAGGATTATGGAGATCATTTTAAACTTTAATAGGCATATCTCCTGGAATATGGGGAGGTTGACAAGGCCTACTGGGGCAACAAGGACACACTCAAGGCTATCTATTCAAAGGATCTACCAGCACTCAAAAGCTATCACTGTCCTTCTTACAGGGGGAACTCAGGAAACTCTCTTTGCCAAGAGCCTCCAGGAGAATTTCCAGCTTTTGAGACTCTCTTTTAACCATTTTCCCCATCACTGTAGCTGGGACTATCACCTGCCCTACAGGGGGAACAGCCCACAAAGTTCACTTGCAGGGATGCCATTAACTCAAAGTCCCTTCTCAGGGGGTCACTGCACACCTTGTCCTTTGTTTGCCCTCCCAAGCAAAGATGCTTCCAACACTTCTGACACATCTGGCAGACCCAGAGCTCTCCTCAGGGAATGCTTCAGCTGCTTAAAGGCTGCCCTTGCACCATCTAGACAAGGCAGCAAATGCTTACAGGCTGTTGGAAAAGTTGCCCTAACAGTCTTACCACACATCCAGAGGGAGCAATCCAGAGTCCAGCCCGTCCCACCATTCCCAGCAAGGCAGTTCATGGGCTCTCTGGGGCTCAGGGAGGAGTCAGGTGACTTCTTTTCTTCTTTCCTGCTTTCCAGATTTTCTCCTTCCAAAGCAAAGGTTTCTTGGCTTTCCTTGCTCAAGGACATGCAGCAAAGGCCATCTTTTCAATCCAATACTGGAAACTCCTCGAGGTTGTCATTCAAGGTGCTTCTCTCAGGTCCTGCACTCATCAATCACCTTGGCCATTGCTTTTCTTGGCAGGTTCTTGCATTCACGTCCTACAAGCAAACCAGAATGAGCCAATTCAGCTGTTACTGCAACCAATCCAAGCTGGCATTCTGATTTTAAAGGATACTGGTTTTGCCTTATCAGGAGAGATCCCACAGTAGGGGTAATACCTACAGGTTCTGCCCTCTTCCACTCTCCGGGAACACTCCACTGGCCCACACCACAGGAACAACTGCAGCTGCCACTTCAGTGGGGACCTTGCTGCTGACAGGAGTTATTCCCTGCACAACAAGAGCTGCTGCTTGGACACATTGAGTTTCAGCAATTACAGTTTCAATATCCCCAGTTTTCCATTTCATTTCTGCCTCAAGTTTTTCAGGAAGTCTCTTCCTAGCACAGGTTTGGGGAGTTTGGCAAACAGGGAAACTGAGCAATTCCCCAATGTTTTCCCAGTTTAACCCCTGTCACACCAATCACCTGAACACTGCCAGTCCTTCATTCTCCCTCTCTTGGGTTAAGGACTGAGGAAGTTGGACCTGTGTCTGAGCAGGACAGGTGCAAACCAAATGCTGGGGACTGGAACACACACCTGGCACTCCTGCAGCTCTTACAGTACATTCAAGAGAAAACAGCCAATTGGACCATCACTGCTCATTTCTTGATCCCAATCCCACACTTCTTTGGCACTTGGAGCACCACTTTTATCACCCAATTCCAGCCCATTAGAGAGCTCCATGTCTAGCAGGGACAGGGACCCCTGGGATACTCTCAGCAATGCCTGAATCCAGTGCAGGGACCTTGCTTTGAGCTCCCCAGGGCCGGGCACCCCGAGGATCTCCCCGAATAATCCTTTCGGTGCGCGCTGGAGTCCTCGGGGTGCCCCAACCCGGGGGGCACCCACAGCACTGTCCCTCCAGGGGGGCCAATTTAGTCTCAAGCTTGCCATGGACAGCCCTAAAGGCATTTCAAGAGTCCTTTTTTGGAACCCACCAACGGGTATGGGGAGGAAGCCACAAGAAGGCCTCATTTCTAAAGGCAGGGGGATCTTGCCTGTGTCCCAGACTGGTCCGGGGATCTGAGGCCCTTCCCGAGAAAATCTCGGTGCCGGCGTGAAGGGCCAGAGATCCCTTGGAGCCACGGGAGAGCAGGCACAGAGTCCCTCCTGGGGGGGCAATTTTCCTGCCTCAACTCAGCTCTTCCAAGAAACCTCTAAGACTCAGCTGGTGAGTTTTAGAAGTCAGGCATTCCTGCACACTCTGAGATATTTTAAGAGCTTACTGAGTGAAAAAACACAAAGCTTTTTCAAGGACCTCTGGCCTCCCACAGACAGCTCCTTTCCCCTTTCAGTACAAAATTATTTTCAGGGAATCATTTAATAGGAAGTGCCCAGGAACCCAAGAATATGCTTTGAGAACAGAAAATATACAGAGGGAAGGAACTTGGCACAAGTGTAACATACTCCAGAACAAACCTGACTTTAGTTTTACTCTTTGTGTTCAAATATTCCACAGAAAAGCTCCAGCAGGAGAACTGGCACATTCCCAACAGGATCCTGAAAGTCCTTCTCACGAGGGCTGGAGGAAAATCGCAGTTGTACGAGTCCCTTGTGCCTGCAGATGCCTGTGGATCCTCTCCATCCACCTCGTGCTCTCCCAACAGCAGAAAGGTTGACCTCGGGGACATGGTGGCACTCGACATCCTGCTGAGAGAGCAAGGAAACCTTTAGCATAAAGGGGAGTTGGAATCTAAAACTTCCTTTCCTGGGAGCTTTGTGAAGCCTGCAACCAAGAGGGGGAAAATTTGCATCTCCTTTGGTGCAGGTGTCAACAGAGGCCAACAGAGCTTGCACTTTTTTCAGACAACTGTGCCCTTTTTGGCTCCCTGGCAGCTCCAATGGCACCAGAACCCCCTTCCTGCACACCCACGGCTGTCACACACAGCCACCCACACACCTTTGCTCCAGCCCACACGGGGCCAACATTTCCTCACCCTGCACATCCCAAGGGCAGTAGTTTTGCTAGAGAGCACAGCAACCCCCCTGTCCTTGCAGACTGCCTCCCTGTAAAAAGGGAATCATTTCTCCTGGACACTTCTCCCACAGTCAAGGGCTTTTCAAATGTGCTCAGGGTCCCTCCCAGCTTCTGCCTGTCCTTGCATTTCAAGGCACGGGCATATTCTATCTGCCAACAGCAAACCCAGCTCCTCACTGGCAGTATAAGCCCTGGTCTTACCTGGACAGACTCCCGGGCTCGGCACAGCTGTGGCTCATGGAGCAGCTTCCCAAGGCCCTTCTCTCTCCCAGCAGGAAGCACAACTCGCCTCCGCACCAGGGGAAACCACGAGCCAGGCTGCAAATTGACACAGAACGAGCAAAAAGCATTAATGCAGCACCAAGAAACTAAGACCAGTCTTCGCCTCGTAACCCTGCACGGGGAAAGGCTTTGGGATTCCGAGGCAATCCCTGAGGCACCCAGAGAGCAACAGCCCCGCAGCCCTGCCACGGCTCCCCCAGGGTCACCCGGCAGGGAAGGGGTTTACCCGGCCCCCGCTGCCCAGCACAACGCGCCCCTAAACGCCCCCCGGCTCCCCCGGCCCACAAACCCAGCGGCCAAGGCGCTCTCCCCTCCGCAGCCCGGGCAGCAGCGGGGACGCACCCGCAGCCCTCACACGCAACCGCCCGCACCCCCCCCGCCGGCCCTTTATACCGCGGGCCGGCAGCGCTGCCCAATCAGCGCTCGAGCGCCGCCGCCCAATCCCAGCCCACCCGGCCCTGCGGCCCCGCCCCGCCCGCTCACCCGGCCCCGCCCCTCGGCGCGGCCCCGCCCCCGTTCCCCCCGCGCGGCTCCCGCCGGGGCCGGGGAAGGGCGGTGGGAGCTCCGCGGTCACGGCCCGGCCGGGAGCTCTCCCGGGACAAGGGGAGCGGGGCCTGCGACGTTCTTGGGGGAGGGCGGGGCCGGCGCGAGCTGGGGGGCGGGCCGAGGGGCGGGGCCGGCGCTATCCCGCGGCGCTTCGCTCTGTGCTTTGGGGCTGTTTCGGGGTGCAGATTTTGGGGGACTGCGCACACCCTCCCCTGGTCACAGCCCCGCCCCAGCTCGCTGCACTCCGCGCACCCCTCGCTCAGCTCCGCGGGGATTTGTGCCTCCTCCGAAGGTGGCAAATGTCCGCAAAGCCAGTCGGGAAGCCAGAGAGCTGCAGCCCCCGGGCCCCGCCGCGGCTTCCCCGCCCTCCCCCGGCCCCTCCCGCCCGTCCCGCCCCGCAGCGCCGCTCCCGCTGCCGCCCTCGAACCCAAGGAACGACCCCCGTGCCCCCAGCACAGGCCGGTCCCTCCCCGGCAGCCTCGGCAGCGCCGGCAGCGGCCGCAGCCCCCAACGCCGGGCGGGGCGGGTGCCGCGGCTGCGACCCCGCGGGGAAGGGACTACAAAGAACTAAACCTACGGCCTGGACAGCGAGAACAAAGCCCGAGGGTGTCAAAAGCCTGTCAGAGAGACTGCAATGGCAACAGAAGGACGCGAGATGGCAGCGTCCGTGAAATAACTACAGCGGCCCACAGGCCACGGGCACCGATGGGATCGGACCGGGCTGCTCAGGGAGGGATCCAGTCACGTTTTGAAACAGGATTTTGGGTCCCAAAAGCACAGCCCTATGTTTGTGAAGCTCCGAAAAAGACTAAGTCCCATAGTTTCAGCCCTTGAAGTGCAGGTTAAGTCCTGCACTGTCCCAGCTCCAAAAAAGAAACCCACCTAAGTGCTGTGCTTTTGGGGCTCAAAAGCAGAGGGTGGGTAGTGCTTTTCTGAAGCTCAGAAAAAAACTAAGTCCGCGGCGCTGTCCGACGAAACGGGCGGGACTGCGAAGGGAAAGGGAGCGCGGAGCGCGCCCCGCACCGAAATACCCCCGAAATTGCGGGAGGAGCCCGAACCGAGTGCGGCACCTGGCGAATTCCAAAAAGTCCTGCAGTCTCAAGACGTGCTGTGGCTGCAGCTCCCGGCTTTATTTGCGAGGGGGAGATGTCTGCAGTTCCAGGTTCTTTTCGCCAGGGAGAAATGTTTGAGGATACTGTGCCTACAGGTCCGGTGGGATTTCGGCAGGAATTGCCCTCGGGTCACTCCCAGCCTGCAGTTCTGGGTGGCATTTAGTGGGGGAACCGTCGGTACTTGCACCTCCTGCAGTACTGGGCAGAATTCGCCAGGCGGTGCCCTCGGTCCATCGGCTGCGAAATTCCACCCGATAGTCCGGCTCCACGTGTCTGGGGAATTGATTTCCCTGGATCCCACCCCCATGTCTGCAATCCATAGGAACTCAGCTGTTTCCCTCCTGTGTCACAGTGTCTTCCAGTTGCCACAAAGACAGAGCTCTGCAGCCAAGCTGCAGCACTTAAAGTAGCATCTTAAGCCTCAGTGTTGATGTGGTTTGGAAAATTACTATTCAAGAGCTTTTGGGCCCATGCTGAGTAATAGTCCTTGTATTCCCAGGCCCTCTTTTGGGCTGTGGTTTTCCACAGCTGATATTTTTTGTCCATCTGGGTTGGTTTCTGATGGCCTGACTTTTCTTTTTCCCTTGTAGAGTCTGAGCTGAGAAGGAGGAGGACTAAGCACACCTGCAGCTGTACCCAAACCTGCACAAGTACAGAGTGTTCTTCAACCACTTCAGCGCTGCCCAATTACCTGCACGTTTTTCCAGTTCCTGCTCCCTGTGGCAGGCAGAGCCATTCCCTGCCCTGCCCACCCGTGCTGAGCCAGCAGGTCCCTGCACCCCCATTTGTGCTGAGATAACTTGTTTGGACACCCGGCCCGGCTTCTCTGGGCCACACCATCCCAGCCCGGGGCCACGCAGGCCAAGGACAGGCTGTAAATGTCACCCTTTGTACTCTGCCGTGTCCACTTCAGCTGCAGTTGGATTTGGAACCGAGATAAAAGCAGGGCTGTTCTGCTTTGGAGGTGCAGGGGAGTTTGGGGCTGGGGAGAAGGGTTTCAACCTGAGGAATTTCTTACATCTCCTATTCCAGGTGCTGTAGGTTCATTTTATGCTCTCACAATTAGCTGGCACCCAGGCTTTGCTTCCCAGCGTGTTGTGTTGGCAACAAACATATGTTGCAGCCCCTACAAACAGCACTCCTTTATAGCTTTCACACTTAAATTTGGGCTGCAGATCCCCCTCCCAGTATCAAGAACCACCCAGGATGAAGTCTTAATTCCTTCCTCCCTCTTAGGGGTAATAACTACTTCGCTCCAGAGCCTCTAGAAGGACATTCATTGCACTGAACGCACTAAGTGGAAGGGCCTCTCCTGGAAATGATCCTCACCACACTGCTTTGCAGTTAAACACCACACGTTTCCCTCCTGCAAAGCAATGTTCACTGTACACAGCCCAATTACCATCCCAAGAGCGGCAAGGGTTTTCCAAGGAAAGTGAAAAGCAGTTGCCCATCCTGCTGAGCATGCAAAGGGGCGCTGGAGACATTGAATTTAGAGGATATAAATGGGTGCCCCATCCCTGGGAGTGTCCAAGGCCAGGTTGGACAGAGCTTGGAGCACGCTGGTCCCTTCCAACCCAGACCAGTCTGGGATTCTGTGATGATCACATATGTGGAAATACAGTCCTTGCCCACCTACCTCTGTATTACCAATAACTGCAGCTCTCCCAAGCCATTCTATCTCCAAAATTTTGTCTTTTTATCCTGCTGATGCTTACAGCATACTTCTAAAAAAAAAAAAAAATCAGTAAAACATCTGTACTAATCAGAATTTCCCCCTTTATCCTACAGTTTCGGAGTTGATTTTCTTCCAAATTTCATAGGCATTTTGATAGTAATCATCAATGCTGCAAAAATGTTATGTGTGTGGGGGTACATCACTCAGCCTTTCTCCATGACTCCTTGGGAGCTGGGAGCAGGAGAGAGCTTGTACAGCAAGGAGGGAATGCAGAAATATCAGGGTAACAGCTGAACTTGGGATTTTTCCAGTCACTAATGTGTTCCGAAGTCATTTTCTGCACAGCAATCACCTTTAAGCAATCTCTAAGTAGAGATAAGTGTGCACAATAAAAAGCCCAGCATGTTTAACTTCTTGTGTGAGGTGTGATAAGCAGAAAATGTCTATTTGTCTAAATTTCAGGGGGAAAAAAATCCTCAAGGTCCTTCCTCTGCAACAAGGTGGTCAGTTCATCATCCTGAGCATGTCTAATTATTGTGGGAGTATTCTCAAAGGACTAATGTGAAATCTGACAGTAAAAGGGTTTTGATTAACCAGGAATCATCTGGGAGAGTATAAAAGTACCACCCTCCCCTTAATTCTTTCTGCCTTTCACAGATGAAGCAAACTCACCCCAGGCCCCTGCCAAAATCTGACAGGATGGACTGGAAAACAATCATTTATGTCATTTTATTGGTGAGCCTTAGAGTAGCCAAAGCCCTGCCTAGAACTTCTCAGGACATAGGTAAGGACATCTCGTATTTTACCTCTATTTTTTGTTTAACACTGCTGGCTGGACTCAGCACACGTGGTTATCTGGTGGCTCGCTTGGCCACAGTTCTTCATGGGGATTTTCTTATGGGACAAAGGTGTACAGCAAAAGTGTACTTGATAAATCTGGTGTGATCAGCCCCAAGTGTATTGCTTCTAATTCCCTGAGAATCTCTGCAGCGTGCAGGAGGGGAAGGGATTACTGAGAGGAAGTGTATAGAAGGAAAACTTGAGAGGAAATGTATTGAAAGGAAATTTTCCCTCCTAGAAACACTTGAGCTACAAAAAAAATGGTATTTGATACAGCATTTAGTGAACACTTCTTATTCTAATGATCTTGTTTTCCAGAGGAAAAAACAAGCATCGGCCAACGATTTTCTCAGCTGCAGGAGAGCAATTTTAAAGCCATGTAAGTTGTGCAGGTAAAGCAAATTTGCTGCTACTGCACAGTCTTGTGTCACTGGGAATGAGCCCTAACCCTACCCCTCACCCACGCAGGACCAGGGTGGTACAAATCCTCTCACTGCCTCTCACCAGAGAGCTCTGTAAGTAGTCTGTAGGTGGCCAGGAAGAGGTTTAACCCTGTGTGTTCCCCCTGCAGAGCCCTGATCCTGTTTGCCCAGTACGTGCCAGGAGGGACGTTGGGCAGAGCGGCCGCGATGGCCGAGGGGGTCACAGCCCTGGCCAGAAGGTGTGCGGCAGCGGCCACCGACAGCCCCGACTGCCTGAAGCCTCTGGTAAGCTCAGTCATGCTTTCCAGGTATGGCTTGTCATTCCAGAGCTCTGGCATGGGTTCTTCCAGAGGCACGAATCCATTACCGAGAGACCTCCTTGCACACGTACATTTGGCTCATGGACTCTCCTTCTCCCCTCTGTAAAGGTGAACTTCTAATTTTTCACAGGACAGGATTTTCCTCGATACAATATGCCAGGAGGAAAACCTTCCCCGGTCTGCTGACTGCTGTGCTAAAAAGGATCCTGAAAGAAATGACTGCTTCCTCTCCCTGAAAAACTCCTCACGAGGGTTCAGCTCTCCTTTGGAGAGGCCAGATGCTGAAGCTGCCTGCAGAAACCATTCACAGCATGGACAGCCATTAACAGGATAGTAAGTAATAAATCACAGATTGGCTGCCTGGATGTGGCAGCTATGGGCTGGGGACAGCAAATGCAGCAGCAAACAGAAAGTTCTGCCTCTCTCATAATGATTTTTCTTCTAATGTGAATTATTTGCATAATTCAACCAGCTGTAATTGCTGTTCTGTAAAGCATGTTCTGCCACCTCCTGCTTTGACTGTAGCTCCCAGTGACAATCAGTCTGGCCTGATTTATTGTATTCTATACAAAGGACTCACCTGAAACCAAGGGCCTCACTTTAGTCCTTAGAAGCCAAGCAGGAGTTGTGCTGCCTCTAAGACAGAACTGGCAGGATTTGAGACTTCAATTTCCAGGAAAACGTTGGCCCCGCCAGAATTTTCCAAGATAAACACCACACGGTGCAGCTGTTTGTTATGTCAGGAAACCAATAACTTTAGTACCTTTTATAATCTTATTACTTTTATAATTATGTTATCAACTTACCCTGAGACTAAAGATGTTTTGCTCTGGTTTCAGTTTTATCTATGAAGTTTCCAGAAGGCATCCCTTCCTCTATGCCCCAACAATCCTCTCTGTGGCGCTGCAGTATGAGGAGATGATGGAAAACTGCTGTGGAAGTGCTGAAGGCCCCTCCCATCACATGGAGGAATGCTTCCAGAGACAGGTATTCCACCGCAGAATTTGAGGTTATTAATGTGTAGCTTTGCTACAGCTACACAGATACTGAGGCAGATATATCAGCATTTCTTTTTCAGCATCTGAGCCTGATACTGGAATTCCCCTTGTTAAGCACAAGCTGAAATCAGGCTGCTCTGGAGCACCCCCTGTGCTAAAAGCACTCAGCTATTGTCTGAAGGGTTCTGCTTTCTTTTCACAGAGCACTTAATAAATGCTGGTGACTAACCAGCAAGTGCAACAGTTACATCTTGCAGCTTGTACAGCTCTCAGCTTGTTTTCTCTCACTATTAAAAAAAATTTAAAAAATTAAAAACTGTCACCACTGTAGTTTCAGTTTCATTGTCTTCCAATTTTGTGGCTGCACCTTCTTTCTGCCAGGCACCGAAGGTGGTGAAGCTGATAAAAGAAGATTCCCTGAGGCAGGAACACACTTGTGGAATCCTGAAGAAGTTTGGAGAGAGGACCTTAAAGGCTCTGTGAGTCTTCCCCATGTTTATTATCATTTTGAAATAAAGCTGTGTCTCCACAGTGACTCTGAGTACCAGCCCTCTCCTGTTTATGTGCAGGTCACCAGTAGCATCTAACAAGGAAGACAGAGTAGAAATTCAGATTTGTGTGTGGCAGCATCACCATTTCCTTACAAACTGTTAAGAGATTCCAAAATCTAATCCCAAAGTCTGAGCCAACCACACCTCTCTGTGATCAAAGTTAGACAACCTCTCCACACAAAAATGATGATAGCTAGCACAGTCTCCCACTGTGAATATAAACAGTAACTATTTTCCTTCCTTGTAGGAAGCTTGCCCAGATAAGCCAAAAATTCCCCAAAGCTGACTTCGTGACCGTTCACAAACTGGTGGTGGCCGTGGCCGACATGCACAAGGACTGCTGCCGCGGGGACACGCTGGGCTGCATGCGGGACAGGGTAAAGCCCTTTCACACTCGTGTGGCTGCAGGCATTTCATGCCTTTGTCGTTGCAGGGTTCAGATTTTCAGCTTCCCTTTCTCGTGTCCAGGAAGAGATCCTGCGCTACGTGTGCAGCAGCCAGCACGTCCTGTCCAGCCGGATCCAGCAGTGCTGTGAAAAGCCCCTGTTACAAAGGAGTGAGTGCATCCTCAACATGGAAAACGATGACAAACCGGCAGGCCTGTCCCCCCACGTCAGGGAGTTCATTGAAGACAAAGGAATATGTGAACGTTTTGCCCAGGAAAAAGACATGCACTTAGCCAGGTAACACAGGGCTTCCTCTGTGAAATTCTCCCTGTTCCACCAGACAAACCCACTCTGAAATCCTCCTGCTGTCCTTCCCACCCAAGGGCAGCTGTTTTGGCTTCTCCCTAATTCCTGATCTTCCTCATATTGCAGGTTTCTGTATGAATATTCCAGGAGACACCCGGAATTTTCCGCCCAGATGCTTCTCAGGATTGGCAAAGGCTACGAGGACCTGCTGCGGGAGTGCTGCAGGCCCGGGGCTCCCAGTGGCTGCCGCAGCAGAGGGGTGGGTGCTGCTGGGTCCTCCAGCACGTGGAGGGGGTCAGGCATGTCACGCTGTGACTAAAATGCCAATATCCCTGCTCCACCTCCAGAGTCACAGCTCCTGTAACAATCCCAGCAAATCCTGCAAAGCCTGACTGATTCCCAACTGGAAAACGCACCACAGAGCCTGTGCAATCTTTAATTGCGAAGCAATTTAACATGGACAGATGGAGATAGAGGGAAACGGATGGAGCTAACACTTCTGTGGGCCCTGCTCCTGAGCAGTGCCAGTTCACTCTCCCAAATGTAAAGATGCTTATGGTCACTGTCTGAGATCAGGACAGTGGCCCCATAATACCTGAAGTCAGGAGCTGCCCGGTGTCTCAGACACGGCCTTCCAGGTCATGGGGAACAGACGTGGACATTTTACCACATTCAGGCAGTTTACAGGGGTTTCAGACAGGAATGGCATTAGAACCAGGGGGTCCATATCAGGTGAGAGACAGCTGTAGATACTCAGGACATTCCGCATTCCCCTTCCTCAAATTCATTTATTTTTTTTTCAGGAGGAAGAACTGAGGAAACATATTTACGAAACGCAGAGTGTCATGAGGACAAGCTGTGACATTTACAAGGAGAAAGGAGATTACTATTTCCAAAACGAGTATTACTTTTTCCTGTGCTTCCTTACCCTGCTCCCACTGGGCACAGTCCTGGGGTAATGCCACACGGCTCACACAGGCCAGGCTAAAGGCACTACTGCAACACATGGCTTCACACAAACAGGGCAGCCTTACACCTGCCCACCCGGACTTAGAAACACCAGGCTTAGTCCTGTCCTTACACTAAGGAGTGTTTCATGGGGCTTGGCTGGAAGGCAGAGGCTGCTCAGTACTGCCTGGTGAAACAAAAACACCAACATGACAAAATCTGTCATTTCAGGCTCCTCATGAGTTTCACCAAGAAGATGCCTCAGCTGACATCGGCGGAGCTGATCAAATTCACCAAGGAAATGACAACCATCGGCTCCAAATGCTGCCAGCTGGGCCAGGACAAGCTGCTGCCTTGTGCCGAGGAACACGTGAGTGCTTCCCTTTGGTATCTGGGTCCTACTTTTTGCTGAAACTCTGCCAGAAATTCTGCTGCTGGTCCCTAAAACCGCGTATAAATGTTCATTTGCAAAAATCCCAGCTGGTTCTGCGCTGACAGAAGTCAGCATTAAGTAAAAATATCAAGTGTTCTCTATCCTACAAACCAGGTTTAACTTAAATTCCTCTTTTCCTAACTTCGCTGTGAGCAATGTGCATTTCAGGGATTTTTGAACATGAAAAAGTAACATAACATTGTTTTTTTCATTCTCTTGGCAAAGCTGGATCTCGTGCTTGGGGAAATCTGTAGGAGACACCTGGCTGATCCCATAAACCCTGGAGTTTGCCGCTGCTGCAGCAGCTCCTATGCCTTCAGGAGGCCCTGCATAGGCAAACTGGAGAGCGATGAGAGTTATGTGCCCTTAGCACTGACTCCGGGCCTGTTTGCTTTCCATGGAGACCTGTGCACCTCGGAAGAGGAGAAGTTACAGCACAGGAAGCAGGAGTAAGACGTGCTGGTTTGCTGTTACCCCTGGCACTGTTCACCTTCCCCCTGCCCACTGTCCCGCCTTCTCCTTTGGAACACTCCAAAACCGGGCACCAATGTTTCATTTCACAGGGGAACAGGGCACTGCTTTGCTCCCGGCCAGAAATCCATGTCGGGGTGGTGAACAAGGATGAAAAGCTGTGGGAAGGCAGCGGGTGGGACCAGAAGGGGGGTTTGCAGGCCTGGGGTGGAGGGAAGCTCCGTGAGCGCGTGCTCCCCTCCCACTTGCCAGAGCTCTGCTCTCCTGCAGGATGCTCGTCACCCTCCTCAAGTACAAGCCGCAGATCAGCCCCGAGCAGCTGGGCTCTGTCACGGCCGCCTTCACTGCCATGAGGGAACGGTGCTGCAGAGAGGCCAACCCTGAGGCCTGTTTCCTCAAAGAGGTATCGCTTCTGTTTCCAGCCACAGTTCCTCGGCAACAGGGAGAGAAAGGGTATATTCAGGTTTTCAGTCAAAGCCTTTTCCCTGTTTATCTCCCTGCCTCTGTTTCTCTCTTGCCTTCCCAGTGCTGTTTCAGCTCACTCAACTTCATACTCCAGAGCTGCTCTGGCTCCTCTTTACCCTGCGGTAAATCTGCTTTTCCCTACTTCTCACCTCCCCCTCTTTGCTGTATTCCTTAACTGAACTTTAACACACCATCCTTGACCCTTAAGCCTTGTTCTCTCTTTTCTTTGCTTTAAAAGATAAAATACAGAAAAATTTCTTTTATTAATAAAGAATGCCCACCTCTGGATACTCCTGAACAGCACAGGCAAAAAGATTCTACCAACTACTCCAACCAGAACTGTATTTTAGTATTTTTCCAACAAATAGCAAATCTAAGGCCACCTGAGCTGACCAGCAAAAGCAAAATGCATCCTGCACAGTGACAAATGTATCTGTGCTCTGCACATAGTGTAGTGCCCACCATGCCAAGGTTATAGGACGGGACCTGCTGCTGCCACCTCACTGAACGTGTCACGAACACATCAAGCGCCCTCCCGACACTACTGCTCACACGGATCTTCCTTTTTTCCAGGGTCCAGAACTTATCAAAAGGAGTGAGAAAATGCTGTCAGCATAAGGAGCTGCACAGCCCATGGGAAGGTCCTCGCTGGACGACAGGAAGTGACACAAACTGCACAGGGAGCATTTAAACCAAACCAAGTGTCTGAAAGCCAGGTTAACCTAGAGGGAGGCTGCATGCCCTTAAGTAATTCCACCAAAACAATCAGTTAAGTGATGAAAATTCAGGGTTTGACTGTGGCCACCATCTCCTGGTATGCAATCTTATTTTATTACCCCAAATAGTCACAGACCAAAATAAAGGCATTTTAAATCTTAAGCCTATAAAGCATAAGTGCAAATGAGATCAAATTAAGAAAATCGGCCTGTAACCATTCTAACTTAATCACTGAATAATTATTTTTGCATTTTTATAACACTGGCCTTGAACTACAGCATATGCACTCACCAATATGGGCTGCTCAGGAGCGCTGTAAAGTTACCTTTAAACAGAGAAAAATATTATCTCTGGCATCTCAAATAAGGTGAGAGAGAAAAAAATAAGAAAAATGTCCCAAAAAGGACAGGACAGGGACTGCTGAAACACCTGGTCAGCAGGGAAATGTAAGATCTCAGGTAATGACTGTCTCTGTGATTAATGGCTTCGGGCCCAAATGCAAGAGGGACCCCCACTTCCTCTGTCACCCATGTGTCATTGCTGTGTTACCACGAATGTCCCACAATAGTCTGGAATAAATTCTTTCCCCGCTCTTGTATTTGTCAGAAATGGTTCATTTAGACAGCACTGCACTCACAAAGAACCAACCCCACAACACTCACAGCCTGATTTCACTCACCCTCAAATCCCGGGTGACTGCACCTGGTCTGTGCCACGTTCCAGAACTATCTTCCAGCAGTTTTCAGTCCCAATTCAGCAGGATAAGGGAAATAAACAGTATTCAAGTCTTGAACATCAGATGGTGGCAAAAATAGCTCATTTTAGGAAGTGTGGACGTACACAGAGGGTTGGAGAACCTGCTTGAAAACACCTCCTCTTTTCCATATGGGCTGTGCAAGAAATCACGAATATTTAATATTCCAACATTTCCACTTGGGTGCACACTCTGCTGCTTCAAGGAACTTTTATTTACATCTCTAAGGCAGCTATTACTTAATCCCTACATCTTAACTGCTGAATTATTTTTATTTCTCCTCTCTGTACTCCCTTGCCCCTAATATTTTCCTAGGTAGGATTATAAACTGTGCCCCCTTGCCCCAGCCGGAGCACTTTCAATCAGCACATCGACCTTCATTTTTTGAATTCACATCCCAGTACCATGATCACACGCAGTGTAAAGTTTTATAATTTGATTTATTCCACATGATTTGTAGACAACACATTCTCCTCATTCATTTCCTCCCTCGCTATTTGTTACCTGCACAAGGCAAAGGCAGCTGAGGTAAGTCACAGATACCAGGTAAAAACAACCGGCTAATGCAGGAGGAACATCAACTGCACACAATTTATTTTATTTGCATCTCTGTAATTTGAGCTCCAATATCCAACACAACTCAACCAGACAGGGCCTGGCATTGGCTGCTATGCCCTACCTGGGGCCGGGCTGGACCCAAACGGCATCCATGGGAGGCCACGAGCCCAACCCTCCATGGCTATGACATTCAGCCTCTCCCTGAGCACTTCTCCATTCCCTTCCAAACAGAAAACACTGGAAGAACCACAGAATCACTTACTACAGCAGCAAAAACTACTGAGATGCCTTCCAGGACCCACCTGTGTTCAGTGACAGTTCTTCTTTTGCATTTCACAAGGTATTTCAGGGATAAACACCCTCTCATGATTAAGAGCTGAGCAGCTTGTACGTGGGAGGCTGCCAATTATGTTTTTCTAACCGTAGCTCAAAGCTTAAGCAAGTTCAGCCTCTACCAACATGAAGCCAGTGGGATTTCAGGCATCTCGCATGGATATTTTATAAGTTTAGTGAAAATCCTACCTGCTGTCTTAAATACATAAATACCTTCTGCCACTTGCCTCTACTGAAAAGCTTTCTGCTAGTACAATTCCACATTTCTCTAATAGAGGGATAACCATATACTTAATTTGCATATTTTCTATGAACACAGTGGTTATTGCAATATTTTTCCTATGCCAGCCTCTTGGTAATGGGTTGTACATCAGCAGGGTTTAAAGCCTCGGGCTTTTCAGGGCATATTTTTCCCTAAGTTCCAAGCCAGATTCAGCATCTGTTGTCTGGGGGATGTAGTGCATCTCCTTGGGTGGTTCCAACCCGCATCCCAGCGCTGCAGCAGTGGGGGCAGGTTCAGCTGTTTAATGCTCAGGAGAAACTCCCTCACTCTGCACACCCTGAGCTTGAAGGGCTCCTCAGTCCCAGCCCCCAGAAGCAAGCAGCACAGCGACTGCCCCTCCACACACCCAGGGGCTGTTCCCAAGGGGCCGTTCCCAAGGGGCCGTTCCCATCAAACCGTGGTCTCTGTTCTTCTAACAGTTCGACTGCGAAGGTGTTGCCGTATCAGGCTCTTCTCTTTCAGGTACCTGAGATGGAGGGGGAGAATGCATTTCAGTAACAGGATCCTGCAAAGATTCAACCCAAGTTCTAATGAGCTGGTCAAAGGGCAATGAAAAGCTTCCCACTAGAAAATGGCAGGTGTTACTTATTATTTTTTTATATATTCCCTGTACACTTTGATTCAACATGATTATCAGCCCATCATCCAAAAACAGATCCAAGGGTACTGCAGCCTCTCACTGCTTGTGGCCTCAGGAGCCAGTTGCTCACAAATACAGAAGCCTCTCTGGCTTGTCCCTATTGGGCGTTTTGAGCTACTGTCACAGGAATTCCTGTCATTCACCACACGTTTTAAAGGGACATTTGGCACCAGTGTGGCTTAAATGCTACAGAACCGAAATAGTACCACAGTGTGTACTGCATTTATTCTTTCCAGTGGAATACACAGCAGCAAGTACAAGCTGAGGCTTGTAAAGGCTCAAGAAACAAACACAATAAACTGAAGTGACTCTGAGGGTCTAAACTTTCTGAAAAGACCCCACTGTGTGTGTAGTTAGTATTTATTCTGTAATCTTTAACAGAACAGCTGGGTATGCGGCACAGGGGAAGGATTATAAATCCCACCCATCTCTCCAGCAGTCCCAGCAGTGTTGTACCTGCACACTGCTACATCCACGTGTTCTCCTCATGAGCCAGCCCATCATTGTACAGATTCCCCTGGACTCAGTGACCCCCCTCATTTTATTTCCACTTACCTTGCCACTGTCTGTTGAATCTCCTGCTTCTCCTCTTCATTTATTCTATGCAAAATTGATTCCAAAAAGGGAAGATGAAATGGAATGTACTGAGCAACCTAGCAGGGAGAAGACAAGAAATGCACTACTATTCGTGGTAACAGAGAAAAACTCCCTGAGCTACCAGAGCTGATGATATACGCACGTCACTGCTGATCTCTTCCACGTCCCCATCCATGAGAAAGAACTTGGCAATCTTCTCCGAGGGCCCCTGCAGCAGCCTGTGCAGCAAGGGGATGTCTCCACTCCTCAGCTGCTTCTTTTCTGGGATTTATAAGGAATGTCATGACACACAGAACACACCGCAGGGCCTCTCTGTACCTCCTGCATTCAGGAACCTTTTTCCTTGACACAGATCAACCCTATCTGACTGTTGTGCAATTACCAGATACCTAACAGGTCCCTAATATTGTGCCATTTAAGGTATGTTCCCCCTCGGTTAGCTTCCACTCTTTCAGGCATTCCCTTTAATAAAGATCAAATCTCCTGTTTCTTAAAGAACTTAAACTGTTGTGGAAGTAAACATTTCCCACTGAAAAATGAGTACTTTGAACTCAGCATCTGTGATCCAAAAGTGTCAGCTGAAAGGGCCCACAACACAATCATTCTGCTTTTCCTCTCCAGAGGATGCACATCTGAGGGGTCTCTGGAGAAGCCAAAATGCCACACCACACCCACACTGCCCAAATGAGGACAGAGGTCTGGGACGAGCCCTGTCACTCAGAGGTACACATGCCACACACACACACACACACACACAGAGGATGATTAGAGATGAAGTGATCAGGCAGCAGTGCCTGGCTTACCTCCAGATGCATGGATAATGTAAAGTGCAAATTCATGGGGGCTGTTTTCTATCTGTGAAACAAAAGAAAATCCATTCAGACTCACAGACCTTCCCAGCATTTCCCTCTCAGCAGATACTCCCTATGTGTCTCAGCTCAGAGATCTGGATCAAAGCGAGACAGAGATCCTGTCTGTGGAAGAGTTTAAAGATGCTGGATTTAGATAAGACAGAAAGCTATGCTGCCATGTTCACTGTCCCCGTGCCAACCCTAATCCTTACCCTTCCATATTGCCCCAATCAGTAACACACTTAGACAAGCCCAGATCATTCTTGCCTGGTTTCCTTGGAGCATCCTGAACTACTTCATACAACTTTCTTTTCATGTTACATGTAGATTTGCTACTTGTATCTTCATCAAGGTAAGACTCTATGATCCCTGCCCACCCAACTTGCCTGACAGGCACACTGAGCAAACAGCAGAGCTTTTGAACACTTACTTTGCAACTTTTCCAAAACTTCGCACCCCAGTCTGTAAGTCCATTCCTTACTACTCCTAGAAGTCAAGTTTTCCCTTCAGTATTACACTCCCAAGTCCCACTAACTACGTCAAGTAATTCTGCAATAGCCAAGTCTCTAGACAACTTAAATGAGACGTTTAACATAAATAAAGTAAAATTGTGCCCTACAGAGCCATGTAGAATAGAGATATTGGAGAAACATACAGCACTGATGGGAAAGATATTTCTGACTGGCTATAATCATACTGGTGGAAGATGGTTCCAAGGTAACTCCAAGGAAAAAAAAAATGTAGTCTCAGACAGTACGGCACTGACCTTGAGCAGTACTTTCAACTCTCACTTTCTGGACCTTTCCACCCGCCTAGGTCTAACAGGACCTATCTCCCAGACACGGCATTGAATTCCCTGTTAAGCAAACCGCAATTCCCGGGGATGTCCGCTGGAGGGCAGCACTGCCACGGGCAGTGCCCAGCCTTTCCCTGCACTGGGAATGATGGAAGCGCAGCAGCGTTCGCCCTCCTGTGCGGGACTTCAGGGAAGGGGTTCTGCAGTTTCCCCTTCACCGCACACCACACACCCGGTGTAACTTTTATAGCCTCAAAGTGCCATGAAACACTGATAAAACAAACCCAACCTATGCATTTCAAATGGCCCATGTGGGTTCTTTCACATTCCATTTCGTGCAGTATTCCCTGCCTTTCCTGCAGCACTGGAGTGCACACTGGAATAAACATTTCCAGAACAGAGCCACACTTGCTCCTGCCAGGTTACCTTAAACTTGTGAAGCAGCTGTTCTATCACATGTCTGGTTCTCATGTGGCTGTTGATTCTTATTTTGGTTTCTGATCCAAAAGCCGGAGTGAAAACTGATGTCTGGAACAAAAACAGCCACCCAAGGGCATGAGCATGAGGCAAAGCTCTCTGGACAGGGTTCCCTGTCCCGGGGCCCACTCTCAGGTGATGAAGCCAAGCCTAAGCATTCCTACCTCGTGGTTGTAGAAGTGGCCATTGATTGAGAACCTGTGAGTTTCTCCTTCTGTCCTGGCTGCTGTGGGGAGCTTGGTCCTCTTCCGCACGGCCGTGGCATCGCTGCTGGTCCGGGGCAGGGTGGCACAGTCGTGCTCCTGCTCACTCCTGGGCTTCAGCGTGTGGCTTTCATAACATGGATAACCTGGAAGAACAAAAGCACATCAGCACCGTGTGCAGCTGCTCCCCCCTCCCTGCCAGCAACCCCAGAGGAAGGAAGCTCTTGGTGGAGGTATTTATTTTTTTATTAACTTTTTTTTGGGTGGGGAGCAGGAGAGGAGCAAGGCATAGGCATGTGATGAAGAGGAATATGCTGGCTGTAGTGGCCACAGTTGGCTATTTTGTTCCCTTGGGAATGATCTCGTGGTGAAAGCACAGCCCATTAGCACTGGCTGTTCACTGAGCCACTTGCACAATGTCGGCCCTAGCCAGCCCCGGGTCAGTGTTCTCCCAGCTTGCAACACGTCACACAGAGCATAAAGATTCCCCCTCACTGCTAGGGAAAGCCTGAGGGGTGAAATTCATTTTGCACAGCCACAGAACACCCAAATTTTTGTGAACATAAGAGCACCGACACTAACTTTGCTCGAGGTCTGGCTGTTCCTCAGCAGACTTCAGTGTCTCCCCACTAATGTGATGCAGGTCATCAAATTCTCCCCAGCGAGTCATTCCCCTGAAAGACCAAACATTTATTTTAATGTTAACTCCTCGTTAACACAGTGATTTCAGTTTATCCTGTGGCCAGGCTTCAAGTAGTGCATTCTTGCCCATGCACAGAACTTTACAGAACACAACTATAGACTTCTGCATGGTAATTTTAGTTTAAGTAAAAAGAACATCAGTTATTAAAACATGGTATGATGAGGGATCCCAAATATATCACAGGCCTATTTAGGGCCTGTTGAACAGAGAAATCATGTCCCTTAAATAACTTGCAGTAATTATTTATCTATTTTACAGCAAAGTTATGGATTAATCACAATAAAGTACCAGGCAGGCACACAGAAAACATGTATTGTGGTTTTAACAGTCACAGGATACATGTCTGCTATACAGATGGGACATGGAAGACTAAATTACATACCAGCCCCTCATGCTACCCAGTTCTGTATGAGAGCAAGGAATTCCATGCAGCCTGTTAGAAAATCTACCTTTTTTATGTCAATATTTCCATAATTCATTGTCTAAACTCTTCAGCAGAAAGTCTTCATCCAGTTACTGCTCTGACTGAGAATAAACCAATTTGTAAGATAATAATAAAAATTCATTTCCTATATATATATATATTCCAAAGAATATTCAGCTAACTCCCATGAACACACCAAACAACGATCTCCCTTGTGTTCCACACATTTACCAAGTTCATTTAGGATCACACAGCTAAGCTGCTCTGCATACCTTAAAGCATGTCAGGGCAGCCCCATGTTTCTGGGATCATGAGTTAATGTTTACTTTAAGATTCAGATCTCCACCAGCCAGAAGTTTCTTAAGCACTAAAAGGCGAAGCATGACCTCAGCTGCCAGAGCGGCCCCTGTCCTGCAGGCCACACCTCCCCACGCCAGCAGAGCTGGGCAAGGTAAACACAGAACCTGCCAGGCCTCAGCCCTCAACTTCAACAGCCAGAGACAGGAAGCCTGTCCCTGACTTGACTAGAATTTCCCAGCTGCAAGGATGGCAGAATTAAAGCCAGAATTCCAGTGTGCACCACATGCAATCTAAGACAATGGGTAATTAGGAAGAGAAGCTCTGCAATACACAATTTATCTGGGAGTCATTCAGGGTGAACACTGGCTCTGCCTCCCTATTGCACATGACTCAGCTTTAGCTCAAATGCACCAACTAAGGCTGGGGAAATAAGTGTTCAAAACGAAGGAAAAGTACACTGAGAACCTGCAATAGTTGAGCACAACACACTGGGATATAAAACATCACTGGCAGCAGCCTGGAGTAGCTGGTCTGTGGGCATTTTAACGGGGTTTTCTACACTAGATTTTGCACAAAGCCAGTATTCATTCCCTGGTGTGAACTTCAGCTGAACAGCAATGATTCCACACCTGAAGCAGCCAGGAGGGCACTTACCTATCAGCTTTTGGCTTCATGCCATAGTGTGTGCACCAACACGAGACCTTTCAGGGGCTCCCAGTATCAGGTGTCCACAGATACACGTGGAGTTTGTTTGGGGTTTCTTTACACATATATTTCATATATATCAATTTCCCAGTCCTTGTATGGGAATAGTCACTTCCCGTGAACAAGAGCAGCCTCCTCCAGCTCCTCAACCTGAGAGCCAGACAAAGATGCTACAAAAACACACCTTTCTGCCCAGCAGAAGCTGTTGAAAGGCCATATCAGTTCACAGAGCTCTGCCGTGCAAGCTGGCACCAGAGCCTTTGGAGAATCTGGGGTACACAGCCAGCCACATCCATTGAAGCCACCCCCAAGAGCTGTCTTGCAATGCTAGCCTGCCTCCTCCCTAGGGAAGTTCATACATTACCTTTTACTAGGGAACAAATCCACGCTCCCTGTTGACTTCAGGGTTACAAAAGAGGGTATCAGCTTCTCATCCTGAATTTTTAATCGGATAGGGTGTCGCACTCCCCAAAATATTGACAGGATTCCTTCAATAAATGGTGCGTTTCCTTCTCGCTGGAGACAAGAAAAAAAAAAGAATAAGGAGTACTACATAACAACTGAGTAAAAATAACCAAGTAATACTCAGTTTCCCCTCAAGTAACAAGAACACAATGGACTCGCTGAGGCTGACACAGCTCTGGCAGAGGTTACTTAGAGAGGCCGTGGAACCTCAGTTTTGAGGTATTTCCAAGACATCCAAAACTGCAGCTGACCTGATCAGTCTAGGAAATCTGTTCTGGTTTATTATATTAGATGGAACACGTCAGGTAATAAAAACACCACAGCAAGTGCTGGAGTCCAGTGCTGTGAGGAGAAGAGAGCAGAGACAGGTACCTCCAGATTAGTGGGAGTTTCTCTCGCCCAATTCCTTACCTGATTACATGTCAGTTGTAGATTCTCTTGATCCGAATAGTAAGAGTTATAATTCTTCAGAAGAAAACTGAACTGCTCTCTAGAATAAAGACCACAAAGAAAGAATAATTTATAACATGTCTGTCAATGTAAAATGCAGGTGTTATGTGGCAGGGTGACACCCCATACCTGTGCTACCCACTGCATCCTTGCATAGGTTTGTTAATGATCAATACACCATTTTCTGGGACTAAAATTTTGTCAGGTTACTGGATTGCTCATAAGTTGCTTCTTTAAGCACCTGATACACAGAGGAAATTAATTAGTCACAGTCTGATGTGATCTTAATAACACTGCCCCAGAATAGCTTGTACTTTGGACCTCTGTTAACAGTCAAGAGAAGGAAGCAAACAGGAACAACACCCCCATCCACCAATATTGCAGGTTACTTTAATTAGGCTTACAGTTTGTTTTCCCTGCATGATGATTTACAATGGGTTTTTTATATTTTTGCAGATATTCTTTTTATTTCCCAATATCTACCGTATGCCTAGAATTTCTATTTCCTTCTGCTTGAAGCACAACAACTTTGCACCAAATCTTTGCTGAAAAGAAAAACGGATGGAGATGAAGAGAACCTCTGCCAACGAGCGAGGAGCCATGCAGACAAAAAGCCAGCTGCAGCTCAGCTAAGGAGGGCTGAGCAACAACAGAATTAGGTGAAATGTATTCCAGGGCCTCCAAGAATGAAACGCTCTTCCCCACACCACTCAAAGATTACTTAGGCTGTAATTCAAGCAAGCAATTTCCACCAGCAGAGGTAATCAGCCATGGGGAACAACTGCATGGGAGAGCACAGGCTCTTCCTTATGGAGCACGGTTCAAGCAGACAGCACTGCACAACTCTTTGCACCACAAGGTCTCCACAGACCTGCTGAGGCTGTTCAGGACCCATGTACCATCAGAGGCACTATTACAACTTCTCCCCCAATTTTAAGCGCAAGGGTGCCCCAGTGGGACAGAGCCCAGCGTGCAGTCCAGCCCCAGGAACGTGGCCTTCCCCTGGGCTCAGCTGGCACACCCTGGAGAGGAGAGTGGGGACAGCCAGCAGGGCAGTGAACATGTCTCTGTTGGGCCTGGGACAGAGGGGCACTTGGAGTGTGCATGTGAAAAGCTTTCCCTGGCCTATCTATCCCTCCCTCCCTTGTCCACTTAACAAACACAACAGTGTCCTGTTGCTTACTGAGCCTTCTCCCATGGTGAGAAGGGAAAACATCAACTGGGCTTTTACCTGGCAGGGAACATGAGGACAAGAGCTACACCACTAAACTCCACAAGGTTCACCGTGTTCCCTGCTAACACTCTGGATGTAAATCATTTACATTACTGCAGTTCCACACAAAGAAATACTTTTTAGTAGCTTTATCAACAAAGTGCTGGGCTCCAAACCCGTGACTTCAACATTTACTTCAACTCACTTTGGTCTCAAATCCTAGGAATACAAGTGGCAAAACCCGTTCTCTCCATCATGTTGGGATGGCTTATTACAGGTTCTTTGTGTCTTGTGAGCTATGAGGGATTGTATTGAGGTCATCCCACCAAAAGGGCAAGTTTTAATAGACTTGGATATGAATCAGATATAAGCCCAGTTCTAATCATACTGGCTACAAGGTAAGCAAGATTAAGCATGTCTTGGCCTCGTACACAGGCAAACTCCAGATGCAATTCAAGATTAATGTGCAAGTAGGAGACAGTCAGTTTTGTCTGACAGATGTGACAGCTGATCCTGCTCGACATGGGCTTCAAACTTTTTATATTTCCCAGAGTAATACCTTTTAGTATTATATTGTTATTGACAGCTGTTATTTCATAAGCTTTTTCCAGGTCAGAAGCTGGGGAGGTGAGTTCCCTCAAAACAGACTGTGAACACATAAGGACTTGGGTCACACTGAGGCCTGCCTATTACTCTTAGTCCATGTTGTCTGCAAAGGCAAATAAAATCATAGGCTAACAGCAGCAAGTGGTGTGGTTAAGATTCTCTTTCTCAGAGCAAGCTCTCAAGATTTGCACATAGTTTCTTGTCTTGTCTAGGAAAATTTGCCATGACCTTCCACAGAAGTTCATGTAAGTACATCTTTCAGGTTTCAGTCTTGCATTAGTGCAACCAACAGTGACAAACCTCTCAAGTCATTAGAAAAGCCCTGAGGGAGAGATTGAACAGCAGCTCACACTGACTTGTTTGTCCTCGCATAGTGCAGACATCAGAGAAGAAAACATTTTCCTTCTTTTAGCCCCAGAAAGGAGTAAGACGTGGACCAGCTCAGTTCTAGGACGAGTCTTATTGTAACACATGTTCCTAGTGCCCTAACCTAGAGACAGATGCCATCTCTGCAGTGCCTGGCTACCAGAAAATCAGCAGCTGTTGTGTTGCAAGTCTGTTCTTCTCAGCAGCTTCCTGACAACAGCCAAACTCAGCCATTAATGGAGACCACAGCCAAGTAACTGGCAGAACAACTCACGTAACATTCACTGCAGATTCACCACTTTCTTGAGTAGCAAAAGCAAGATAAAAGGGAGCTGCAAGGTCAGGTGCCCTGGTGGTAAACCACAACACAGCCCACACTGCTTTCTTGAAACACTAACCCAGGACAACTCACCTGTGCCCTCTTCTTCCCTGAGCCCATTCTCACTTAATCATGAATATTTATGGCAGTTATGCCAGAGACACAGCAGTTCAGCCAGCCAAATAACCCCACATGCTTTGGTCAGCCTTTTCATCCAGCCATTGTGCAATTCCTAAACAGCAGACTTGCCCCATCAGCAAGATTTGCAGGATGCAACTAGAAGAGCAGTAATATAACAGCAGTTTCAAGGTTTAGATGAGGGATGACAGTCTGGGAATGGCACTGGAAGCAAGCCTGAGTGCATACAGAATGTCAGTAATTCTTGAGACTCTTATTTCTTTTAATGTAAGGCAAAACCAACTTTAAACCATGAACTATCATGCCGAAAGGTCTCGACCACGATCCACGTTTCCTCCCTTAAATAGGCAAGTCTAGGGCAGAATAAAGCCCCAGACACTGGTTCATGTGGTACATTTCCAAATGCTTTTGTATGCCATTTGTGCAGGAGCTCACACCGATGAATTACCTCTGACACAAAAGCACCGTGTCCCAACTCAGCAGCATTATAAAAGGAATAACAGCTGAGGAGAAAGGGAGGGATGTCTTTACTGTCTCTGTGCTCCAGGCAAGGCCCTGACACCCTCCCTTGAATAGGGAGAAATCAACAGCACTGCTCAGGCCACATGGAAAAAGATCAGGATTCAGGAACAAATATCTACTGTAGAAGGAGAAGTTCCCCTGGGGTAGCTTATAAGTAGTTTACAGGTAGCTTCTTCCCATGGGAACACCAAGAGGGATGGAAAGGAAGGGAGGAGAGAGGCACTTCTTCCAGCTCCTGTGCTCTTGACAACAAGGGAAAGTTAATCCTGAAAAAAGGGGATAGAGCTAAACACCAGGAGGCTCAGAGTTTGGGGCAGCATTAGGAAAAATTCCTACCAGCCAGACTGAACAGTAAAAAAGCATCCCACAAATTACAGTTTGAGTGCAATTCCAAGGTTTTGGAAGTAGGCGAAAAAGCCACTTCCACTGATCACAGCACAGAGCTGGCAGCCTGAAAGGTCTTTCTGCACAGAAACCCTGAGATCTGGGGCTGCAGGCCAAGCCCCAAGCCACAGAGAAGCAGAGCTCAGCTTCAACTGTGGAACTTATGTTCAGTTCCAATAGACTTCCAAGACAGGAAAGTCTTCTTCCCTAACTTGGAATTTCATTTCAGAATCCTCTAGAAGGGCTGTTCTCCTTAATGAACAAAACCCACAGACCCAAAGGTTTAATGCTCTGTTCTTTGAATTTCATACAAAGGCCAACTCTGTTCTGTAGACAGGTTAAATAAATTAAGTTGTAGAAATGTCTGCTGCTATAGGCTCAGCTCTCTACAGGACAGGATCCCCTGTTAAGGAATAAATATGGACTAATGTGAAATAAAGCAGCAAGATCATTAAATGTTTGGGGTTTTTTAATAATTTACCTGGTTATGAACTTCTCCTCATTGATGAAAACAGAAGGAAGATGCTGTGCTTTCATAGTCACTTTCTTCATTTACTCAGAAGAGATGAATCTAAACAAAAGGTTAGAAAAATAAATATATCCACTAGTGCCACTAGGGGAGACTAAATAGGAATCAGGAGCAAAGCTTTAGTGAAACAGGCTGGGACACTCAAGCTAAGGGCTCACTACACTGATGTTGACTATTTCATACTTTGCCATAATACCCACACATTGCCCACTCCTCGTAAAAAAGCCATAAGCCATTCCCACCAAGTATATACCAGTAACGTAAATTCCAAGTACTACATATATCAGGACTTTCTCAAGCAGTTTTGGGACTACTCCAACCCCATGACTATGCCTCACTCGTTAGCAGTCTGAGTCAGCAGCCCCTGTACCGGTGAGGATCCATTTGTCCATTATGGATAGAGAGCATTGCCCAGGGGAACCGGAACACACCGTACTCAGCAACCCACCCTTCACTGGGTTCCTAAAACTAGGCAAGAGGAGGAGTGTTGGTCCTTAGCAGTGTCCTGCAGCACACTGAGGAAGCAGCTGGGATAGTAAAGAGTGAACGAGGCTGTAATTACAGGGATGTGGCAATACAATTTACAGATCTCCACGTCCTGATTCCATCATGTTGTGCAGGCAACAAGCCAGACCCACGAGACTCCAACAATGCATTCCTCCATAAGCTTAATTACCAAGTCCTGGCTCTTTCCTTCCCCCTCAGGTACTAGAAGGCAGGCTGAGGAGAGTAACGTGACAGACTCAAGACTGCCAACCGATGCCATGATGAAAAAGAACTCCATCTCAGCTTGAGAAGTGGCATCACACACCTGGGGGGGAAGAAAAACCCCCACAGAGATCTCATGAAAAGTAGTAAAATCTCTGAAGATTGCACTGGAAATTATCATTCCACTTTTATGTCTCTTATTTGGGAATGACGACAGAGGAATTTGCCTCACAGCACTCAGTGTCCACCTCCCTTCTGCCAGGAGATGGAGTCGAGTCTGATTTCAGCCTGCATTGGACAGGGCCTGGTCAAAGACATCTGCAAAGTAGTTGACTGCCTACAGTTCCAACAACCAGCAGCTTTCCAAGAATCAATAGAGGAAGCATTCAGGCTGGAATACATCCTGGCTGGGCAAAGAGTAAACACCTCGCTTCTGTGTCCTGCACTACTGAGCTGCTTTTTTAAAGTCACCCAGTTTCCGTAATCATAGATAAATGGCTTCCAAAAAACATATGTGGACAAATGGGATGTTTTGCATGTAAAAAACATGATCTTCACCCTACAAAACACACAGGAAGTTGTTTCACGACCTCTAAAACCAGAGTGCACTACCAAAATGAGCTTTACCTGAGCAGCTGGGGTTTCTAGCAGTGCTCACTGAAAGGAACAGCACTCCCTTTGTCCTTTGGTGACATCCATCAAAACAAAATATGGCCTGTACCAAACAAGCCCAGGGACTTCTATACAGACATCAGTTTGTGTGTGAGGAATACACTGTGTACACCAGAGTTGAGGTTTTGCCTCTGAAATAAGTTCAGTAACCACTTGAAATCTGATTTCATGTGATTTACTGAGACCTCTAACTGAAGCAGCTGCCTGTGCCAGTGTAGTTGCAAGCCAATTTTACCAGATGCAGAGGAGTTTATGTACATTGGCACCTGAATAACTGCATACACACTTAAGCTTTCTCCTTTCTGTCAGGAAACAACATGCTTGGAGCAGTGGAGAACCAAGTCACCTCTTATTAACCAGGGAGTAGTGACGCTGGCAAGCTCCAGCACCACTCACTGCTTGTGGCTGCACTCTTTTCTATACAATTTGTCCTTAAAACGATTCATCTGAAAGGAAAAGCTGATCTCTACAGATGGAGAGAAGTGATCTTTACACACACAGAAAACAAAGGAGATGAACCTGTTCTGCTACACAGTGGGTGGCTCCTAGTAAATTATTTGCCTTAAACATACTAAGCAGATCTTAAATCAGCTAGATGCCATTACAATGTTGAAAATAAAGCTAGCTGGAAGAGTAGGCGGTGACAGGAATAGTTCTTAACCAACATCTCTCCCTTGTCTGTCCCTCACTGCCCCAATACCCAGGACAAAGACTTCTCTCCTATAGCTGGCACAACAGCACAAAAACTTCCACTGGGTTTTTTTTTCAGTTACGTGACCAGCTCTTATCAACCTTGTACCAAACACTTCCACACCACCAGCCCACCCAGAGACAAACCACTTCTCCCTGTACCCTTCCCATGGGCACATTTTGGCTGCACATGTCCCATAGCCTTTATTTTTAACCAAGCCCGAGATGTGCAGACTGAGACCACGCAGTGACTTCCCCAGCACAATCACCCGACACCACAGATGTCAGGATATTTGCACTGGCGCTCCCTAAGTCCACAAAGCTGTTGGATTTTCTATCACCTCCTGGTATTTTACTGTTTTCTGTGTCACTTCCCTGTAGCTCTTTTGAGGAAGCAAATAGGAGAAATTAAATGGTTTCCACTGCTCCCTTGGATCTGAACTAACCAAACCATGCCAGTTTTCCAGCTCTTCTGACAACATATGGCTGTGCCATCTATTCAAAGCCATCTCCTGATGTGGTTGGTGTCACACAGGTGTCTTTACCATTACGTTAAACTGGACTACAAGCACAGAATTCCCTCAGGTAACACCTGGAAAGTGGGATCTTGGCTGGACTAACCTCCTGACCTGAGACTTAACCAGGAAGAAATATAATGCTTGGAGGAAGACTGACTGAAGACTAAACTACTTTGAAAGGGAAGAAAAAGGAAGGCAAAGTCAGCAGTAAATAAGAAGCATGGCAGATGCAAACTGAGCATGTCTAGAGGAAGCCTGCAGCCATTGGAGAAGTCTAGGAAAAGGAAAGAAAACTGACCACTACCACAATCCCAAAGCTGTGAGACCATCAACACTCCCATCAGGGCACAAGACAAATCTTGCAAAGGTAGTGAGCTTAACTTTTCTCTGGAGCTTTATATCTTACCTGAACTGCTTTTTTTTCCAAGATAAAAGCCAAGTGCCAGTAGAAAGGCAGCTGAGAGGACTCATTGCACTTCATTCAGTGCAGTGATCCTTAAGTCATTCGCTTAAGGGGACAGCCCAGGGACAGGACAGTGGAGGAATGACACAGCAAAGCGAAGTGCAAAGAGCTACACAGATTTTTACACAAAGAAAAAGAGGCAGCTGCAGAGGAGGGCTGGGAGGAGAGGGACACCTGAGACACACAATGAGCCAAGCAGGAGCAGCAATGCAGCACCTTAATTTGTGTCACAGCCTGGATGTGCTTTTTGGTGCATCCATAAATTATGACAGGAACAGCAGAGTGTGCAGTGTGCCACGCTGAGCTCCTACCAGTGGAGACACACTAAAGCCCCAAACCTCCACAAAGATCTCCAGGTATTTTGACCCAGTGCTTCCCAAAGCTCTTCCAAACCCACAGGAAAACAGGATGGGGTGAACCTTTTCCTTTTCTTGTATGGAAGCCACAAGGCTCAGCTGTCTGTTAACTCAGCTATCAATTCCATCCACATGGAATAGTTTGTACAGCAAGAAGCTTTGCACCATAGGCACAACAGCACATCCAAGTCATTTTCTAAACTCACAGGTGTCTGGTATTTAGCAAAATTTTGGAGCATTACTGGTTTCTATAAAGATGAGTTTAGGATTTATTCACATGGATAAATTCAATATTAGCAGCATAATTTTACTAGTCACATAGTCTAGTTGTGAGCCCTCATGTTGACTTTTTTTTTCTTTTTGTTTAAGTTAGATGTCCCTGCCATCAAAAAGTTTTAATTAGAACAAAGTACTTAACCTGAACAATTGTGTTTTCCCCACTGAAAACAAGGGGGTTGTTTTTTCCTTGGTCTTTCAGACTTCTTCACACTTTATTTGAAAAGTCAGCTGCCCAGTACGGAGCAGTAAGAGCACTACCTGATTTCAAATCACAGATAAGCCCTCTGGTCAGGCAGGCTCACAACGGGATTTGGTTGCCAAAACCAGCAGCAAGGTGGTGTTTATCTGAATACGTGCCAGTCACAACGGAGGAGATCCACAAGTTCCCTCCCCTCACACATCGATAGAGCAGGGCTTGCAGACGTTTCAAACACTAAGTAACTCATTATTATGAAGTGAAGTTACTTTCTGGTTTGGGCCGCTTAGCACAGACCGTTTTTACCCGCCAAAAAGAACACCCAAGGTCACTGATCAACCTTCGAAATCACAGCGGCCACTGAATGCAGGGCAGAGAAGGCTTGTGCCCATGGACACACGGAGCAGCAGCACGATCTATAACCCGCCTGTTTCAGTCTCAGCTGACTCACAAACCCCCTAAGCGGGAGGTTCTGCTTTGACGAGAATTTCTGAGCGAGCATCTCTCCTTCCCTCCGGCACCCGAATTAGCCCAAAGGAATCGGACTGGAGCTCCGGGTGGCTGCGAAGGACCTTGCTTTCCCCTGCCACTACAGCTTACACTGCAAGCAGAACAGCTCCAGCTTTCCATTGCACTCACCTGGGCGTGCGATCCAAGGAGAAGTTTCACACACCTTTCCCTGAGCCCCGGCAGAGGCATGACAGCATGGCCCCGGCTGACAGCTTCCTCGGCTGCCCCATGGAAGCCGCGGGGCTGCCGGTTACTATTTTGCTTGAACTGGGAGTGCTGGAACCCCAGGACACTCCCCGCACCTCAGTGCATGTCGGGAATATTCACCTACACACTTTCCTTCCTCCAAGCGCTGACAGGAGCGCGCCCTTAGTCACGGTTACACCTCTAGGAAGCTCCGGTTAACACTTTAATCACTAACTTCACGAGGGAGAGGCAACCTGCTGACTCCCGGGAATCATCTGCTGGCAGGACACACTCTGAAACATCCAGTGCCCGAAGCGCTGTTATGCTTTAACCTCTTCTGTTTTCTAATCCATTGGATAAAGTAAGTTTTCCTTCAGATACATGCCCATCTCCAGCATTTGGTGGAATAACTGCTACAAACCATCAGATCATGCCTAAGTGTAGATACATGGATTTATAACGTTATGATAGAAATTGTGACAGCACAGCTTGATCCCTCCGCCACACACAGCTGTGTAATCCATTTTTTTGCTGAACTGTATAATAACCTCATGAATATTACTCATTGGGCAAGAGTTGTATCTGTAAGAGGGAAAGGATTGCCACTTAATTGCTCAGCAGGTAATTGTATAAGCAGATGTTTAGGCTGGAAAAAAAATATTTGAACCAAGACATACCTTCCCAGTTCCTACTGTTTGCCCATCCATTTACAACAAGCAGTTTATTCACCAGATCAAACGCAAAACTGGAAGTTACTGGGCCGCAGAGAAGAGCATGAAAAATGCCAGGCCTGAATTTCCCTTCACACCCATCTTCTTGCACTGCAATTGATATCAAGTTGCTTCTGCTTTATATAATTTGATGCTAGGGACAGGCAGAACAGACTCAAATATTTGATTCCTGATCTTATCCTCCGGTGTATTCCTCTCCAGAGCCAGACACGCTGCCACACACCCCCCACTGTACACCTGGTATTTGGGATTATAGTTTGTGTTGCAGTTTCTAGCTCTGCTCCTCAAAAATATTGACATATGGATTTTACTGGTACATACAACATTGGGAATCTCTCAAAACACAAGAGGGGAGCAACATGCAAGATCTTTTACTTGATTCGCAACAGCACAGAATCTCCATGCTGTGGTGGCATTGGAGCTTCACGCCAAACTCAACCTTGGGAGCTGTTCCATCTCATCCATAATTGCTTAACACAAATCCACACAGCTTCCCAGCTGGTGTAAAACCAGAGGTTTGATTTTTCCTGTCCCACCTTCAGACACTTGGGCACGCTGCCTGATTCTCCGGGATCAGAGAGCTGGAGCAGAGATCTGGGGCAGCCTGACCCCTTCAAGGCTCTAACCCAAGATAACATCAAACATCTGTTTTGGACAAGTCTGCCACCCCACTGGACACTCACACCGTGAAGCTCTTGGGTGCCAGGAGGTACAGACCACATTATTAGCTTCCAACAGGGCAATGTGATGGTAACACCCCAGGGTAAATCAACCTTCATCCTGACCCTGAACTTTTAAACTTAAAAAGCAAACTAAACCTTAAGTTTCTAGGGATAGCTTTTCTTTTTGAAGTTTAAAAGCAAGTTTTGAAAACCCAATGCTTTTATTACTTAGATTCATGCAAAGATGTCTCAGTAAGACATTAATATAATAAAGCAACAAACCCTCTAATTGTGGTAAAATCCTACGGTTCCATTAAAACCAGGCGTGTTGATTCTTACCTTGGCTTGGACAGTGTGGCTGCAGTTTGTTTCCAGTTTTCTTTCTCACACTTGAACTGCTCCTACCAATGTCCAAGTTTTGATCTCATCTGAGTCATGCACAATTATCTGGTGAGTACTTTGGAGGGATGGGTCAGTGCAGACTAAGAATAGGTATCTCATGGGGAGGGGAAGCAGGTCTTTAGGGCCACAGAGCAGAAACTAGCTCACCGCAAACTCCAAGAAATGGAATGCTTTGATTCCTTTCATAAAAATTAAATAATCAATGCACAAAGACGATTACTTTTTCATCTTTCATAATGAACATAGTTTACATGCCCTGGAAATCTGTGAACAAGTCACAACTCGGTTATACTATTTCACCTCTTAAGCAGAAGGGTAACAATAATTCCTTTAGAACAGGCAGGGAATGTGATGGTCCTGGAGACTTTGCAGGCTGTGCTACATTTCTGCTCCTTGAATAATTCATGGCTAGGCTTCTTGAACGGAGATTTGGGAATAATTAATAACCAAATAATTTAATAACCAAATAAGTTAATAAGTAATTGGAAGTTGGAGTTGAGCTGTTTAATAACTTGGCCTCAAATCATTAACAAAGTGACTGCTAAAGATAGGAGAGAACCTCGAATGGGGAAAGCAGAGATTCCTGTTCTATTTTTGTAGTAGACAATCACAATAAGGAGGCTGCCATAGCAGCACCACGCACACGTGCTGCACTTCAGTGGAAGGGCTTTGATAAACACTTAAGATTCCTCTGCTCTGTAGCAAGAAGGAAAATCCCTAATCCTATTTGCAAATACCTATTTCTAGCCAACTCATTAACTCCAAACACAGAAAATTCTTCTTGGGCTTTCTGAGCCAGCTACTCTAATGCAGAGGGAGACCCTCAACTGACAAGATCTGAAGTTATCATAAAACAAGTGATCAATCTCTCCCTTTACATTACAAAAGCTACCAGGGGAGTGGCATTGGTCATAGCAACAAATCAAGGAATTTAAAACAGGATTTACCCTGCAAAGGGCCCCCCAGTCTTTAGCAAGATTATCTTCTGTCATCACACCCAAGTGCCAACAGCAATACTTGTGTGCCAGGACATGTTCTGGAGCCACAGCTGATAAGCACAGAAACCAGAAACAGGGGTAGCAGATGATTAGCTCAGATAATTAAATACACAATGCACACAGCCACTACAAAGGCTTATGTACTGTCATGGGCCATAATCCCTCACACATACCATTTGGTGGACTTTGGGGGCCATGAGTTTTTAAGGAATAGAAAAGGAACAGAGCTGATGCTTGCAGCATCACATAGGCTAAAGGCTATGGTTTTGGACAGCACATCAAGAACTGGAACTTGCCAGGTACTGACCTTTGCCTGCATGGAAAGCAGCTTGCCAGTCTCACTCTCATTATCTTTGTGAGTCACTGCTGGATGGCAGGTCCAACCTGAGCATCTGGAACACCTTTAGTCATGCCTCGTGCCTGGCATTGATTATCCACACCCATGAAGTCATCCATGAAATATTATAAGACTTCAGAAACGCACACAGGATTTTCACTGCCTGGAGCTACAAAATTCCATAGAGGGCAGAACCAGAAGGAACTGCCCTGTCCCAAAGAGCTACAGTCATACAGCTTGTCACCCATTACAGCTCAGCCAGGAGTAAAATCACCACCTTATCACACCCAGCCAACTTGCACAGCACTTACAAGCTGTAACTCCTTCACACTCAGCGTTTCCAGACACAGATTTTTCTTAAGTCTATGAAATGTGATTTCCTCCATTTTTTTTTTGTAAGTCACTCTATATCTGGACGATTCTGTCTTCAAAATAGAAAACCCCTATTGACTTGTTTATGTTGCCTTATGTACAAATTATGTACAAATGGGGGGATTCAATTTGAAAAGTACCACACAGCAGAGCCTCTCCTGTACAGACGAGGGGACAGTTTGTCCCTGCAGCAAAACACACTGAAATATGTTTCAGTGGTCCTTACATATGCAACAATTAGTGCAATAAAAGCGTGAGGAACAGCTCTCTCTTGTTTCAGCTCTGTGGTTATGGAGCAAGGGATCACAGGCTGCTGGGCACAGGGGAATGTGTGGCAGTCACGGTGTGTCTGAGCAGCCCAGGCTCCTGAGCTCACAGCCCCTGCACAGTGCAGACGTTCTTCACCGCACGCGTCCTGGCTCTGAAGGGCACACAGCGCTGCACTGTGTGCTGCTGAGCACAAACCACTCCAGTGATACCCCAAACTGCCGGCATGCTGTAAAACCAGCAACATCTCACACCTGAAACGTGTCTCCATAATGAATATTGAAAGTGACAGTCAGCAAGTAACAGCTCTGAAGTGCATCAGAAAAACTGTTCAGGGAACTGACTGTGTAATTTGTGCACTGCATTAGACATCTAACGAGACAGTAGAGCAGATGATCTAGAAGCATCCCTGGCACTTATTTATGAATTTCCTCTTGAAAATGTCACAGGAGCACAGATAACACTGCGTAGGAGAAAGTGCAAAGCAGAACAGGTCGGGGCTGACTCACCTGGGCTCTGCCCTGGGCTAGGTGGGTTGAGCAGACCACTGTGACTTCCTCTCTAAGAAAGTTCACCCTCTGACACAGACATTCCTCAACTCTGCTCAGTCTCCTCACTGAAAATCACCCCTCAGACACTGCAGCTGCTTGCTCTGCACTGCTCCTGGCCTTCCATAATGCTGCTTTTCCGTTACAATATCAAACAACCCCTTGGGGCATTCAGCTGTCGAGCACGTTTTACCAAGAGTAAATACATTTATATACTTACTGTGGCACATTCCTATTCTTCTTCTCCCGAGTGTCTGATTGTATGGATCACATTTTTCTTCTCGCTCAGATATTCAAGGCCCAAATGCTTTTGAGTAGGATCCTAGAGCACAGGGTGGCACTTATGTGTCCCCTTGAGGGCAGAGGCGGTGGCATTTCAGTGGCATTGGAGGAAACAATAGTGTCTCTAACTTTGAAGGGCCAAACCCTGCCAGTGCCTGGCTCTTACACTTACAACCTACACTAGGTTTTATGGGAATTAACAGGGCTAAAATCTGATCTAATTGTTGAGGGCATCTGAATGTCTTTCTGGCCTAGAAGCGCTTTGGAAAAAAAAGTCCAGATGAGAATAGAAGCACATGGAACATGGTGGGATATCCAACCACTACCTGATTTGGACTATGAGCTCTGCCAGTGCCCGTGTAAGGCAACATAAACAAGTCAATAGCTGTTTAGGAGATGCTGAAATTCTGGAAAGATTCTTCCCTGCACAGTGGTTTGGAGGGTGTGTCTTCCAGTTTGGAATTTATCCGTCTGAAACTGTCATTCTGAGCCCCGTGGGCAATACCTTGCTTCTAGCCAGTACACATGTCCTTACAAGTGAAGAATCTGAACAAGCTGCCCACGGGGAATGCAGATTCAACTGCTGGGATGGTATTGTCCCAGCTTTTACAATGCACACAGGAAACCACAGGCTGCTGGGTGACATATGTGCCAGCGTCCAACAAGAGGATGGTCAATCAGCTAAACAGCTGCATAGAAATAAAAGTGTCTTTAAGACTCTAAGCTGGAAGTTGAGCTCGCCCTGATCTGTGCAGAGAGCACAGGTTCTAACAGGTGCAGGAATGGAAGCAGTTTCAGGCACGAAATGTTATGCAAAAATTATTGCAGAAACAGGAACTGCATCTGAGGAGTAAATGTCCAGCTGACTCCTGGAGGGGTATGGCCAGGGAGCTGAGTGCTCATGTCACAGAGCACCTGTGTGCTGCTGTCAGCTCAAAGCACTGCAAGAGTTGCCGCTGAATTTTCAAGCCTTTATTTACAGCAACACATTTCAGCACTTCTGACACTTTTGTGACAAGTTAAGGATTATCTAGTGAAATACCCTGAAATCGAAGCCTCACAGACCAACAAATATTTTTACAAGATCGATGTGAATATTTAAGCCTGGCATCACTCCTGACATCCAGCATCACAGGTTTGCACTGAAGTGACAGTGTTTTCCAAAGAGGGACAATCTTTGCTGGTCAGAGACAGCTGCCCTTGTCACCTGAAATGTCATCAAAGGTGACATTCTTCTGGGCTTGGATCCTCCTGCTTCCACTTCCCCCAGCACTGAGGAAGGCCCTGCCAGGTGCGGCATACGCCTTTTCCCAGTGTAACAGACTTTGTACAGGAATTACACATGCAGATCTCCATGCTGGAAAAGGAAAAGCAAGATCTCTCTCCGTCAGTGCTCTGAGGGCAGTGATTCACCTTAATGATCCTGGTTTGCGTCACCTGGGAATTAAAATTTTGTAACTTAAAAGTTGTCTTGCAAAATGTATATTTTATACTTAATTTACATGTTGAAATAAAAAATGTCGCTTGGATTTTGTTAGGAGTTCTTGTGAATGTAATGTCTCCCAGCTCTCCCTTGGCTTGCCCATCTTATGTTTTTCTTTAGCTCTATTTTCCAGCAAGTCAGTTTCCAGAAAAACATGTTATTGCAAGTCTTCCCTGGTACATAAACTGAATAAAAGCCATTATATTCAAAAGTTTGACATAGAGATGATGTAACAAAAGTTATGTCATATGCCAACTCCTTATCTCACACTGAGCTAGTTCCTTAGTACTTGACCTTTTCGCGACTGTTTAGACTATAAACGTTCCTGATGACACATCTGTTAGCCTCTATCCAGAAAAAACCCACTATTGCAATATAAGCACTAGTAATTATATCAAACTGAAGCCAGCAGCGCTGTGACAGAGGCCAAGACTGTTGGGTGTTTAATTAGGCTGCAGTGCCGCACAAGCACCACAAGACGGCGCCATCCCAAGCCCGCAGCGCTTCCATGGAACCATAGACGGGTTTGCACTGGACTCACTCCAGCGGGTCCATATCCTTCTTGTGTTGGCTGAAGAATTAATTTTGACAAAAGTCTGTATTTAACGTGGTGAAGTTGAAATAAATGTACTCTCCCACTGGTGACACGACTGTCAGAGCTGTCAGCATTTGTGTATGTCACCCCCTTGTGAGATGCTCTGTTGAGTGCAGAAGAAACAACTGTTATATTTATGTTGGAAAGATGTTTTAAGGGCCCACGTAATTAAAGTGTTAAGGAGGCTATTAGAGCTTCCAAGGCTTAAGGAATGTCCAAAGGAAAACATGAAATATACACTGACTCCAGCATGCTACATGTAGAAATAAAACATAGCGGATGCCAAACCTCTCATTTACACCTGCCTTGGGACCAGGCTTGCAAAGTATTCAGTTTTAAAGTCTTCTGAAAGTCTGGAAAACTACAGGCCAGTAAGTGGTTGCCTTTACCAGGAAAATAAGCAGAAATCAGAACAAAGGATGAAGACAGTGAACACAGGACTACACCTAAAATTATGGGGAAGGGTTTACGCAGTTTTTGATGGCAAAAACTGTGGCTCAGGATCTCTCAGGATCCTGCTGAAAGGGGACCCAGGTGGCAAGGATACCCTGGCCTCAATGTCCATAACTAAAGATCCCTTGAGAAAGGAGAGGAGAAATGACTCATAGAAAAATAAAAGGTTAGAAACAGAAGGCAGGACTAAATAATGGTCAAATTTGTTATTGGAGAGAGGTGGTCGAAGTCCCACAGAGCTGTGGGACCTGTGCTGTCCAACGTGAAATTAATAAGGAAGGTGAAAACATATCTCTGAGAGCTGAGTTATGTACGAAGAGGAAACAGTTCTCCTTGCCCTCTAAAACTCTTCACATACAAGTACAGTTCAGCATGTATCAATCAAGTGTCCCATCGGTGACCTTTTGATCTTATCTAATAATGTTAATGCGATCACAGTTAGGGATAACTGTGCGGAGCAACTTCAGCCACTACTCAGAGCAGCAAAACCTTCTCGTGCCTGTGTCTGTACATAACTCGGGTGGAATGAACTTGACATACGCGGCCAGCGCAGGGTCAGACGGGCAGATTTCGGGTTTGGTGTTGAACCGTCTCCCACAGCGCCGAGGCTGCTGTACCACATTCGGACACCACGTGGTGCTGCTCGCCCGCCTAACGCCCCGCGCCGGGCCGGAGCTCTCCGGCGGTACCCGCGCAGGAACCTCGGAGCGTGTTCCCGGGAGAAGGGCTTTCCGTGCACAGCTACTGCTGCCTTACACTCCTGGCTGAAAGATACGCGGGGAAGAACTTGACTTCCCGATTAGGTCGCCTAAAGCAGCGCTGTAGTTACATTTTACTGTGCTGCACTTTACTGGGGTGACCTGGGGCAGAACAGAGAAGGATGGGCTGAGGTACAGCTGCCTTTCACACGCTGCACAGCACATGCAGAACAACCACACCGGCGTTTCCCTGCCAAAGGCGTGCCCGTGCTGGATCTGAGAACGCAGGAGTTGATGTGAAACAGAAAATGAGTCCAGGGTCAGGGATAATTTTAGATCTTCCTGCACAAGAAATAAGAGCAGAAAAGGGGTACGAAAGATTCAGTTTAAGTCATAAATGCTACAGTGGTTCAAGGGCAGGAAAGAAAACTGGTCCTGGACAAAGAAGCTGAAGTGATACTCAGGCTACTGCTTGCTTGAAGTTGCAAGTGAAGCACTTGTAAAGAGAAATCGCAATCCTCTCAGGAAAGCCAAATATTAAAGGAAAAAATCTAGACCAAAAATGCCAAGTCCTGGACAAAACAAGAAATGGACATGGCCACTCTGACCTTTTCTGTCCTAAGGGCAAGAGGCTGCTTCTGCCCTTGTTGTGAACAGGAAATATCCCCTCTTTTACCTTGCAGATTTATGAGTTAATGGACTGCAAGGAAACAGAATGTCCTCTCCCATCAAATATTGTAACCACATAAATAGGGCTGGATCTTATTGACTGCATCTGTGAGCACCTAAAATGATTGAGCTACTGGTACCGGGAGGTATCCCAGCACTGGAACACCTGCAGGAAGTGTAGGTGTTACCTCTCATCCTGGCTGCTGTTCTCTGTCTGTTGGACACTGTTGGCACTGGGGCTGCTGAATGGCACATCTCATTAACACCATAAGCTTCTGGCGGGTTCTGACCCACGGGGATAACCTGGCAATTTCCAGGTTCAGGCTGATGTGTCTGACACAGTCACAGCAAAATATCTGAAGCACAAACTTCCAGCTAGACTAAGGACACAACACAGCACTTGTGTTCTAGGAAAAGGCCCAGTTAGCCAGTCAACAGCTTGCTATTTCCTGGGTGGTTTGTGCGTGCAGGGACTTGCTCCTGCAGGTTGCTTTCAGTGTTTGTGTTTCCTCTAACAGAAATTAATCTGTTTCTCATAAAATTAAATATGAGTATCTCTTTGTCACCAGTTCTGAAAAATCACATGGGCATCAGTTTGTTCTATTCCCGTTCAAAGAAAAGTCCTCAAGAATTCAATTCAAGTTCATGTTTGGACACTGTACCGTGGCAGATGCTTACAACACATGGGATAGCCTTTAAACGTGCAGTTCAAAGCCTCTCTAGGAGAGACAACCATTATATTTTAGGTTTTATTCTACATTTCTCATGTATTTCACTGACAGTGCTCCTGGTGCTATCAATGTGCCCTAAGAGTGTATTCCATCTTTTTCAAAAATAAATACTAGACCAAAATGTGGGGGGAAGATACTTAATTTCATGGTGCCTGTTTTTGGTGGCATGGGGTAGGGGAAATACTTCCTTCATTCTTTTTTCTGCTATATCAGTAAAAGCAATTTCTCTAAAAAAAATGTGCACTGGCTGCTAATAGCAAGGAGCTGCCTCTGTGGAACACCTCTGATTTGGGAGTATGAATAAATTTAGTCTAAAATTTCATCATTAGTGACAGAAGTATTAATATTAAAAACCTAAGGAATGGTGAAATCCATGGACAAGGACTTTTACGAATGATGACATGATTTTGAATACCAGAAATTCAAACAGACCTGGCTTACAATAACAACAGAAGGTGCATTCTAAAAATCAGGCCACTTCCAAGCTTTCAGCAAAACCTAAGGCATTTGTAGCAGATAACTGGACCATGAAGCACGCTGGGAAATTTTGCCACCACTGCCAAGGGACAGAAGATCAAGCCCAGAGCAAGCACACGTGATTTAAAATCGTTCAGTGTTTGAGCAGGGAACCTCACAGGAGAGTAATAAAGGCCTGTTTACATGGAAACATATGTTGGACACAATTTCAAAAACTCAGGGACATGTCTCTAAAGCTCAGCTGTCATTTAAAGATGAAAGGCCAAGAGATTCAGCCAGGGCTTTAGTGCTGTGCCATAACTGGAAGGAAAGCCTCTGTATTTTTCCTTTGCTGTTCAGAAAATATTTACATAGAGATTTTTTTTCTGTTTGGAAGATTTAGGAAGAAATCAGACAGACATCCAGAAAGGTCACAGAAGGTATCACACACTGATTTCTTAAATGATCTTGTCAAACTCCTCTAGCAATTTGCCTTTCTGAGGTTCACCTGGGACACTCTTAAACACCCCTTCTTGCCCATGGGCCCAGAAGCCCATTTAAGCTTTGGCTTTGGCATTTTTCCTGTTTTTGAACTGCTTGCAGGGGTTCTGTGGGAAGGAGCCTGGGTAGTGGGTCAGGGTGTTTGGCTCCCAGTCCCTCAGGGCGCAGCCGGTCCTTGCTGGGCCCAAATATTCCCCTGCTGTAACTCGCCCACTTCCCACAACACTGAGCACTGATTCCTGATAGTATTTCCTGTGTGCTCTCTCACTGAAGACGTAAAAAATTATGTTGATATTAATTGAAAATAAATGTAAAAATATTTAAACGCTTTTAAATTCGTGTAATAGCAGGGGAGACGCTTTGCTTCACAATCTGTTTTCATAAAGATGCTTTCAAGTGGATTCTGTGAATCTAGTTCCTATGTAAGTAACAAGATTCTCCTCCTGTAACATCCCCTTTTTACTGGTGTCTACTCATCTAATGCTTCATCTGGCCTTTTGAAGTAAAACATTACCATGGGCTCTGATGGTCATGAAATAATCAGATGCTTATTATGTCCACTTCTTTCACACCTTCTAAAACAGAACCATTAAACCTCTCTAGTCAAAAGACTGGTGCAGGATGCACACACAAAAGGAGTGCAGCACATACCAGCAGGAAGTCTTGGTAGTGTTTTTCAGTTCGGGGATCTTCTTAACACCTGTGAAATGGGGTCAAAAATATCAGATTACACAAGTGGGACAGGGAAATCATGTCAGTGACTTCAGTGGGGTGAATAAGACCCTTGTAATCCCCAATAATGTGTTAGGTCAAATAATGCAGAAGAGAAATAAATCATGCAAATCCTTCATTAGGAGTGCAACCTGCGTCAGCTTGAGGCAGGAAGATCAGCTCTCAGACAGCGTCTGTAAGAGCCACTACAATGAAAACAAAACAGCCCGCACTGGAAACCAGTGTGTCACCTGTGGTTGAATTTCCTGGCTCTAAGGCGTGGAGCAAAACCATAATCCACTTCAAATCCTTTTTTTCTGTGTCAGTTAACTTGTTTATGAAGTGCAATGAGGGTGAAATATTTTGCTTGAATCCTTTCCAAAGGATTATAAGGTAGACTTACTCCAGAAAGGTAGAGAGCAAGACACTATTTTTCTGACTTACAGATTTACAGGATTCCCTTTTAAAGGGTTAAAGTGCCTGAAATGTTAAAGAAAAGCTTGTACCCATAATTTGCCTTGTTTCTCACAAAACATACAGAATTAAGGTGATGTTTTGTTCAAAGGTCTTCTAAATCCATACTTTCAGGTATACTTGGTACTTCCCAAATCCTACTTTTGGAAAAAGGAACACAGTTTCACTTACATTGTCCAAATTCTGTACCACCTGTATTTGAGAATTGTGCCAATTCTTTATTTAATCACATAACCCATGGCAACCCTCTGCTCCTGTTTTTTTTAAAGTGTATATATTCTTTAATAAAATTAAAATATCAATCATGCTGTTCTCAAGGCCTTAAAACTAACCTTTTTTCCATACTGTATATTTTAATATTTCTTTTTCTGAACTCTACAAATGATTCAGGAAGTCTTGGTAGCTCCAACACATCTCTCGGGAGACAAGGAGCTTCAATCTGTGGAACTTTCATATTTAATGTTAACATCACATCCCCTACCAGGTAACATCAACTAGAAAATAGGCACATCACAAAGTGATGTCATATCCTTAGACAAAATTTCTGTGTTCAAATATCCACATGGAAATGGAATATTCGGGAATGTGAGCTTCAGATCCACACCGTGATCTCAGCTTTGTGATTCAGGCCTCTTCTTTGCCTCCTGGGACAAAAGCAAGTAGCTGCTGGTTGTGCAAGCTGGAGGGTGTCGAAAGGCTCTGTCCCGTTCTGGAGAGCTGTGGCTCAGCAGCAGGACAGTGTGCAGAGCATCTCAGGGCTCAGTCACCACTACCATTATTCATTTTTACTGGGAAAGTGTGCAAAAGCTTGGCTGCAGATAAGGAGCCCATTATTCCAGATACACTTACAAAATAGGAGCATGGGATGCTTGCTGGTGCTGGAGTCTTACAGCCCGTGGCAAACCCTGTACCAAGGGCTCTAAGGTGCCATCTGGTAAGACTGCATGTGCTGCTGGACACCCTGCATGTACACTCCTTGCCATTCCTGGCTTTTCTAAGTGTGCTGGCTGCTAGGACTGTGGGGGAAAAGAGGATTTAATGCATCCACTTACTGATCCTCTTACAGACACAGATCATAACTCTCAACCCACTAATAAGCTCCACCAGGAACTCAGGCTGAGCAGCGGTGAAATGCCACCTCCTCGGAGCACAGGCACTCTCACTGAGCAGAAACATCAAAGTGCTGATTCCTGCTCCTGGGCAGGATGCTGGCCTGCTGGCCTGAAAGAGGGACCACCACGGCTCTTTCAAAATGACAGCGTCCTTGCTTGTGTGCCATTAGTGCAGAGAAGACTCCGTACACAGGGATGACACTCTGCAACCCTGGGAGATTGCAACATGATGCAGGGAGGATTCAGTTGTCTTGCTGGACCTCTTTAGCAAGTTCCTGCCTCCAAGTACAAGAATGACGTGAAAATGGCCTTTGGATGTACCCTCAGTGATTCACTTGAAATGAGTGAGGGCTGGTTCATGCGTTTGAGAATGAGGCCCTGAAAACCAGCAAAGCTCCAATGCACCAGCATTGCCTTTTGCAGGCGAACAGTCCAGGGAGACAGGGTCACAGTAGGAAAGACAGGAGGCATGTCTGTGAGCCACTCACCCTGGGCCACAGCGGCTCCTGTGCCTCCAGCCTGCCTGTTCTCCCTTTATACCATCACAGTTCCATGCAGCACCACACTCCACCTGCAGTGCTCCAGTTGGGATAGGAGGTGTGCACTGGAGATAGTCCCAGTATGGTCTGACTGCTTCCTAACAGCACTTAGTGCCTGGTCCCCTCCCTGCCTGCTGCTGAGGTTGATGGATTCAGCATGTTATCAGAGATATCCAACACTGCCATAATTTACACCCATTGCTGCTAGCAGGAAGAGCCAGCGTGACTGAGCTTGCCTCAAAATGAAGGCTTTCGTTCCGTGATAAAAATGGCATTATGCCCTGTAATTCCATCGTGTCGTATAACTGAACTTCACGGTGCCTTAGTTCGTTAAGGCTTTAGAGCAACTGCTGCTAATCCTCCAGAAATTATCTGCCAGCTAATACAGCGTGTCTGGTGCTTCAGACAGTGGATCACTGTAAATCATTTTGTAGGCTGTGTTGTTACACTAATTGAGACACACAGTTTTGGGGAAGCCATTAAGATGCTTTTATTCCTTCCTCAGCCCTGGCCTCTCCTTCCCACTTCTGCAGTGCAGCTTTTGCACCATCTCCTCAGTTCTTTCACTACCACTGTCATAGAGTCAGATTACGAAATGGGACCCTCTCAAAAAAAAAAAAAGAATCACCCCAAAAGCAAAATTACAACACTGCAATGAAAAAACCCTGTCTGTAATGATGAGTACCTCAGAAATCTCAGCTCATTCCAATTCCCAAAACTCAAAGTCAGTCCCAAAAGTCCTCCACTGAAACTGTGATTTGACTGCATCTTAATGAGAACCACTAATCCTTTCTGGGTTAATTTGTCCAAGTCATAGTAAAACAGCACAATAGTTGTTGACTGGGAAATATCTTTGATTCTGCAAAGAAATAAAGACAGGCCAATCAAGGGGGACTCCGAGGCACTCACCATGGTGCAACACAACTTGCCTTAATGTTCTGCCTACACAGTAAAATGTGATTTTTAGTAATTCCAGAAGAAAAGCAATTCTTTTGTTGTCTGAACTTCTGTCACCTGGTTTCCACTTCTTACTTTCAAAAAATCACATAAGTACTCAAAAAATGTGTTTAAAAACCAAGCTACTTTGCCTTTATGCCTTCTGCTACAGACCCACGCTTTTCATCTGGAATTTCTTTTGGTAAATGATTATTACCATGATGTTTGGCATTTCCTTTCAGACTGGGCTGTGAAAAGGATAGGACATGTACTGGTTTATATGGAATTACAAGTATTCCTTTCACAGTGCACTGGGATGAGTTTAGGACATGACACACAACTTTATAAACAGGGATCACAAAATGCCAAATCAAGAAAGTACATGATGCAAAGTACTACTTTTTTTGTTTGGACAGGTTTTAGAAATATTTGGACAGGATCTGACTGTCTATCATGGCAGGGTTGTTTATGCCAGGGCAGCAAAGAATATATCAGCTTTTTTATTCTGAGCATATATTGACTTCAACGCTTGATGATAAATGGAGCCCTATCTTGAAACTGGGTATAAAAGACTGAAAACTTCAACAAGGTTGCACAACTATACTCAAGAACTCATTTCCCCCTTCCTGTCCAACTCTCACTGCTCAGTGACAGTAGCTGTGCTGCGAGGAGGTGGCATTTCACCTTAAAATGGAATCCTTATTACCTAAAGTTTATAACAACAAAAGGCTACAAGTTCAGGAGTGACCTGTATCTATTCCTTTCCCCACACCACTATAATGTACTTCAGGAACTCGTGTGAAAGGTGAACAGTGACGCTCAAGTCATCAAGTGCACATCCTGCTCATCTTGCAACATTAAGTGGAAGGAAATTGTTTTCAAACTGTGGTTTAGTAACCATTCCCTGATAAAAAAATACTGTCATATGTCCCTCACTAAAGTGCAAACCAAATCCTTGTGTACTACTAATTGCACAGTGATTTACAACTGAGCACCACTGGTACAGACCTTTAAGGCACTACTGCCTGAAAACTGTTGGTGTCCCCACTGAGTTTGCTGGGCCTGCTCTGCTGCTGAAGGTTTTTGTCACTCATCACACTCCACGTGCAATGAGCACCAAATGTACAGTCAACACGACAGTAACAATAAAGCTGTTTTAGACAGCCTTTTTTTAAATATTTATTTATATAGGAGCAGCCATGCTTATGTGCTGTAAGAGTCCTACTGGACTTGGTGGAACTGAACTCGGCCCAATGCCTTAAGTAGAACAGTAAAACTAGAACACATGAGGAAAACCTTTTCAGGAGAGAACTTTTTAAACCTCATCAAAGCCAAAAAGTAGATGAAACATAAAGTTTATCCAAGATGAAAGGCTCCTAGGTCTCCTGTATTCCACATTTACTCTATGACAGTCTATGAAGAACTCTTCTGGAGGACATCTTTCTACCCAAGGAGGCTTTGTCCTTCAAAACTGCTGAAGTCATGGGGCTTTTGAAGAAGAATTAGTAATGTTTTCTGAGCAATATGTGCGATTGACAGTCACATATGCCACTTCAGAAATGAAAATGGTAAAATATTGGCTGGAATCAAGGCTCATAGTGACTCTTACCAACTCCTGAGCTCTCCAGAGGTTATTAAGCTTTAGAGGAATGGGGAAGGGATATTGTTTTCTGTGGGTGACTAAACATTCGGCTCTGTGCCCCGTGCTCATAGTGGATGGTTTCCTGATTAACTGTGCTGGGATTGGATACCTCAACTGGTTGGACCCAACAAACAGGTATTGTCAGACCTTCAGGGAAAAGGTGCTGGGGAAAATCAAACTCCTTGCTGCAGATTTGTATCCTTGATCTACATTAAATATTCATGTGTTTGAGTTTGGTATCGACCACTAATGGTCTGTGTCACACAGCAAGGCAGCCGTTTACGCTAAACGAAACTGTTCAGTTCCTGGGTTCTGATAACATTGCTTCTTATAAGAGGAAATTAGCTCTGGGCTGCAAGTAGGAGAAACAGTGATATATAAGAGTAATTTCCACATCTTTCTTCAAATCCCAATGACAAATACTTCTCCTAGAATAAAGCGGAGAGGATGCCTTTTAGCCAAAGAGAATCCAAGCCCAGAAAGGACAGAACACTGATGCCTAGTACTGAAGAGAGGATAGGGTGGGAATGGCAGAGGGAGATAGGGCTTTCACAAGTTCAGGACACACCTTGCTAAAGATATAGACCCGCTTGCAGTTCTGACTGGGACAGTTCCAGCCAGCTCAGATCTTGATTGATGGTGGTTTGGTAAACGTCATGCCCACAGACATAAATCAGTCATAGAGAGATAGGATCTACCTCAGATGAAAATCCATCCGGGTAGGCAGTGTTCAGGTGAGATTACAAAGCACTCCTTTCAACTGTCCAGTCACTTTCTTTTGAAGAGTTAAAGATTAGCTTCATCTTTTCCCCCAAAGTACCAGGGTGAATTGCAAATGCACTTAGTATTCAGAGTATAAATACTGAGATAGTTAGGCAGAGATTTACACTGCTAAATAATGGTATTTTCAATGCCAAGCTTGCAAAATCTGAGAAAATTTGCACGCCAGTGGAGTTGCTTTCCAAAAGGGCTGTAATTCTGCAGGCAATCTGTGGAGGTTTAAAACAATATGAATTCTGTCTTCATACCACTGGGCCTTTAAAAATCCAGAGAGCTACTTATGAGTGCTTGGACAAAACCCAGGGTGTAAGTTCCCAAACTCTCTGTGTCACATAAGTATTCTGTTTTGCTGTGAGGAGAGGGAGAAAGCAAACAGGTCATACCTGAAGTGTTTGTTTGACCTGCTGCTGACTTTCAATGAAGAGTTACAAAATTCGTTGGAGTTAAAGGAAGTTCTCCATGGCAGTAGTTGCCAAGAAGCAATATAATGTAAATTATTCCCTGGGGTTTTCCATTCCAAATAGGAAATAAACCATATGAAATTAAGGAAAGAAGAGGAAAATCCAGTGACAAGAAAAATGAGTCGGATTTCCCTGAAAACCATTACCTTCCAGCACAGTGTTACTAAGCAGGAAAAATAGACATTGGGGGTGCTGCCTTTGCTCTTTTTTCTTGAGGAGCAGGACTGGGCGGGAAGAGACAGGACCTGGGGTCTGTTCCCATTGCAGCTGACCTTCCCAACCTCTGCCCAGCATCTGTAACAACTGCAGGAAGAAGTGGAAAACTCAGGTGCAGCTGCAACACAAATCCTTACCTGTACCTATTAATAGGGGAAACGGATCTCTTCCACAGCAAATACTGAAAATCAACAGAGCACAGAACAAAGCAAACACAAACTGTCAATCTGCAGAAATCAAGGCCATGCGCTCCACAGGGCAAACATTCAACTTGTAAATAAACCAGTAGCACTGAATTCCCAGGAAAGAGTTACTTGTGTGGAGTCAGACAATGGTTCTGCAGTGTCCAACCAGTGGGACCACACCAGCAGTGGATTCCTTAGGATGTGTTTGTTCCGCTTGGACACTGCTCCAGGAGCATTTCCCCTCAGCTCCAGTGTCAGAGGTTGTTGTTTAAGGAGCTAAAAACTCTCTCTTGGTTTCCCATGATGTAAACATACACACAGTGTGCTCAGTGACCATCAGTCCCACAAGGGGCCAGTTTCCCACACGATGGAGACGGGCACTCATGGATAAAATGCAGCTGCAGTTCCCTTCCTCTCCAAGTTCTTCTGTGTTCAACTTCTGTTCTCTCAGTGCAGGCAAAAAGCACGCCTGTGAGCCCTCTATCTCCAGTTCAGACTGATCTTTCCTCCAGAGAGCTAAAGCTTTGGGAATAAAAAATGTCTGGATTTACACAAGGAATTCGAGGGCGACGCACTCCTTTTGTCTCCCTAGGAGCTGTTCTGCTTTGCACCATCTCACTCCCTCTGAGTTCAAGACCTTGTTCTCTTCAGATTTACATCCAATGCTGAAGAGTGACTCCGCTGATTTTAATTTATTCCGGATTTACACCAGTAAATGGATGATTAGAACTACAATACTCACGGAATACAGCACAGGGTTGTTAATTCTGCTTTGTTTATAGGCTTGAAAATACTATAGTTTTGGTGAAACTGTCCTTATTTTATCCTCCCCCCTCAAGTAGGTAAAGGCTACCTAGAACACAAGCTTCTAGTTTTGGGACAGATGAGGGGATATGGGCTGGCAAAGGGGAGGCCAGGGAGTCTGGGAGGGAGTATAAGCAAGTGCTACTCCTAAGTATCTTCTCCAGTCCTTTCCTTATTCTCAACTACCATTTCTGCTCAGTCCTAGAAGTCTTGGCCCTGTTACATTAAATAAAATATTTTTCTGAGTAACTCTTTTGTTCATGTATTGTAATTGGTTTTCAGTCACTTATGACAATTAATGAATAAAGCTATTTGTTTAATAGGAAAGACAATACATGGTGCATACTGCAATACTGGGAAGTCCCTGAGCAATCCTACTCCAATTAGTTTTTTCTTAAAAATGCAAGTAATGCAATTAAACCGCAGTGGTCACCTTATTCCTTTGAAAAGGTTGCTGCATGTTGAGTAGCCTGGACATCCTGCTCATGCTTCAGGCAGCATCCTGTCTAGTTCTTCTTTTTCTTCCTTTTCTTTTTTATTTTTTCCAATACAACTTCCCTTTCTGGAGATGATTTCATTTCCTATGCAGTTACTACACGGATGGGGAAAACCCAGGAATACACCAAGGCAGATATTTTCCATCGAAGCTGATCAGCAAAAGGCTTTTCATTGTATTATGGATCAGCCGAAGGGCACAGTAAAAAAGGACTGCAATTTTGGATTCCTTCAGACTGCTGAAAAATGTGAACCAAATTCTGAGTCAACCAGAAATGTTCTTCTGGAAGCTCAGGGACTCCGCTGAAGCAAAGCTCAGCTCTGCCACTGGTGAATTTTAGAAGTCCAGCTGCAAGGCTGGAGTATGAAATGCATAGCACTAGGATCAAGAACAGCCAGCAGGATGAACAATGGGACAAGTAGCTGGCTAAGAGAAAACTCAGGAGAGAGGAAGAATTGCTAGTGATGGGTTTAGGTGTGTTATATAAGTGGGTATTGCTGGAGCACCTGTCTGTGCTGCAGGGACGTGCCAGGTCCTCTCAAGACACAACTCGAAAGTGCCTCTCCTGCCTGTAAACCAGAGATTTCACCAGCAGTGTAGGTGGAAAAAAACATTCACCAGCATAGATGTTGCAATTGTGCTTCTCTGCAGCAAGAATCATGGGCCACACGGAAAATACAGGAACTGGGAGCATCACCTCCTGCACTGTGAGGAAGTAGTGCTGTGGTACAGCAGAGCTCTGCCTCTCATCCTTGTTCTCAGAAGACCGTGCAATTTTATGACTAAGTAATACTTTCTTAGAACGCTCACACAGCGACCTTTGTAACTCCTGCCCAGTGCCCAGCACTTCTGGAAATGAACAAATGCCATTTCCACCCTTGCTAATGGCGGTGAATATCAAAGATAGGCAGCTTCAGGAAGAGGGGAGGAGGCAGCCCCACAAATTTCAGTGACCTTCTCCTGAGAAGGAGGGCTCGGCAAAACAAGTTAGGTCTGCAGAACTGCATGTTAACTAAACAAAAGAGAATGAATAGTTTTGGAGAGGGCTGACTCAGACACTGCTGAAGCTCATCAGAAGGTAGATACTAAACATGGATCTCATGGTTGCACTTCTGTTTACAGCCCTTTATTCCATGTCACCCTTCACTCTTATAAAAGTCATTCAGTGTGACAGTTGGCAAACTTAAAATCTTGGGAGGGCTGTTGCTATCTAATAAAGGAATAGTTAGGGAGAAAAGACATAGACTTGTGGTATTTGTCACTGTAAGTAAGTTCTCTGTTTGGTCCTCTCAAGTCAGATAGATTTTGCATACAGGGTCATGGAAGTATAAAAAAAAATATGAAGAATTTGCCTGCAGGAAATCTAAAGCTCAAGCAGGACTACCCTTTCCTGCTGAATCTAATACTCTTTCAAAAAACCCCAACAGGTCACATGGACTGACTCAGCTGCTCAGCGATTTCTAAATCATCTTTTACATCTTTGAATGTAAAATTCCAAGTTTGAGGCATGATTTCTAAAGATACCAGTGAACAATCATTGAGAGAGATGAGGACAAGGCACTGCAAGAGATTCCCCAGGGGAAAATTCTTCACTGCTCATGTGAGCATAAGGAAATGTAAATTTTGTGGGCACTCACAAGTCAGGGAAGGTTGGGCAGGAGCACACAGAAAATGATCTGAGAAACTCCAGTGTTTTCACTCTGGTACCTCTCCTGCCCTTTGTTGTGCAATAGCATAACTGAGGTGGAAGCCTTGATAAGTGGAATTACCGAATTTTACGCCTGTTGTAGCACCTCCAAATTGATTTGAACTACTGCAGCACATACCAGTTTGCCATGTGATTTGGACAAGGACTTTTGTACACACATCAGTGCCCAAAGTTGGACATATGAGAGTCTGCATTTCTGTGTGTCATATACTGCCAATAAGCTCATCAGTACTCAGAAATCTTATCACTTGCTGGCTGTTAAGGCACTCTTATGCCAAGAAAAGTTCTCAATAACTGTGTTTATGACCCTTATGACAAAAGAAGTGTTTATTCAGCAGGAGGCTACCAGATATCGTTTGTGATAGTCATATTTAAGGCTTAGGAATGACTCTCTTCAGTCAGAAACTGTGTGCACTAGAAATCCAGCAGCTTTTAATTCACCCGCCTCACATCTCCAAAAGTAGGTCCTTGTAAATTAATAACAGCAGCTCCTCTCTTTCGCCCAAATCACACAGTTTACAATAAAACACGTGATCTTTTCATACAGAGTTCATCTTTCTGATTCTCTCCGCAGCCACAAGAGGAATTTTATCTTTGTTGACTCTGAGCTTTTTGCAAGCCACTCCTGAGCACTCTGCTCACTACCTCTTTAATTACAAGTCAAAGCACAGCCTCCAGAACAGTGTTCAGTTGTCCTCACTGCTCCATATCAAGGTTTGTTATACAGTCATCATTATGTTATCTATGATAAACGTAAAACACCTAAGCCCTTTCTTTACATTTGAGTAGAAAGGTACAAGAGCCACAAACATCTGATCCGTCTGGACCAAGAAAGCAGAAATAACAGTTCCTTAAAATGGAACAGGCAGAAGGTTTTGCACAAAGACGACAAAAGGTAAAAGCTTCATTGCATGTAGAGTACAGAAACAACAATTCTGTCTTTGAGATAATGAAAATCAGTGGGGAAGTTAAAGAGGAATAACAGTTTTTTGGGTTTATTTGGAAAAGAATTCCACACTCCTCAGGCAATGCAATTCATCCTTGCATGCAGGCCAGAAGACATTTCCATTGATGCTCCAGCTTGCATTTCTGTAAACAGCTTGTTGTGCATGGAAATAAGTGTGTTAGTGGGAAACAAAAATTCCAGAGGCAGGAATGAACAACCCAGTCTGTGCTGCTCTCAGCAGCTCTTTGTAAAAAGAGATTGACCAGGAATGTGATAAAGGCCTACAGAATTATGAAGGAAGTGGAAATCAGGGATAAGGATCAATACCTACATCATGTTTCCCCCTAAAAGAATCAGGAGGCAGCAAATGAAACCAGGCTCGTAGTGGAAGACTACTAGGGATGAGTGTCAAAGGCACTTCAGTGTTTCCTTACGCATTCCTGGACATCTGCTGATGGCCACGGCTGGAGAGGACACTGACCAGGCAGCCCCCTGGTGTGACACACACGGCTGTAATTAGGTGCTGATGTGCCCTGTTAGCTAATCCAGCTGTGTTGGCTGCACGCTGGAAAGCGGCAGGGAAACCACGGGCTTAATCCCAGAGCTGCAGCTCTTACTAGGCTATTATTACACATCCTGTACGGCTATTTACAGTCAGACACTGATAGATATGGTAACAGTAAGTGGAATTCAGTCTGGCATACGGAAATTTCTAAGTCCTTCATGATCACTCAGAGAAAAATAACCTATGTTCATTTATATCTGGTCCTCCTGTGCTTTGTTCCTTTGACTTCTCCATTACATGGCAGAGGAACAACAATGGGATTCCTTATTGTTTAACCCAAATAAAGCCCACTTGTGTTTTAGTATTTGCCTATATTGCTAGTAAAAATGGTTGTACATCTCTGACTGTATCTGAATAATCCTTCTTCATGATCCCATCTTCACTTTTCCTTTAATTTTATTATAATTAAAGAAACTTTCTTTTCACAGAGTCAAATTAAAATTTGAAAAAGTGGCTCAATTTATTTCTGAATCAGAATCCTGGAGCAGCTTTTAGAACTTTCCTCAGCCCAAATTCAAAGCAGCAAGGAGCTAAGAAGTTTAGGCTTCAGAAGAGGCAGTCATGCTCAAAAAAAAAAGTCACCTTAGGTTAGGCAAAGTAATTCATCATGTCATAATAACATACTCTGTATGTTCTCAGTGGTACAACAAAGTCAGTCTGGATTCTGTTGCTTATTAGGCAAAGCAATTCATCATATCATAATAATATGTTCTGTAGGTTCTCAGTGGTGCAACAATAAGTCTGGATTCTGTTGCTTATTCCAGTGATGCCAGATTTGAATTTATCAAAACACATACTGTCAGTGTTTCTGCAGATGTCATCTCAGAATATAATTATTTTTTAATATAAAGTAATATAAGGTCAAGGGGACCTAGTATCTATCATTTCTACAATTATTACCTCCTAGTTCTAGCAAGTCTTAAAATGAAAAAAAAAATAAAATAGAAGACTAAAGACACACAGATGGAAAATAATGGAGAAAATGCCTTCCACCAGTGGAGGAAAGTCAGAAAATTATCACAAGAAATACAGAATTACAAAGCCCCTAGAAACTCCACACAGGGCAATTCTTTTTGTCTTTCCTCAATGAAGTGCTTTGTGTTAACGAGAGGGGATGTTGTGGTCATGAAGGGAAAGGGGCTTGCCCATTCACCTGTGACTCACTGCACAGCAGCATCTCGCAGGTTCGGAGTTTCCGTGGCTGTGATGCTGCAGGGCACAGGGCAGCCAGGCAGGATATAAACACGGGCAGCCCCAGAGCACAGGCACTCACCACCCCGGGAGCTGCTCGAGCTCACCCCACCACAGACCCAGGCCCAGGCGACTCGAGGAACACACGCTCTTGCATCATGATGGGCAAGGCTGTGGCTGCTGTCCTGACTCTGCTCCTGATCTCAGCGGTGGGAACACAAGGTAAAGGAACCCCTCCTAAAGCTCTCCTGACTGATGGCCAGGGCAAATGCTGACAGGGAGAGACTGTGCTGTCTGACCAGTGCAGCAAAGAACTCTCCTAGTGCTGTCAGCGAAAGGAACATGTTGTGCTTCCAGCGGAAACAGTGAAACACTCCACCTGGTTTTGTTTTCCAGGTGAGGCCCTGGCACGGTCAGCCATTGAACTCCGGTGCCAGTGCATAGGCACCCATTCCAGGTTCATCCATCCCAAGTTCATCCAAAACGTGAACCTCAGCCCCAGCGGACCTCACTGCAAGAATGTTGAAGTTATGTAAGTGCTTTTGCAAAATCCTCACAGTTACTTGCCATGAAGGAAGCAGATTTTGTGCTCAGGACGGTGTAAGCGTTCTCTGAGTGATGTAACCAGTCGGCTGGCGCAGCTGCTGAGAGTGCAGAACAGCAAACTCACGGCCATCAGGCAGCAGACAACTTTCTAAAACTCTGAATTCCACCAGCATGTGACAAGATAATGCACAGAGCCATTTGGAGCAAGTGATCAAAACATCAGCTTCAATGGCTAGGTCAAAAAAATGATCACCCTTCTACTCAAGTCAATGAAAAAAATAGCATTAGCATAGAAATCATATAATCTGGTCATTGTCCAGAACTTTTACTGTAACCAGTAACAGTACAATTTCTGAATCCAGATGAAAAGATTTAGCCCTTCAGTTAAAGACCAACACAAATACAAAGCAAGTTGGCGAGGGAAAAGAAGCAGTTTTGAAAAGAGGGAGAGTCCTGCAAATGGTTTAATGCATCAAACAAGTAGATATGAGAAGATATGAAACCATTTAAAAAACAAAACTATGCTAGACTACAGCCTCAATTGATAGAGCTTAAAAGGGGAACATGTCAGTGTATACTTAGAATGATGCTATGAGACAAAAGTGACACTGCCCTGGAGTTCACTAAGTAGCCCTTTTCCCTTCCTTTTTTTCCTGTTGCAGAGCTACCCTGAGAGACGGCAGAGAATTGTGCCTGGAGCCCACTGCTCCCTGGGTGAAGCTGATCATCAAGGCAATTCTAGACAAGTGAGTCATTCCTTCTCAATGAGCACAACTTATCGAAAACCGGTATTTTAATTGAGCTACCAGACACATACGGTGTGCAGTGCTCCAAAATTCTGTCTCCTCAGGCACTTACTACTGTTTGTGTTCACTAATTGTGACAAACACTGTGATTGCTTTGAGCTTTAATTATAGCATTAACTACTGAAGCCTTACTGTGCCACACATCCCACTGGAATGTAACCTTCATCTCTCCTAAAACAGAAGCATTTTGAGAACCTGCAGCACAACTACTCAGGAAATGCAGGCATTAACTGATTGGTTTTCTCTTGCTTGCAGTGGTAGAAAGTAACAATCAGCTTTTCAAACTAATGGCATTTAGTTACATGGGAGATAAAAATCAAGCTTCATTTGCCAAGTGAAGCATCAAACTATGGAAGTCCACTGCCAGTGAATATCTGTGAAAAGGTCACGATGTACCAGTGTCCCTCAGGTTCAGTTACAGTTTTTCAGGGGCCTGGGCACAGAAGCACAAAGTGGTGGATTTCAGCTGATGCCAGCAAGTCTTACCTGTTCCATCTTCTTTCTTTCCAGGGCAAACCCCAAACCTGAGACGGTGTCCTAAGACAGAGAAGAAAAATGTCCTAACTCGTCCAGCAAGACAAAAATAGGAGAGACGCTCACCCAGGTTCTGGCAGCTCCCCTTCTCCTGCCTCCTACGTTCACCCTTTACCAGCATCTAGAATATGGATTCCTGCTTTGTAGTTAATTGACAACAGTACATTAAGTCTTTATGTAGGAGTGACACCCTGACAAGCAGGCAAAAAAATGGCTTGTGAAAGGGTACAGAGACAATTCTGGATTAAATTTTGCTAAACACAGCTGGAACAGTGCAGTGCATGCATGCTCAGCAGAGCTTTCACTAAATGACTCCTGCCTTTTTGCTGACAGTTTAGGAAAAGACCAGCAACTCCTTCTCTTTAGCAAAGCATGGACAGGTAACAGCAACTGTACCTGGGTCACTGCCACTCACAGCGGGCTACTGGCCAAAAAGGGGAGCTTGCAGAATTGGGATGTCAAAATTCTGACACTTCAGGTTTTGTGCCATCATTTTCAAGATATTATTTATAGTGAATTAGTGTTGTGAAGGTATAGACATATATTTTAAATCCACATCTTGTCTAGAAAAAAGCACTTTATTTATACATGTATTCCTATTTATTTTTGCATATTTATTTCCTTTTGCATAAGAATGTAATTTATCTTAAATGTTTATTTATTTATTTATTTATGGAACTATTTATGTTCATGTGCCTAATAAAGACTTGTTGAAATGTTTTCACTTCAATACTGTGTCTTATTAATTTCCTTATAGAGAGCTGAAAAAAAGAGGAAGCATTTCCTTTCAGTTTGTATCACATAACGGGTTCCCAGAAGGGCAAGTGGTGTCTGAGTTGTGGTGTCTGTGTGGTTTGCAACAACAGCAAATTGTTGTCTCTGGGGAGTGCATATAATTTACAATGGGAGGAATTATAAAAATCATCTACTTTCTTCCTCTTTTCTTGGCAGACTCAGTGTTTGCAGAGGTCTGGATGATAAAATTCCCAGGTAGTAATGAATAAACACTGGTTAGTCACAGAAACTGCAAGGCCAGAGCAGTGTGGTGCTCTAACAGCACAGCAGCTGAGAACCTGACAATAAACAAGGGGCTTCATTAACTTAAATAAACAGGGAAATCTGATAAATGTTGAGGAAGTCACTGAGCCTTCTCCCTAATTCCAGTGAGGAGAATAAGGGGAAATCCTAAGAAACAGAGCTCCAATTGTATAGCCTCTTATCTACCTATGACACAACAATTTACATAGGAATGTTGGAATATGAGCAGCGAACACTTGAGAAATGGGAAAGTTGAACAAATATTTTGATGTTTGTTTAGCTTTGGTCTTTTCCAACAAGGAGCCACTCCATATTCTGGACAATCAGCTCATGTTTGCTCATGGTGCAAGACATAAAGGGAGTATTTAGCACTGTTTGAGCGAGTTCTTGTGCAAGAGGACAACCATTCTGACCATGCTTTGCTCCCTGTCTCCATATCTGCCTCTGTCCCACAGCACGGCATTGCACAGCCTGCCAGACCTCAGAATGGGAAGGAGTCAAAGTTTCCCAAGGGGACAGGTTTTGTTCAGACTTGTCTTACAGCTTTAAGCCTCCCTGTTTCCTGAGGGATTTTTACAAGCTGACTTCTCTCAGAGATCCAGTTTGGAGATAAGCATGTTAGATACATCAGCCAAGAGTGGGGAGAGGTGGGGAAGAACCACTTGATCTGCATGGTCGTAAAAGTACGGGTGTATCCTAAAGGACTGGCACCAGTTTTAGTGCCTTACAGATACAACACATCCAACCTTTGCCACGAGCAAAATCCCAGTCAAGTTACTGGGAGCTGAACCACGGCCAAGGAAGGGCTCTTCTCAGAAACTCTTGTCCAAAATGTCAGCAATGGCTGTGCTCCCAGGACCCCAGGCAGGTCACCTGCACACCCTCTTCCTCTATAGGTTATCATCACTCATTGGTGAGACGTGATTCCGAGGCTGGCTAGAAATGACACCGTATCACATCTCTGTTCCGTGTGCAGTCACGGAACACCTTTTCTCAGGAAGGCAACAACCACCCTGCCGCTTCCCAAAATGTGTTTCAGTGTTCCTGGAGACTGCTAAGGGAAGCACTGGGGCTCTTCGGGCTCAGTGACTGCCTTTGTCAGACGTGGGCTGTTCTTCCGTGTTAAAAGAAGTCACTTATGACATGTGTTTATCTGCTGCTTTAAACACCTGTGATTATTCTAAATGCACGAGGTTAGAAAGAAAAACAAGCAACCTCCTAAGTGCTTATTTTAACCAGATGTCATTACGTCCCTTTCTGCCAGATACTTTTCCTTTTCATAATCAGAACAGATGAAAGTTTCAGAAGAGCTTAAGTGCCTTTGGTGATAATGCCTCAGTCATTTTAAGTGCATCATTTCCTGCACAGTGATTAGAGAAGCTTTTCAGTACAGAATTAAGCATCTAAATCCCTTTAGCCACACTGAAAATTACAAAATCCTTTCAGAGAACAATAGACATTAGGTATGTCTCGCCTTCATAAGATACTGTCTAAATAACTTCATTGGATTCACATCAAAATACAGTAAGACTGGAATGAAAAGTTACTGCAATTATGTAGGGTGAAAGTTTTTGCACAAGACACTTAAATGTAACACAAAGAGCTGAACAGAAATTCTGTATTCAGAGAGGAGGAAAAAAGTCCCTTTATTTTGGCTCAGGGGGACATCTGGCAATGCTGTATAAATTTCCAAGTGCAAGCTCAGCATTGCTGATTAAAACTAATATCCCATGAAGAAGTGCAAACAGCAAATGATGGATAACAACCACAATTTAAAGGAATAATTTAAAACAAACAGCAGCAAAAGTTAGGGAAATTTGAAGTGCCATTGAATGGACTGCACAGAGATTTGGATTTCTTATGCAACACTCTCATGTGTTAGGAAACCTGTGTGTGCAGCACCCATTTGGTCAGCACTCAGGCTGCTGGGAGTGCACGCCTCAGGTATAAAACCTGGTGGGAAATAGCACCAGAGTGGGACATCTGTCAAGAAAACTTTGCACAGCAATGGATGGCAAATCTGTTGCTGTCGCTTTGGTTCTCTATCTGGTCTCAATGGCAGGGTCAGAAGGTAAGAAAATTATTTCTTAAAACTCAGGTAACTAATTAATAAACATACATATGCAAATGCAAGAGGGCTTAGATATGTCCATGATGGCTTTCTGCATCTTCAATAAACCGTCATTCAGTAGTCACAGGAATCATTTGTACCTGTTAGGATGCTATGGATGTTTCCAGGAGTAAGATGTGCTTCTGTCAGGAAATGAGTTTATTCCTATGCCATAATATATGCTTTTCTCCAGATTTTAAGAAGTGTTTGATTTAAGTCAGGACCTTTTTTCCTAAATATGTCCATATACCTCTTCTTTTCCAAGTAACAATTTTCTCCTATTTGTGATTTTATTTTTGGTAGGTAGGTTGCTGATAGTGCTTCCTCAGAGCAAGAACTGTCCCATTTGCAGGAAAGAATAAAGAACGTGAGCAGATGATCATGGTAGAAACTAATAAACAGTATGTGTACACAGTTAATGATGTTAACCCACTTTGTTCAAGTGATGCAATTTAGGTAGAACCTGGTCAGGCACAAAGGCACTATGAAAACACCTAAGTATTTTCACTCAGAGATCCAGCTTTAAATTCAAATGCACCTGTACATCAACAGCTCTAAAAATGTGGCTGCTGATTTTGTGCAGATGCAGTTAATTTTATCCAAGTATCCAGCAAATCAGAGTGCTGAGGAACAAGAGTAAATCTGGCAGAAGGGAATACACATTGCTTCATAGCAGCAAATAAAGAGACTGTTCATGTACTTAGACATAAGTGAGTTTTGTTCCACAGGTAAGGCCCTGGAGAAGACCAACGATAAAGGCTCCCAATGCCAGTGCATAAGCACTCATTCCACGTTCATCCCCCCTAAGACAGTTCAGGATGTGAGACTGAGCCAAAGAAGACCTCACTGCAAAAATGTGGAAATCATGTGAGCACTTTTGCTTAACAGTATCTTGCTTCCAACAGGAGGAACTGAATCTGCATTTCTCACTCCACTTACGTACTTTGGGTGGAATATTTCCCTTCTGAAGCCTCAGAGAAACCAAGTGTCAGGAATTAGGGCCTCTATCCAAAGGAATGAGCTAATTCCCTGTCAATGTTACAGTCAGCTTCCAGACAGCTTTTTAAAACTTTCTGCTCATATCTTATTTATCACCAACATCAGAGGAGAGAATTAGATCCCCACAGCACATCCAGTGCTGTATCACCCAATTAGTAACTTAGACAATGAAGAATCAATCAAAGATACAATCTTGTTGCTCTTGAGATGAATTCAAACGAATTCCACTGACTTGGTCTGCATGAGGCAAAGTTTGAAAGGCCGTGAGTTATTCCCTGTGTCAGAACTGCACACAGAGTGCACGCTCCCTGCGTGAGGAGCGCGGAATTTGGATGACATTCCACGTGGGTACAAAGTAAAAGATACAGTAAGCTTCATTTAAAACCACACCAGGAACTGGTCACACGAACTGGACCAATGCATTCAGTAAATAGAAGGGCTCTTTCACTGTGGTTTCTTAAGCAAATACAATCATACCCTCTCTGCAGTACAGTGTGGCATCCAGCTCCACCTCACTAGGAATTCGTAATTTCAGCCAGGTTTGGTCAAAAAATTAAGTTCCTGAAAGGTCTGCTAAACTATGACCCCAGAGAGAACTGAAATCAAATAGAGAATTCATTTGGCTCATTATAATATTACAGCATAAACACCTATCTTGACATCATTCATAAAAAACCCCAAACAAATACAACAAAACCAAACAAGTCCTTCAGTAACTTAATGGACAAATGGCTAAGAGACATTTCCAACCATTAGGAGGTGGGAGGACCCCTCTGGCCCTAATTTCTCTGTTTCTCTCTGGGCAGAGCTACACTGAAGGACGGCAGGGAAGTGTGTTTGGAACCCACCACGCCCTGGGTCCGGCTCACTGTAAAGGCTCTGCTGGCCAGGTAAGCTGCTTCCTTTACCAGAACACCTTCAGTGAAGAGCTAGTTTTAGAAGGTACATTTAACTTCTTGGCATGCAAATGTTCACCCTCTTCAGGCATTAGTAATTCTTTCCCACAGTTCTCTCTAAATCGATACTTCTACATGCCTGAGGAGTAAAATATTGTCCTAGCTTTGACATCCTTCTGTTGTATTAAGCCACCCAAAAGGCCACAGTTGTGATGCCCCTAAACCTCTGCTGAGACAGCACATTTGGGGTGTGTTTGACACTTCCAAAAACCAAACTCTGAAAGACTCCCTTCCTCTTTCTGGGTATAATTCAGACATGCAGCTGGCATTTCCAAGAGCTTTCACTGCTGTAAACAGGCACAGTCAAATCCCTACTTTGCACAAAGGCACGTGCAAGTCCTTCCTGTTGGAGCAGTTCTTGGAGGAACACAGATTTTTCTTGACTTTGCACATATGTCAGCTGGTTGATACAGTAAGAATAAGTCCTTAACAACTCATGAGCATTTATTGCTCTCCCTGTAGCTTGTATTAATAGTAATTGTTTCTTCAATAAATTTCTGAATTCACTTTATACTTCATCTAATTACAGGGCCAGGGACAATACTGAGCCACCGGTGCGAGAGAAGTCAAGGAAAAATACACCTTGGAGTTCTTCAAGGATATGAAATGAGAGGAAACACTTGCTGATGAGAATGCCAAGGAACAGATGCCCCACCTCTGCTACATTACTAGAGTTGATTATTTTTCTTTTCCTGAGATAGCTGCTAAATCTCCATATTTCCTTTGCTGTGTCTATCTCTAACCTTCTGTCTGTGATGGATCAAGGATTCAAGCTTAATGAATGTGTTTTAGTGCTGTAAGGGTGAGAATAAACAAGATTAAATTAGTTACCCTTAAATGGCCTTACTTAAAGCAGAAACGGAATTAGCAAACACATGGATAAACACATAATAAGGAAGTATCTGTGTAGCTTGGAAGGAAGTCATTTTTCATGCACTTGTTACAGTTGACAACAAGCCTAGAGATGTGGCAGGCCCCACAGGCAGAGTCATATTGTCTTTCTGAAATCCTTTCACAGCCCTCACCAAACATTAGAAATAATGAGGCTAAGAAAGAGGTCTTGGAAACGAATACGTAAGAGATGAAGTGCAGAATGAAAAGATCAGCTTTTATCAATAAAAGAACATCACCCATGGATTCCTACATCACTTTATGTGGGGTCCCATTTGGTTTGGCAGTTGCACAAGTTGTCTGGAAAGGTCACTTGCCATGAGTTGAAGTTCTCTGATGATGATGGAAAGACACGGCTCAACTATAAAGAACTGCAGAAAGACCTCAGGAGACTCGCGGATTAGGAGACAAACTACCAGGTGAAATTCCCTGCAGGAAGCAGCCAAAGTGAATGACATAGGAAAAAATTGCAAAGCTCCTATGAAACTAAGACATTCTAGGCTGGCCAGCAGCACACGAGAGAGACAGATCTTGGGATGGTGCTAAGGGGTAAAATAGGAATATGAGATCAGGGAATGAAGAGAGTTTCTAAGTGACTTTAGCTAAACAGTATTTGACTCGGTGTACCTGCAGCACAGGTGCAAGAAAGCACGGGCTGACACCTAAACTACCTCCTGCGAGGTGCTTCACTGTCTCATCAGCAGTTCCAAGTCACTGCCAGCCTTGAGGTAATGACTAGGAGTTCATGGCTTTCACAAGGAAGCTGCTAAAATTAGAGATACTACATCACCTGTGCTACTTCTATTTATTGTGCTGGAGTTTCCACTTAAAGACAGAAAGATGCAGGCAGAGAGACACGTATACACATATATAGCAAAAGAAGTTTAGAAATCATGTTTCTGAAGAAAAGAACACATTATTTATTTTAATATAACAGGAAATACTTGGCCATTTTTTTTTGTGTCTCATGTTAGCTCTACCTAACACTATAATAGACCATATTTTTTTGCTTTGCAAAAGGATTTTGCAGCTTTCATATTTATTTTATGTTACTGCTTAAGGGTCCAGGGGAATGCTTATATGACTAAACATTGGTTTCAGTGTCAATTCCCATTGATTCACTGCTAATTTCTTTCTGCAGTCAAAAGGGTGTTAGAAATGTTTTGGCTCAGTGATTTGCTACACGTCGATGATGCCTGGCCATATAAATCTAATTTCTGAGACAGCAGGTTCTAGCAGCAGGCACCAGACCAGAGATACATGGTGAGAGCAATGGAGGACTCCAAAATACCATGAGTTCCCCGTGGAGTTCCATCTTCCGAGCCCCAGGGTGGGAGGTGGGGTTTGACCCCCACTGGCCTCTTGACCAAAGCAACTCTGGATTGAGATCTGAATCCATAAGTTGACCGAATACACCCTCTGTTCCTTCCTGCTGTTGCCCCTCAAGGTTTTGGTGAACAGTAAGATTTGACCCGTCCAGCAGCTTGAGATGCAGCGGATCAGCAGATTTACACATTACAGCTTTTCTGACAGTTCTCACTTACAAGAGTCAGACATGAACGTGTGCCGTGTGTTATGGCCACTGACCGCTTCTAACTTAATCAAAAGTTCCCAGCACGAACTTCTTAAAACTCGCCGTGCGTTTCCTCCCGCCGCTGCCAGATCTTACTCGCACAGTCAGAAATCGCTTCCGGCCAAACTCATGAAAGGCAAATGCAATTAAGCAATAAATGCAGCCTTCCTCTGGCAAGTAAAGCCCAGTTGCTAGTGCCTAACAATTCCCTAGGTGGCCTTAGTATCTTTTCTGTTAATACCAGGTAGATAAAGTTTATTTTTAATATGAATTTATTGATATTTACTAATATTTTATGTTAATTCTACAATGAATACTAATGTATCATTTTCAATATTACTAGATGTCTCATATTAACATTTGCAATGACTTCTCATATTGAATTGCATCAAATGAAACATTTCATTTAATCCACAAAAAATTTTTAAGTGCAAAGCTACAAGTCAGAACTGACTGTTTTCAAACAGAGCTGAAATATATATAATAAATAAGTATGCAATCATATGAATACATAATTATACACTGTATTCATAAAAACATAAATTAAAAGGCAATCAGTTGAAAAGCCTGACTAAGGCTACATAACCATCTATATTTAGACATGGAAGTTTGAAAAATCCCACAAGCTGACCTAAGCCTTTCTCCTTTCCTCGCTATCACTTCCTCTCGTAGCAAGTCAAAGCCCGGATGACTAGCAGATATTTTGCTTTTTACGTATCTTTCCCTAAGCTCTGCCTCACTGTAAATTTCCAGGAGTGTTTGCACAACATTGTGTCCAGCTTCTGAGCAGCAGAAGGGATTATTTCCTAGCTCCTGTATTTGTCCCTTCAGCTTTCTGCAGCTCAAGTGGAATGGCAGGCGAATACCAAGCCCTTTGCAGAGCAAAGGAGGTGGTTTCAGAAGATAGAGTGAGATTTTTTCCTTGGGGAACAAGAGTAGCTGGTAGAGAGGACACATAGGAGACAGGAGTTGACACTCACCTTGCACAAGCTCAGCTTGCACAGGCTGAACCCTCATTCCAGCAAAAACTTTGCCTCCTGGGTCTTTGGGTCTTGTGTGCACAACTTCTCAAGTGAGAGCTTGGAATTTGTCTAAAACAAGATAGATTCTTAATTTTCTTAGAGTAACTTTACCAGCCCAGGAACTGGAGTGTTCCTCTGGAACTGCAGCTACTCAAACCAATAAGAGGCTGAGGCTCAGCTTTACCGCATCCCTAGTGATGTTCTTGGTCACTGAAAAAGACCTGAATCCCCTTGTGTGGGGTGTGCTTTGCTACATACAAAGATCCCAATCCAGATCCTAAAATACAGCCTTTTGACTTTTGTGCTCAGTAGACAAGGTGATGAGTCATGAAAAACCACTAGTTTCCATCCTGCAACATAGAGAACTCATCCTATATCCTGCCCTAGAACACAGGCAAGGGAGGTATTTACTTCCTTTTCAGCAAGTTTCAGCAATCAGACTATTGCATAAGTGTTGTTTTGTTCACTGCCAGTGTGGTTTTAACAGGGTTTAGCATGGAAGGTCTCTGCTCGCAGCAGTATCAGCTCACTCGGTGACGTGATCCTTCAAAAGGAGCACCAATTCCATTTGCATCAGTCATCCCTGATGGCTGGCAGGGAAACACACGCTGCCAAAATCCAATACTGGATTTGCAGTTCCCATGGTAGAAGCCTGGATAAGATCCCGGGCAAAGTGTTGCAGGGATGTAGGGAGAACTTGGGTGAAACATGGCACTCCCAGGAATGCAGATTAGAAGTGACTGGCCTTCGGGCTTGATCTCAAGCCTCAACCTTTTCATGCCACTATTGTCTCTTACACCCCTTCACATAATCCCAATGAAACCGCAACATCAGCAAAAAAGTGGAGGGAGAGGAGATGCTTCAGCTCTCAGAAAACATAGTGGATTTACATTTCATTACAAACATCCTGCTATTTTAGATAGATACTCTTGGCTTGGGGGCAGGGCTAAGCATAGGTGGAGCAGGCTCTTGGCTTCACTTCTGACCTGGGGATTTCTGCAGATCCATTACTGCCACACGCAGGAAATAGCTGAGTGTGGCGGTAAGGAGAACAAGCAGTCACTGAGTTCCCTTGTGGATTTGAAGGGGAATTCTCCTTTTTTTCCCCCAAGTATTGATAACATTTGAGTATGCACCAAAATTAGACAATAAGGCTGCAAATAATAGAAAAGTGGGACCCCTAATCGAATGTTAATTAACCTCTGTGTGTGTGCATACACGTGTGAGACACAGAGATAAGAAGCCAAAAGAAAAAAATCAGAAAAGCCTTGTTTCAAGTAAACTGGTTAAAACTCCAACATCTACAATCTGATGCTAGTGAAACCACACATTAACATAACATAAACATCATAATACAATATAAGCAATAAAACATAAACCTTAGTTCCTGGCAAAACCCTCTTCTGTTTCACACCTTCAGAGAACTAAATGTATTTTTCAGTGAAGATCTCTAAGAGACACAGCTAAGGAAGAGCACCCTCAGGGGTCAGAATCAGAATCTTTGGTCAATGCAATACTCAGTAAGAGGTAGAAGAGACAAAGCTGCTGGATCTTTTCCTGGGATGGCTGACATAGTAATGGGAAACAAATGAATTTTCATTGCAGAGTTCCTTGTATCCAGTTAATGACAAGTGTATCACAGTAAACCATAAGAAATCTTTCAGTTCTTATTAGAAATAAATTATAATGCTTTACCTACTAAAGATGATTGAGTTTTTATGAACTTCTCAGAGTTGGAGAGAAGTGCCTCTATCAATCCACAGATCCCAAACCCACAAAGCTGTGAGGGTGGAGATGAGAAGCAGCAGAAGTCATCATGGCAGAAGGACAATGTTTTTACAGCACCAAAACAGAACAGCTTCTTGCAATCACACACACTCCAGCTGGGTTAAAAACCCCAAATCTTAATTTAACCAACAGATCAGCATTTGAGCCCATCTTCCCTTGGAATTGTCTCCCTCAAGAGGCAATGTCTCTACCTGCCACAGCAAATAAAGACTCAGCATTCGCACAACAATGTTCCCTAACAGAAATGTCTAACAGTGCCATAATACTTACTGTTGTCTCCCTTTGCTAAGACCTAAGGTTACTGTCACTGCAAAAACACTTCAGAAAGGAGTTATAAAAATTATCTGGACTTACAGAGGAAACAAAAGCAGTTGTGTTCACCAGGTCATGCTGTTATTTTGCCTATAAAACTTCCTCTGTTTATCATTCATTAACATGTGTGACATGAAAAGTACAGGAATGATTTTCAAATCCATTCAGAATTCAATATCTGCTTCCCACAGGCAGCTTTGAATACTGAACCCTCAGTTCCTTACTGAACAGAGTATTAGTGATGAATTTACTTTGTAAGATGCCACTCGAACAGGAAAAAAAAGAACAAAAATCAAACTAGTTTACATCAAAAGAGTGTTGAGGTAAAATGCTGACCCCAGTGAAAAAAAACTTTATAGTGATTTCAGCACTGCCCAGTTTCCACTCCAGTGGCTTAAATCAGGGGAGTAGAAGTTGTCATCGTAGATGGGGATAAGAAATTCAGTATCAAGTATGGATCTGGCATCCCTACAATGAATAGTTTAAGGAACTGAAGAAAATAATTCAAAGTGGTAGCATAAATGTAACTAAAACCATCCTAAAGTTATCTTACTAAACAAGGGTATACATTAGAAAATGCACAAAATTCTCAAAAGTCTACCAAAAAAATTGGAATGTGTGGCTATTATATACATATTTTAATAAATTAATATATCATTCTTAGTAGAATAATTCCTCGTCATCTAGGAAGGAGTTTCACAACAGTCATGTGACTCATTTTTACTGCATCTGGGAAATTCCTGTAACGCAATCGCCATGCCAGCAGAGCACACAGGCTGGGCACAAAACTGTATATAAGCGTGATGGATCTCCCAGAGCCAGCATCAACAATCCTCCAGGACACGAGCTCACTGCTCCACAGAACCAGAGCTGAACAACCCACAGAAAAACTCCTGTCCAACCATGAACGGCAAACTTGTGGCTGTCCTGGCTCTTTTCCTGCTTTCAGCAGCTGTGTCTCAAGGTAAGTGAAGCCTCCCAAGGACCCCGTGGCTGTAGCATTGTCCAGGCATCTACTGAGATGCTTCTCCTTGCAGAGTAACTTTCTATTTGTCTCAGTAAATTAGTTTGGGAGCTTTTCAGCACCTCTCTTCAGTCAGAAAGAGAGCCTTTGGACTGAAAAGTTACTGACACCTCGTGGGAAAAATTTTAAGGATGCAACTTGCATTTGCTTTGTTTCTATGTTTCATTTGAAGTGCATGCAGCTAGAGACAGGATCTTCCAAAGTGTTCCAATATTTCTCTGCTTTCCCACACAGAGAACAGTTATCTCATATTAGTTGCTTGGTGACCATCCTGCCTCAAGCAAGTAATATGCAGTTGGGAAAACAGAGAGCAAACAATATGAAGAGAAGCATGGGCAAGCCTCCAACCAATGAACAAGTCTAAGGCTCTGTCTTCTGCAGAGTGGCCAAGTTTTTTGAACCAGATATTCAAATAATGCAATTAACTATACAGTGTAGTCAAGTACAAGGAACCACAAAATATGTGGGTTCATTTTTAAAAAATGTTTTAATTTGGTTTCCAACGTGCTTGGGCATCAGTTCCTCTGAAACAAATAAGCCACTGATACTCATGCCCCGAGGATTTAGGCAGCTTGGACAAATGCAATATTTTAATTGAGAACATTGTTAGACTAGAGCAGCCTTGCTTTATGTCTGATATAGTTATGATAAGGCCACCTGTTAAACCCCAATCTGCCCTTTCTGCTCACAGGTAGGGCCGTGGCAAGGATGGGAACCGAGCTCCGGTGCCAGTGCATAGCCACTCATGCCGGGTTCATCCCTCCGAAATCCATTCAGGATGTGAAGCTGACACAGAGCGGCCCCCACTGCCAGAACGTTGAAGTCATGTAAGTAGCTCTGCAAGAGGCTCCTTCCTCTTCATACACCCTGCTGCTGCCACTGCTGCAGGACTTTGGGGCTTCACAAGCGTGACAGTGAGCAGGCTGACCTGATTTAGTCAGATTTGGTTATTATTTTGGGAGAGACAGCTTTAAGTGATACACCACATTTTTCACCGTCTCTATGACCCTGTATTCCTGAACCGATCATTGCTCATCTGTCATGGGACATATTAAATATTTCTAGTGGTAGAATATGAATTGCAAGGACTTGTCAGTTCTTAATACACGAGGTAATGACGTAGCTTGAATCCTGCATTTATTAGGCTCAATGAGAAAAATTAACTTCCCAGACACAGATTCAGGGAAACAACGAACCTAACCTGGTCTGAATAGCCCAGAGGAGGGATTAAAATGTTGAAATCCTTATACTGCTGAACCACTTTTTCACCACTGGAGGTTTCAATTGTGTAAGAAACTTTTCTAATGTAAACAAATCCAAACCAAGCATCTATATATATTGATAGAGATTTTTGGCAACGTGCAACTGCTTTCAGAGCAGACACACAGACTCACACAATTATGGAGGGTTCTAGTCTCTTCACTTGTGGAACATATAAAACAAAATGGCCAAATCTAAGCTACAGCGGCCGAGATGAATTTAAACTATCTAATGTAAAAATGCAAGAATGCATTTTGTGAGTAAAACAATCCATGTAGCAGTTTCCTGACTCTTCTTTACCCCCTGTTTTGCAGAGCTACTCTGAAGAACGGCAGAGAAGTGTGCTTGGATCCCAGTGCTCTCTGGGTACAGCGGATTGTACAGGCAATTTTGGCCAAGTAAGTCCCATTCCCTATCAATTTGGGCAGTTGAGAGGTAAAAGTCCCAGAAGAAAACTAATCTGTAGGATTTCTTAGTGATACTTTGTATTCCTTCTTAATCACATTTAAACAACAGGGAAATTTCCTGCTTAATTACAGAATTAATCCTAGTTTTTCTGACCCTGCTGCAGGGTCCTTGCTCAAGCTGATACATCAGTACTAAACCTCTGAGTACCAGCAACTTCATCTGCAGGGACAGAAACACTGATGAGTTCAGCTCCCTTTGAAAATGAGGCTTTAGAAAAGTCATCTTCCCCTTACTAAATTCCTGTTTCTGAGTTCATGAGGTTCTTGCTGCAAGTCAATGCAGAAGCTCAGGCTGCAGGGGTTTCCCAGCTGGGCACCAGACGCACATGCTGGGATTTCAGGAATTGCTTTTGAAACATTTACTTTATTCTCGCTGTCCCTCAAGATAGCACATAGAATTGGAAAGAGACCCCTCATCCTTAACTGTCTGTGCAATGCTAAGCAGTGATAACTGTCTTGAACACCCTCTTAAATAATCTTCTTTCCTCACCTCTTAACAGGGCTCAACGAAATTCTGACTCACCGCTCTAAGAAACACCAGGACAGAAAAAATCTGGGAACTGCTCCTGCTCCTCCACCAAGAGGAGCATTGTTCAGGCAGTGCACCATCTTCCGCCTCCTGCATGCGTGTTGTAATGTTAATTATGGACGGTTCTATTTATTTAACTATTTATTTAACTGCATGTATTTAAGGAAGTCTTTCACAATGGTCAGCTGTCCTTGGGACACACACTGTCCCTTGACACTGAAGGAAAAGTGGTTTGCTGAGGGAGATTGAAAACCCCTGGCAGCCACTTCAGCCAAACACAACCGGTGAAGTGCAGTGCACTTGCCGCACTGTTTATCTTTGCTATTGCACCAGCAAACTGATGAATCCTCCTGCTCCCCTGGAGTGCACTAGTATGTTGTGTCAACAACAGCTTCCTCAACCACAGTCAGCCTGTGGCCAGACTGTGAACTGTAATGTCAAACTTGAAAAACCTAACTACAGAATGTGTAACGCTGTGTTTGGTATTTATGTATTGTGATTTCCATGGTATTTATAAACGTATTTATTGAGTAGTTTCTATGCAAGAAAGAAAACTATCATAATTTATTTAACTTCTACTGGATTTTTCATTCCTACTATTAATTTCTGAAGAAATACAATCTCATTGTTCTGTAATTGATTGTATGTCTAATTAGCTACTCCATCAGCTAACGCAAAAAATTGTATCTTACATACCCAGAAATTGATTGTGAATGTAATTACTCCTAACAATGTATTATTAAAAGTTTTGTATGAGAAATACATTTGTTATGTTTGATGTTTTAAATTTTCATTTGCTATATTTGGAAGCAGTCTGCTTTATCTTTGTCAGCTTGATTTCTGGAACTGAAATGAAACCTTTCAGTCCATGGTACCATAACTCCCCCTGTCATGGTAACCTGACATTCCTGAATACACAAACAAATCCTAAGGTAGGGTAAATGGTTCACTTTCCTCTTTTGGTTGTTCCCAATCCATGGGGAGGGGTGGGCTGCAGGCAAAGGCCCCTTCCTTAACTACCTTGCAGGGAATTTGTGATCTTTACTTTGGGTACCCAAATAGCAAGCCTTTGCCCTGGTGTAACAACTGCTTCTTATTCTGATCCCAAGAATGCAGAGTGCTGAGCACACGACGCCTGCCTCTTTTAAAGATTGTCAGAAAGGGAAATGGGAACAGGAGAGAAAGGGCACAGGTTTAAAGGCTGTTACTTGAAACTAGAGTATACCTGTTTATTTGAGGGATGCACACTTTTATTTCACTGTTACCTCTGATCTAGATAGTCTTACAATAGCAGAAGCATTTTTACCAGGTAGCTTTGGGATAGTAAAATAAGAGAGAGCTGTTTCTGGCTTGCTTCTTCTTGAAGACCCTTCTCTGTAAGATTGATGCTGATCCTCTCCTTGACCCATGTTATGTCCCTGCATGATAATTTTATAACCCTGAATAAAAGCACTACAAGGTCAGGAGAGCAAAGTAAGGTTAACACCACTTAGTCTGTCTTCTGAAGTGGGTATGTTCTCTTATTGAAAATGAGATAAAAGCTGAGTTTCCCTCTTTCGGTTACCATTCCTTGGCTTAATGTAATTTTTCTTCAGGTATCAGCAAAGTAAATAAAAAATATCACTCCTTAGGAAGCAAAATTAACTATATTTTTAAGTCAACTGAAGTAAGAAACAACTAAAAAAAATCAGTTGCCTGTAGAGCTGGAAAAGCTTTCACAGAGTTAGCTTGTAATCTTAATGTGTAAAAAATTGCAGCATAAAACAATCCAGATAAAATCCAGAGCACAGTCATCAGCACTGAAATCACCAGTCCTCACTTACTGGGAAATACTCTAGGTAACCTGCTGCTGTTAGAGGGAGGACTCGGCTATTGCAAGAAAATAGTAAAAATAAAGTTCTCTGATAATTTGAAGAAATCTCTTCTTGTAATGTGGATCAGGATTTACTAAATGGGAAAGGTAGTACAGATAGAGAAGAAAGATTAGAGGACAAGTAGAGCACTGGAAGATGACCAGTGCTGCCAGCAAGAACACAATTAGGAAAGCTGTGTTCAGACGTGGTAAAACAGGTGTGGATATTGACTCAGTAATTGCTGGAGGGTTTGTTCTCCTTTTTGGGGACTGAAAGCAAGAGAAAATTCCATCATCCAAATTGCTTTTTGTCTTCATGGTCTATCTTACGCGATCTGAATGGAAAGTAGCAAAGTACCTGTTTTCTGATCCAACTGACTATAAGAAAGCTAAACCACTAAGGTTCTTTACACAAACTTGTTCCTTTCTGCTCACCCCTTAAGAGTTTTCAATACAGCAAACCAGGATGAAGGCTCTCGTTAGGAACTGCATGACTCCTCTAGATACACCGTGTTCCATAATCCCACCTACCCGGTCAGACTAGGGGGAAAGCTCAAGAAAAGGAGGGTGTAGCACTGGTTACTTCAGCGATTAGGCCACTGCAGAGTTCAGCCACTCCAGCTCTAAACAATGTGCCCTGTGGCCCTTCAGTTATCAGCCCATGCAGAAGCCCCAGGGGAAAACGGCACCCTTTGGAACCATGCAGACTACGCAGTGTCTCTGTGTGTGTGTACATCTGCACGTCTGTGTAACATACCAAGAAGCTGAGCAGGCAGTGATTAAGAGCCAGAACACTTGTAACACAATGGAAAGGCAGACCCTGGGATTTCACTGCAGTTAACTAAATGTCCTTGTTCATCTCCTCCTTTTCCCAATCTCAGGAAAGCTTCTGCTCCCCTTGGCCACTTCATTTAGCATCTAAGTTGTATTTCTGCAAGACTCTCAGAAGGCCGTTCCACTTTACAGCTGCCATGTGCATTCATCCCCTTCCTTTCATCTCACTACCCTCCTCACGATGAAAAGTAGCAGAGGTGTTTACATGTCCCTTCTGCCCTCAGCTATTCTCTTGGTCCCTTATTTAACCTTCCTTCCAAACCACTTTTATTTCCTTCTTTCACCAAAAAGTTTGATTGGGGGGCAAGAGGAGAGTGGCAACTACCAAACAACCAAGCAATGTCCTTTCCTTATCCTCAAACTCCCCCTCCCACGCTTGGTTGCTGGAGTTCTGCTCTTGTATCGAAAGCATTTTCAATCACAAACTGTAATTTGTTCCCTTGAACTTCAGTGTTACTGTTCTTGTAATACTGAAAGTATATTTCTCTCAAATGTATAAATGCTGCAAACTATAGACGAAGTCATTGGAAGAAATACTGGAAAGTCCCTGAAAAAATACTTCTAACTCTTAGAAGAACAGAGAATGCAAACTTTAGTTTGTTGGCCTCAACCTCTCTGCTGGTGCTGAATATTGACTAATATAAACATCCTGGTTATGTATAAGGTGACAGATGCATGACCCATGCTGTATTTGCTTTTCATTATCAATTGCTTCCCATTCTAAAATGATTGCATTTCTTTTGTTCTTATCACATAATAATGTTCCTGGGAAAATCCCAGGAAAGTTACACATAACACTGTCTTGATATTGCAGACTTGCTCCAAGCGTTGCATTTATTCCTGTTTATAACAGGATATTATGAGTGATTCCACAGGAAATGGATCCTTTGGAAATTATACAAATATGCCATGGAAACTTTGGGGTCAGCAAATAGGCATTGTGTTTCTGTGTGCCAAAGTGAAACAAGAGTTTTGCCACCTGTAGAAATAAGCCTGAGATCACTGTTGTTGCAAACCATAATTAAGAATGATTTTTAATATTACCTGCAGTTAAATTATTTTTAATAATAACCATTGGTGCCAGTCAGTGCACAGATGACTTCACAATCCCTGTGGATTTCTAGGGAGGGAGATTCTCAGTGTGGAAGAATCTGGAAGATTACAGGTATAACTAAGCTTACTGATACTGTTTTCTCTGCCCTTGCACGATACAGGCAGCAGTGTGACATCTCTCTATAACCTTCTGCAGGCAGATTTCAACACAGCTATGCTGAATAACTTAGCACCATTAAACAAATACCATTTATTTTAGCAAGTACCAACCTTTGATAGGTCCAGCTATCTTATTCTATCAAAGTTCAAATTCATGAGGAACATGATCAATTTTGTTTTGAAAAAAAGATTTGTACTCAGTTTGCCAGATCCCACCTGTGTGTATCTCCATGGACTCAGCCAAGGACTCTAGCAGAAGGATAAAGTTCATGTTGGCAACTCCGGTATAAGTGTGTTGATTTCTCCTACTCCTTACTGGAAGATAGGTGAACTGGGGAAAATCTAATCTTTTTATCTTTTACAGAAAACTTTTTCATACCTAGACACCTTATAAAAATCTGTGGAAGTAAAAGGTCATTAGGCAAGCAGCTTCTTTTGAGGGCATATTTGGACCCAGTTAATCGACTTACCTCTGGATGAGCCTTCATTTTTTGAGATGCAGAGTTAAGCAGCTTTTCTGACCCAGCTAACACAAAATGCCAGAATTCCAAAACCAATTTTTAAGCACTGAACTAACATTCACATTGAACTCCTGAGAGCTTCTACTTTTTCCTTGAAACTATTTTCCAGAATGATGAAAGCTTTATAGCTCATTAGAGGAGCAAATGAATAAGTCCACCCCCTTAGCCCGGCTCTTTTATTAAAGATATATATTGTATACTTGCACAGAAATAAGGAGTCTTCAAAAATACTGACGATTCTTCTTCTCCTCTTCTGTTTTCGAGACCACACTTTTTTCAAGTTTGCAAGCAGACACGAGAATCAGAATTGAACCCAAAACGTCAATAAAATGTCAGAAGCTTGAAACATTCATCGCTTCTATGTGAAGTGTGTGCTAAAGCATTTAGTGGAAGGTTTCATGAACAGTGAGACTGGATGTGATAGTGAGAGCCTGGATTACATGTGTTTCTTTTTACTTGAAGCAGAACTTCTTGAAGGAATAAGAATGTATGAGAATGACCCACTGTGTGTGGGCAAAACACAAGCACAGACAAAACAATTACACTGCAGTTAAAAGGGAAGGTTTTCTAACTGAAAGTCAGTAACTAATTAAGAGTTTGTCCATGTAGGTGTCAGATCTTCGTGTGAGAGGGGCTTTGTCACCCAGCACAAATAGTGAAGAGCAAGTGACTTGTCAAAATATCTGATGCTCTGAAAGCTTTGTGTTTGACCTATCAATAACCAATAAAAGAATGCAGAGCCACCTGGCTGGTACAAGGCTGAGCCAGACAGCACCACCAGCAGACCAGTCATCAAGCCAATAAAAATGTGTTTGCTGACTTACTGAACTCCCGCTGTCAAAATTCTATCAGCTCCTCATTTTCTGCTTTCTTCTGTTTGGAACTTCATCTCTGACAGCAATGACCGTCATACTGCAAAAGAGAAGCGATTTACGTAGGCATTGCTTACCTGGAACACAAGTTTAATAAAAAGAGCCAAAGAAAACAGGTTTTGTTGTAGCTGGTTCATACTGAACACTGCAGCTTCATCCACTCCTCCTAACACCAAAAACACCCCAAGTGGTTTTTGCATAGTCAAATCTTTCCCCAAAGTCAGCAGGAGACTCAATAGACTAAGGAACATGGGAAAGAGCTGTCAATCCATCTGCACACATCTGACCTGTTGGTAGGCCAAATCCTACAGTCATTTCCCTGTTAAAAAATTCTCACAATATTATTCCTGCTTGGAGGAAAGGATGAAGGAGAGCATGTAATGTCTTCTGATATTAAAATGACTATTAAAAGAAAGAATAAGAAGAGAATGCATGAGAAGTACCCTGAAGAATTTGTTCCAAATGGTGTGTACCAGGAACACAAGCCAGGGCCACCCAGATGGAAAGCGTGCTTGATGGAACAGCACTCCCCTAAAAAATGAGGATTTGAACAAAACAAAAAACTTCATTAGAATACATACGATTTTGCAAATTCAAGTATATATTCAGATGCTAATGGCAAACTTTACCTAAATTAAACAACTCTTAGCTACAGCAGAACAGTATTTGGAGAAAACTGAAACACATTTTTCAGTCAATGTCCTGATCATATTTATTTTATGGGAATTTTCTAATGTTTAGCAGAAAACCAAAGGTAAAAATGCAGAATTAAAATGGAATCAAACGTTCCTCTTTTTAGGAGCTTATTTTCTAGAGAAAGCCTCGAGTATGTTTAGTCTCCTACCACCTCAATGTACTCCTGATGGGCATTCACTAGCAATTTTAGGAAAGAAAAAATGCAGTGCTCATGTTAGCTGCCATAACTTTTAAAACAATGTCTTGACACATTCCTGTACCTTGTGTGTTTTGAGACAACCTGGAGTCCCACAAGCTGAAAATTTAAAAAAAGGAGGGAAATCAACAGAGAAACACAAGATAATGGGGGCAATAACCATCCACTCTGTCCTCACTGGTGATCACATTCATCAAAAATGTTATCAGTGGGTTTCCTCCAAATACCTCCTCCCCTAAACACATCCTGAAACAGGCTGAAAGGATATGTGGCCCTCTCACTGTTTTGTGGATTCACTGTGAATTCAGCCAACTTACCACTGTCGTTTTGCCTTCCTTTCAACAAAGAGCAGGCATTTTTTGTTGCCAGGAACAATGGAGTTCATTTTACCACAGACTCCAAAGATGCCCAAGGCTGACCCCACACGTGGCACTCAAAGAGCTGTAAGACAGAATTCCCTGGGATGGCAGCTTTAGTATCTTCTAGGGTGTAAGCCAAGTATGACTTCTTGGCTTTTCCTTCCTTGCAACACAAGCAATGAAAGTACCGGACAGGATTAAAGTGGGGATGTCATGAGAGAAAGATGCAAAGATTTTGTGATGGTTCCAACGAGTGTTCCCATTTTCTTGTGGTTCACCCATCTCAGGTCACTGTTTTCTCAACTGATTTCAGCACTTGAAACAAAAGACCACAACTATCCAAAGCACACCCTCAAAAATTACTCAGCTCCACTGAATCTGAAAACTTAGTTGGATTGTCTTAATCCAGGTTTAGGGGGATGTTGATTTGGGGGCTTGGATTGGGTTTTTTATTCCCCTTATAGCCAGGAAATACTACAAAACATAGGATTGGTAGAGGTAAAAAAGGTAACATAATGATAAAACTAAGAGAGGGTAGCAGCAGGACACACCCCCTGACTGCACACACTAGTAGGGAGCAGTGACATCACATTTTACAAATCACAACCTCATTCATTCCTAACCAAATCCCTGCAGGAAAAAGCCCTGCCCCTTCAGAGATTGCCCATGTTAAACGGTTCCCAGGCCAGGAAAAAAGTTCCCCTCAGCCTTGTCTCAGGGACACATCCTCCAAAGCCATTCTCCTGCAGTTAGGAGAAGCCCTCACTTGCTGAAAGGAGACATCTCCTCTTTAATTGGCATTTGGCTTTCCTGGGCCTGCTGCCAGGGAATGCACGCTCCCGCTCCAGCTGCCAAGCCAAATAAATACCTGCTGTGGAAAGGCACACAGCCAAAGCCTGCAACAAAGCAGCCCAATCACTTCCTGCACCTATTGAATTCACATCTGGGTAAAGGGAAGGCAATTAAGCCATGGGGCAAATAATGCTCTGTAAGCACCCCCTCAGGGCCTGCCTGAGCTGGGACAGCCTCCCCTGCTCCAGGAATCCCCAGACCCACTCTAAGGACACCGAGGGATCTCACAGGATCACAGAACCGGGGAGGATCTTCACGCAGCAGCTCCTGCTAAAGAACACAGGCAAGGGGGGGACTTGAACGGTAACTTCAGGGAGGCAGATACAAACACTGTGGTGACTTCTGGCACAGCTCTACTGACACCACTGCTCACAAGAACTAAGCTCAACTTCACTCAGGATGATCCTCCAGGTCCCCTTCCAACCCACACCATCCTATGCTTCCATCTGTACAATGTGGGGCAAACTTATCTATAATGAGAGATATGGCAGCAGGCAGGGGAGAATTCAGCTTTCTAAATTCTGTAGGACGTGATGCTCTCTGTTCCCTGTCTTTTCCTTCCTTGCTGAAGGAATTGAGCCAAAGGCAGTGGAGGGAGACACAGGAAAGGTAGAATCCAAGGGAGTTCCTCTGCAGCTCAGGACAATGGCCTTGCCTCTTGAAATAGTCCCAGGGGGACCCATTTCCCTTGTTCCAGGCCTGTCTGCACAAGTACTGACTCACAGGACCAGGCTCTGTGCCCCCTGCTGCATCACAGCCTGTCCACCACCTCTGACTGCTGCTCCTCTGGACTCCTGCCTCTGGCAGGAGCTGGCTGCACAGTTTCACACACTGCTGCTCCATGTCTAAAAACAGCCTCACGCTCCAGACCCCAGCAGACTGCTTCTGGCATTTCCTCAGCAGTAACTCCTGTGGAATGAGCCTGACGGTTCCCATCTTGTGAACAGTCATGCAAGTACAAAGCCCAGCACTGCCACGTAAACTCGCCTTACTCATGTGTCCAAGAACAACACATAACCTGACTGTGCATGACAAGGCCTTACTCAACAGATCTGCTCTCCAGAGCATCCAGTCAGAGATCCATCTACCTGCAGTGGATTATCTGGCCATCATCCAAACTGTTCATTGCCTCCGTTTGCTACAGCTGGGAAAATCCTGCTGGAATAAGGGCCTATTTTATATGTTATCTTTAAAAGCTGTGGGTCCCTGAAAACTTCTACGGTTCTTCCCTCCTGATCTGGGTCATGTTTTTTATTCTGATGCAAGTCAATCTACTAAAACAACAAGGGAAATATCTTCTTGTGCAACTCTGGATTTTTGACTCCCACCCAGTTTTCAGCTTGGAAGGACATACACTGCCCAACAAAAAATGCTACTAAAACAGGACACATCAAAAGCCTCTCCGTTTTTTTAAGTCCCCAGGGGACTTAGGAATTGTTACCACCAGCTCTTTGAAATTCTCAAGATACGAAACACCAAGAAAGTTCAGCTTGACTGTGCACTAAGAGCACCAGACAAACGAAGGCAGACAGTAGAATGTACTCAGTCACAGTAAGCCTGCTGTTGCAACCTAAAACCCCTTGTCATCCTTAGAGCTATTTCTTTTCTGGAACCAGAAAGAGGGTTTGTTTTCCACGTAAAGTTCCAGCTTGGAGTAAATAGCATGTTTTGGGCTAGATTGTAATGAACTTGATGAACTGAGAAATATCTATATTTATATTTAAGCATTTATAAAATATTTACAGGAATGGCTGGGAAATTGCTTTGTTCTCCAGAGCTGCAGATCATGGAAGCAGAAAGCTTTCATGCAGAAATTACAAATTACCCTCTGCAAGGGTACTCAAAGATGGTGACTGTCACCATCTGAATAACATGCCAGTTGTCTGCAAGGGCCTCTGTGGGAAGGCAGGAAAAGTTCTGGAAAAGTATATTCCACAGTCAGGATAAATGAAAACAAAGTCCCTATGCCAAGTGCAGAAACAGCTTTGCACAAAAAAGAAACAGCAGACAGGTGTTTGTGTGAAACAGTTGGCATCATAAATAAAGCTGCCCTGCTGTCTGCAGAGATTATCTGAGGGATAATCTTGTCCTTGCATGTCAGCAGAAACCTGACTTTTCACCTCGGCCCAGAAGTTCTTTTGGACTCTCCCCTGCTCACAGCTTCACTTCTGACACCCACACACGGAATCTGAAATCTCACTAAAGCTGCTGGCCCTGCTACCTGTGTTTGATACTTGCCTTCAAGGGACTGCTGATATCTCCAAGATCTCTTTTTAGGAGGTCTTACCTATGTTCTTCTATTACCTCTGTCATATTTGTGAACTTCCAATGAAGTGCTGAATTTGCAGGACCATAGAATTGTTATTGGATCTCAAAGATCACCAAGTCCAGCTGTCAGTCTCCTGCTACTTTGTAAAACAACACTCTTTCTGTAATATTCAGACAATAAATCTGACACACCCTGGAGCAATTATTTTTATTTCAGTAAACTTGCCAGTCTTCTCTTCCAGGTTCTCCAGCAGTGATGCACCCAAATCCCTTAGACCCTGGGTACCACTTTACCAACCCTCATCACCACAAAAAGGGTCCCCCCAAAAGGACAGCGCTCAGAGCAACCTTACACAAATCTCCCTCTGTCATGGCCCAACCCCAGCCCACCACGGTGTTTGTAGCTTTTCCCAGGGGATCTTCAGCCCTCCACACCTACTCACCTCTGCCAGAAATGCCGGCTTTCCACGGCTCGCTCGGAACCAAACGCCCCTTCAGGCCCCAGAATGAAATCCGGGCAGGAGCCATCTGTCCTTGCCTGACAGGAAAACACACAACAAGTCAGCCAGGGAAAGGCACAGGATTTCAACTCTCTGCTGGACAGAAGCTTTCTGCTGTAAAAAACCCCCAAACCAGATATGAAGAGCTGAGAACTGTGCAGCAGTGACCCGTTACTGCTGCTATGTCTCTAATTCCCCACAGAGAAGGATGGTGACACTGGAAGATACAGAGGGGAATACCAACTAGTGTGGGATTGCTGGGAACTTCATGTGGATTTGCTTTGTTTTAAACTCACAAAGACATCTCCTGTTGACTTCAGCAGCAGTGCTAATTGTATCAGCACACCCCAGTAACAGCAACATAAGATGCTGGGTTTGTTTTCCTGATTTGTTATCAGAAAAATAATTTTAATTTGGGGGGGGGGGTTGTTGTTGTTTGTTTGTTTTTTTTTTTTGTAATAGAATAAGCTTTAAGGTAAAGTCCACACAAAGGAAGATCCATTTAGCAGATAGAATTTGTCATGTCTGCTTACACTACATCTTAGAAGTCTTGGCAACCTTTTAATACTTTAAGATTATTTTAGAATAACTCAGAAGACATTAAATGCAATTAAGAAATGGCAATCAAGCTTAATTTCAGCCTTCCTGAGGCTGAAATTCAGGTTCTCTGCTGTTGCACTCATAGCAAAGAGCTCGAGCACAACCAGACACCTCATTTTCACTCGTGCAGAGTTCTGTGCTGAGTCACAGCCTTCTAACAGAGTCCCAGCTCAGCAAATCTTCCTGACTATCACAGACTCAACTGCTCTCAACTGCACTGGGAAATAACACAGTCTGAGCAGAATCTGCTTTAACTTACTGCACATTTTACATTCCTTGCCATTCAAACAGACTACCCAGGCTTTTGACTAACAAGGAAAAACAACGAGAAAGTCAAAATATTACATACTTAGCCAAATGTATTACAGAATTTGGAGACTCTTACTGGTTAGGAAGAGGTGTTACTACTTCAGTAAAAATAGCCATGACTGTCTACCAATCATTTGGCAGTAACAGAAACTGATGTCTCAATTAGAAGCAAAACAAAGTAGTTTCCTTGTTTCTCCATGAAAACATGCCTTGAAAGGGTCCAATAATATTTGTGAAAGGCATTACCAATGTTTATCACTGTCTCTGTTGATTCTTCTTACACCTCCATTCTAAAAGACCAGAACCTTTGCTCCACATTGGATCCCACACCAAATGCTACAATGTTCCTTTTTGCACACAGAAAGATACTTTCTATTGTTTCCACTGGAAGGTTCTTGAAAGTGCAACAACAAGACAAGGTGCAGAGGAAAGGAAAACCTTAAATGATTTTAATCATGCCAGAGAAAGCTGAGGAAAACAAAAAATATTCCATATTTAGGACAGAAATGCACTGCAGAAATACAAGGCACTGACAGTGAACGACACAATCTACCTGACCTGCATCAGTGCTTTCCAGTGCTCCCTTGAGAAAACAGTTCAGAACCAGCCCATGCCAGACTAGAAATGCTAGGTACTAATCAAAGATCTTACCAGTAGTTACTAATCAAAAAATGCATCTATCCAGAAACTTCAGCACTCTCAGAGCACTGATTTACTGCTTGACACTCGTATAAAGGAATGCCAATATAACCAAGATTCAAAACTCTCATTAACACAGACTTGGTGAGTATTTAGTTCTTCAGTCCATGCCTCAAAACTGTGTATTGCAGCCAAGATTTTCCCAAGCATACAGTGGTTGCCTGAGGACTGCTAAGGTAGTTGCATGGCAATCATAGGAAAAGCATTTGGAAAAGATTGCCTGTGCTCTGATGTCTTTATCTCCCTTCAAGATCCTAAAGATGAATTTCAACCTTGAATCTCGGGCTCTTTCATTTCCTAGAGAACAACAGAGTGTGTGTTTTCTACTCCAGCTGACAACTACAGTGGACAGAAGAAACACCATCAAATGATTACTTGATCTTACTGGAAAGTTACTCTGAGTTGGAGCTTTTCCCTCTGCAAACACCCTTGGCTCCTTCTTGGAGATCAAGAGCTTCACATGCAGACACACACAGACTGTAACCCCTGCCTTGAACTGGATAAATTATTCAACGTGACTACTCTTTGTAACAGTCAGAGTTTAGCAAGGGCTCCAGGTGAGTTAGAACCAAGAGGTCATTATAATGTACAAAGAAAAAGCTGAAAAATAAAATCACAGGGCCTTATGGAACAAAAAAATTCAACCAACCAACTGGTCAAAAAACACACACACTCTGCTAAGAACAATTTGTCCAACTGGTTATCAGGAAAACAAAGTATTAGAAACACACTTAGCACAAAAAAAGAAAGCGCAAACACCTTGCTTCATTCCATTTTACACCCAAACACCAGTTTCTGTACTGTTTCACTTACAGAAAAAATAATGTAGGCAACAGGTTGGTTTCATTCTTTTCCTGTGTGGCCTGTTCTGCATGTGCTCATTCTCAGAGATCTCTCTTTCTCTTCTTCATTATTTATGTTTCAGCCCAGTGGATCAGCCACCTTTTGCTACAGCCTCCAGACACAAAGTTTTGCAACTCTGGGCTCTCAGCACTCCATCTTTTGCAGCAGCTCTCACTGCTGGAATGAACGTCTGTGACATTACCTGTTCACTCTGACCCGCTCTTAGTGGCAGAGATGTTTGTTCAAAGGAAAATCACCACATTCCAGCAGATCCTTACTTGGGCTCCAAGAGCTGCCTCCTTACCTGTGTTGTACTTCCACCTGGTGGCAAATTTATTGCAGCACGTGGCCGGGTTCAGGCAGCTCTCCTGGCAGACCAAGAGCAAACCCCCCTCACCAGGAGCGCTGCTCTTGACTGCAAAGACAAGCAAAGCACTTCTTCCTCTACGACTCTCAGCACCTGCCCCACTTTTGCTCTTTCCCAGATGGAAAATGGGTTTAGTTTAGTTCAGGGCTTTTTTTACAACTTTTTTACAACTGTAAAATTACCACTTGGCCAGCTACTCCCAAGTGATATTGCAGTGAGATTATACTACAAACCAGGAGAAGGCAAATTAAAAAACCAAGATTTCAGTCAAGGCTTTTAGGACTTCTGCACAAACCTCACTTGGACCACTAGGGAAACAGCACAGAAAACAGGAATAAATACTGAAGGCAAAACCTCCAATCGCTGTGAGAAAGGCTGTGGCATCATCTCCTGCATAGCAGAACTCAGCATCATCTAAGGGATGAAAGCATGGAGCTAAGGCAAAACACTGCAACAGGCTGAAAAATAAAGATCATTCAACTGGATAAATTAGGAGTGGAGGGAAATGCCTTGAAACACCACCCTGACTGATCAAAAAAAAAGGCGAATTTGACATAGGAAATGATTCTCACAATTTGGTTTTTCGTTTATAATGAACAGCAGGTGGAACAAAAAAATTACCATCTCACCCAATCCTTCACTATGCATGTCCTCTCAACAGCTTCTCATGTCCCCAGGCAGCCCAAAAGCCTCACACTCTTTCCTCTCACACAGACTGTAGAGGAGAAATGGGACAAAAGGTGTCACCCACCTGGCAGAGGAAGCTGAACTAACAAACCACTGACTCTCGAGTCCTTGTTGAGTTGCACTGTCAGATCTAAGAGCTCTTCCTCAGAAATGTCTTTAGGCCTCACAATGATCTCACTAGAAATGCCTGGTAAAAACAAAAAACAGGAGACACGTTAGCATTGGGAAACGAATCTATGGGCAGCTTGGTCATTTAGTCCAAAGACGTGTCTGAGGCTGAAAAACTCTTTCCTAACAACATTTCAATACAGAAGGAAACTTAGGGCTCCCACTCAAGTGACATTACAACTACTTTCTTCCTATGTCCATGCAATTTCTTTTCTTTCGGTTCAGCAGAGGAGATGAGGAAGAAAATGGTGCAAGACTGAATTAAGACAAAACAGGGGATTCCTCCTGCTTTATTTTTTTATTTTTAAGTAACAGTATCTTGTGCTTACCAAAGGATCACTTTTATGACATACCCACAGCTGCAGCTGCTTTTATCTTGTTCCTGACATAGATATGACTGGCTGGATTGTCTCCTACCAATACGACAGTGAGATGAGGTCTCTTGTTCCCAACGGATATCCACGATTCTACATCCCTTTGAACTTCTTGCAACACTTGGTTGGCAAGCTTTGTCCCGGAGATAACTGTTGCTTCATCACTACAAAGACAAAAAGAAACACAATATTTAGGTCTGACATTTCACCAGGAAGACACTTTCAAGTGTGGGATCTACCATGCTAACCACTGCAAAATGTTTTGATTCATTTGCTAGTATTTCATTTGAAAAACACACTACAAATCCACAGGAAAAGAAGTGTTTCCCCACTCTAATTTGAAGAGCATTAATATGCCATCATTGCACATGGAAAAGGAGTTCACCAGCCACAAAAGTGGGGAAAAAGGAAGGGTTTTGGTTCATCAGCTCTTAACAAAACACCATTAAAGGATAACTTGATCTTACTTATTACAAATTCAGTCTCCGTAGGCTTCCCTCTCTGAGACGGAGAATTTAACATGTAGACACATCAACACTGTAACCCCTGCCTTGAACTGAAAATGTTAATTACAAAAGACTACTGTTTGTAACTGATGGTGTAGCAAAGAGTCCAGAGGAGTTATAATGAAAAGGTGCCATGATAACTAAAAAAAAAAAAATAAATCCCAGTGCCTGGTTAAAAAACCACCAAAACTGAACAAACAAAAACAAGCCAATCATACAAGCAAAAAGCCAAAAAGCACACTCACTCCCCTAAGAACAGTTTATCCAACTGGTTATCAGGAAAACAAAGTATTAGAAACACACTTAGCACAAAAAAAAAAAAAGCTACAAACACCTTGCTTCATTCCATTTTACACCCAAACACCAGTTTCTGTACTGTTTCACTTACAGAAAAAATAATGTAGGCAACAGATCGGTTTCATTCTTTTCCTGTGTGGCCTGTTCTGCATGTGCTCATTCTCAGAGATATCTCTCTCTCTTCTTCATTATTTATGTTTCAGCTCTACATGCCCTGAGCACAAGACACTCCTTCCCAGGTACTCATTATCCCAGACAAACAATTAATGCCCACCCATGCAGCAATGCCTTCCCCATTTCACTAGACAAGGATTTTACAACAGTTGGTGCCAAAAGTCTGCTCAATCCATAGGAATGACTATCCTGTAACTGTGCCACTTGCACTATAAATGCATTGTCTAATGACAACTTCTTCCAGCCTCTAAGCAAACCACCCTCAGTGCACACTCTTCCTCAAAACCTGGCCTCAGCCTCATTGAGCTCTCAAGGGCTCTCCTCACTGAAACCTCACCCTTCTCACCTCAGCACCTTCAGTCTTCTCAGTCATCCAAGGATCAAAGGCAAAGCAAGTGAACACATCAACAGGGCTAAAAAGGCACAAATCTAGAAGAAAAAAACACCCTGAAACACACAAAACTAGGAGAAAACACATGCAATGCATCCTGCCCAGGAGATGCTGGGATAAGGCTCTTCAACACCTGCATCTCTCCAAGGACAACAGGGAGTTGTACAAACCTCAGAAAAAGGCAATTTTAGAAGGAAAAGACTTGGCTGGAAACAAAATGTTTCAAGACAAAACTGGTCTGACAAATTAAGACTCTGGGACAGCCCAGATAGAGAAGAGGAAAATTATTTCACATTAATCCACATAGGCAGAAAAAACAAGGACAATTATACCTTAGCAAAAAGTTCCCTCCTTAGTAATGTCCCAAACTGCTTTCAGGATTGCACTTCCAGCTTTATTTCTGCACGACACCAAGGAAGGGTTGACTGGCTCAAAACAACCAGCTGGGAAGTGTGTTTGGGGGAACAGGTTGAGCTCTGTACAGGTGGGACGGCCACTGCTCTGCCCTGCCCTCCGTGAGCCTCAGTCAGCCTCTGGTCCGGTCCAGAATGGCAGAGACTGACCCAGGGGCTGACCCAAAATGGCGGGGACTGACCCAGGGCCTGACCCAAAATGGCGGGGACTGACCCAGGGGCTGCCCCAAAATGGCGGGGACTGACCCAGGGGCTGACCCAAAATGGCGGGGACTGACCCAGGGCCTCGAGAGCCCCACAACACCAGGGACTGACTCCTTGGGCCCCACAGGGAACACGGAAGCACAGCTGTGCCTGGGGGAGGCCCCAGCCAAGGGGAGCAGGGGTGATGGGGGTGTCAAGGGGCTGCTCTGCTCCATTTCCATCTCAGGATTATTTTTTGCAGCGATACAGAAGTCCATATAAGACAAAAAATTATTTCACATTCGTTCAAACAGGCAGAAGAAAACAAGGACAATTGTACCTTAGCAAGAACTTATAGAATGGCCCTACTTCACAAGAACAGACCTCTCCTGCATTCCACCAGCTACATGGATACTCTGAAGTTAGAAAAGATATCAATGCAAACAGTAGCTCTGTTTTTCCTATTTCATATCTACTGGGAAGGGAGAGGGGAAATAGCATTTTTCACAGATGCCAAATATAAAAATATTAAGTACTAAATACCAAAATATGTTGGTGCTTCTCAGGTTTAGAATCCAGATAGTCGATGTCCTTCGATGGAATTATTACACAAGAACTACTTGAACAAGGAAAGCTTCAGCTGTACAGAAAGGTTACATTGCAAGAGCTATTCAAAACACTGAAATTACGAAGTGAATTCTTACTATTCTTATTTTAAACATTAGCCACATGAAAACCTTGACCAGGTGTTGGTCAGTGACAGATTTACTGACATTTATGACAGATGTAATGACCAGGTTAAATGACAGATTTCATACGTGCTACTATGCCACCCCGTCCCAGTGGTCTCCTAGAGCATGGAGCCTCCTATTCTGAACTCAGTAAAATGTGACTTTACAACAGAAAGTTCACTTACTGAATTCTTCTTGTGAATGAATCCAGTCACTTGCAGGGCACGACAGAAACAAAGATCTCAGCTGCTGTTCCAGATCAACCCATACACTAAAAGCCCAAGATCATATGGAGCATCACAACAGGATTCTCCACGTCCCATACATACCACACAAACACCTCTGGAAAATCATTAGGGCAGGAACATCTCCCTTTTGCACAACTGGAAAAAACAGTTACCAGCAGCACAGAACACAAGCAAGATATGCAGTGGTCTGGGAAGACACCTGCTTGGGTCAAAACTGGCAGAATCAGTTCTCCATATACAGAACAGCAGAGACTTATTTCAATGACTGTTCAGCTTCCTCATCTTTTCACCTTTGAAAACACAGAGCAAAGACAATGCTTTCAGCACAGGCGCTTGGGTTCTGCTGGACTGAGCCAACTTTCAGGCAGCATTTAAGACAACTCCAGTAGAAACGCAAAGGCTGACAAGCAAGAAAGGAGTGAAACCCTCCCACCCACACCCAGGCAAGTGCTCGGAGCTGCTGTGCTACACCGCCAGCACAAGAATCCCTGTGCAGACAGCACAATACATTAAACCAGCGCGCTGATTAATGTCAGGACAACGGTCCTCACTGCACCAAACCGTGGCCTGCTTGCCACCACCCCATTCATATACATGAAAACCACTGAGAGGCTCTTGAAGGTACCAGGAGCAAACAAACGCGTAATACCAGCTTCCCCTCGGGGAGGGGACAGGAAAATCACACCGCAAGGGCTCCTTCCAGGCACACCGCCTAAATCCCCGCCGCGATTTAAACCCCCGAGGCCAGGGCCGGGCCCGCTCGCCGCCCCCCATCCCGCTCGCACAGACCTCCGTTTTCCCGGGAAGAACAGCGGAACTCATCGCGGATCCGAGGCCATCCACCGCCGAGGCCGGCCCTGAGGGGAGCCGAGCCCGCTGCCCCCTCAGGCCTTTCCGCCCTTTCCGTCCGCCCAGCGCGGCGCGCGCTGCCCGCCGCGGCGTGAGGGGACCGAGGAGGAGGAGGAGGAAGGAAGGAGAAAAAACGCCCCGATGGGCGCCGCGTACCTGTCGGCACTGCAGGGGGAGCTGCTGGCGCTGCAGGCGGCCCGCGGCGCCGGGCCGGTGAGGGCTCGCCAACGCCTCAGCGGCGCCAAGCCCGGGCGCAGCAAGGCCGAGGAGGAGGAGGAGGCGAAAGAAAAGGAGAAGGCTGTGGTGGCCGCCGCCATGTCGGTCGGTCCCCAGGGACGGAAGCGACGCCGTAACCAAGCGACGAGGGAGGAGCCGGGGCACAGTGGGACCGACGGGGGCGGGCGGAGCTGAGTGACGGGTGGTGCTGAGGGACGGGAACAGAAGTTCACGGGAACCAAAGACTGCAAACGAAGTCCGACCATTTGCGAGGCTCCAGCTCTACCTTCAGGCGCAACGTCCTTCTCCCGGCGACCGGCGACTCCGGCGGTCCCTGGGCTCCGGCGGTCCTTCGGCTCCGCCCCTCCTTCGGCTCCGCCCGTCCTTCGGCTCCGCCCCTCCTTCGGCTCCGCCCGTCCTTCGGCTCCGCCCGTCCTTCGGCTCCGCCCGTTCCGCCGCGACTCCGGTCCCGCTACCTGCCCCGGCTCTTGCCTCTTCGCTTGGTTACGGCGACGCTTCTCTCTCTGAGGACTGACCGACGTGGTGGCGGCGGCCACCACAACCTTCTCCTTCGCCTCCTCCTCCGCGCTGCTTCGCCGGGGCTGGGCGCCGCTGAGCCGGTGGCGATCCCTCACTCGCAGCGCCAGCAGTTCCCCTCGCAGCGCCGACAGATACGCGGCGGTGATCGGGGAGTTTTCCTCCGCGCTCCTTCCTTTTCTTCCTCCTCCTTCTCCTCCTCCTCCTCCTGCTCCTCGATCCCCTCACGCGGTGGCGGGTGGCGCGCGCCGCGCTCGGTGGGCGAAAAGGGCGCGAAAGGCCTGAGGGGGCAGCGGGCTCGGCTCCCCTCGGGGTCGCCCCAGCAGATTTCAAGCGCCTGTACTAAAAGCGTTGTCTTTGCTCTGTGTTTTCACACGTGAAAAGGTGAGGCAGCTAAACAGTTACTGAAATAAGCCTCTGACCCCCTGGATATTCTGCCAGTTTTGCCTCAAACAGCTGTATTTCTGGACCGGTGCCCGCTTCTGTTTTCTGCCTCTGTTGCCAAATACTTTGAAAGTGTTGGAATAAATAAAACTCTCTCCTACCATCTTGGTAGTGTTAGAAAGGAAGGCATTACTTTGTTTCTGGCCCAAGGTGTGTGTGAAAGACTGAAAGAATCCCAGTCCCCACGCAGGCAAAATAATAATTTTTTTCACCTGTTTTGACCTTTTAGAAAACAGATTAATGATCATTGGTTCTAAATTACATAATTCTCTTTTCTGAGTTCCTATTCTACCTTCTTTTGCCTACTAATTTCTCCTTTTCTATAACAATTAGTCCATATCTGTAGTCTTTTTACTGTCTTTTGCCCTCTCGTGGGTTTGTTCAAGCTCAAATACTAAGCCTTTTTTCTTATTATTATTTGTATTTTTTTTTTTAAAATGTCCTTCCAGATGTCCAAGTTCAACAATATATTTTTCCCAGGCTTTGCTCATTGAAGCATATCAAGGTCAGTTTAGCAAAAGTTCTTACTTTTGCTAAGTAGAACTTAGAAACTTATAAGAATCATTCTTGAAAAAGTAGCTGCCTTAGAGTAATTTGAGGCTTAATACAGCTTATGGTTAATTAAAACAAGTAATTAAAAGGTTTAATTGCAACCACTGAAAATTAGAAAAGCTATATCCTTTCCAACACTGCTAGTAACTGTTTTGTCCAGTTCTGCAAAAGGAAGGTGTTCCTGCAATAGTGATTTTCCAGAGGTTTTCATGTAGTATGTATGGGACATGTAAAATCCTGTTGGAATGCTCCATAAGAATGATTTCATATTCTATTCCCAAATACAGAAGGTCACAGATGTTCAATGTGGCTGGCTAAGTATGTTGGAAGGGTGGGTCATATAAGTGATACTTTAGTAAGCACAAGATATTGTTATTTAAAAAAAAAAGGAAAAGCAGGAGGGATTTCCTTTTTGTCTCAGTTTCATTTTGTACCGTTTTCTTTCTCATTTTCTCTGCTGAAGTTAAAGAAAAGAAATTGCATGGACATATGAAGAGGAGGTTTCTGTCAGAGCAGGGTTCTGCCCCATCCCAGGCACAAGGAAAAACTGCCAGGTTTGTTTTGCATGAACACCTGACTTGCCTAAGGTTAGCAAGTTCTCTTTTGCAAAAACCATTTCATAATTTGCTCCACGTTTCTATCTTTGTTTTTTTTTATTCCCCAGGTTGGCATAAAATCAAGGTTACGGTTACTTTCAGTCTCTGAGGGAAGTTTCACTTCTAGGAGACTCTTTCATCAATGTACTGAATATCTCAATTTCCACAACCCTTTCTCATTAGGAATCAGAAGGAAACTCCCTCTCATCAGAAAATGGAGAATTAAATTGTAAATGATAACAGTGTGGGTTAACTTTACGGTTTTTTTTAATTGAAAATCTTTTAACAAGAGATTACAATGTTCTAGTTTTATAATATGCATGATATCTTTTAATTAGTTATCTCCTTTTAATGCAAACCCACAAAATACCAACTAAATGCAAACATGGTGTTTATGTCCCTCAACTGTTGTTACTGGCAGTGTCTGAATTTCCTTATTAACTCTCCTGTGCCTTTATTTGACCTTTTGAACCATCCCTTATGCTCTCTGAGTGGGACAGTGGGATATATGGCCTCACAGCTGCAGGGTTATGTTGGGATCTGGCCCGGAATGGGTGACGTGTGGTTATGTAAAAGATGCAAAAAATAATCCTTCTGAGATGGAAATGGAGCAGAGCAGCCCCTTGAGAGCAGCGTGTCACCGTCCTTTTGTCTGCTCCCCTCAGCTGGGGCCTCCCCCAGGCACAGCTGTGCTTCCGTGTTCCCTGTGGGGCCCAAGGAGTCAGTCCCTGGTGTTGTGTGGCTCTCGAGGCCCTGGGTCAGTCCCCGCCATTTTGGGTCAGGCCCTGGGTCAGTCCCCGCCATTTTGGGGCAGCCCCTGGGTCAGTCCCCGCCATTTTGGGGCAGCCCCTGGGTCAGTCCCCGCCATTTTGGGGCAGCCCCTGGGTCAGTCCCCGCCATTTTGGGTCAGCCCCTGGATCAGTCTCCGCCATTTTGGGGCAGCCCCTGGGTCACTCCCCGCCATTTTGGGGCAGCCCCTGGGTCACTCCCCGCCATTTTGGTTCAGCCCCTGGGTCAGTCTCTGCCATTCTGGACCGGACCAGAGGCTGACTGAGGCTCACGGAGGGCAGGGCAGAGCAGTGGCCGTCCCACCTGTACAGAGCTCAACCTGTTCCCCCAAACACACTTCCCAGCTGGTTGTTTTGAGCCAGTCAACCCTTCCTTGGGTGTTGTGCAGAAATAAAGCTGGAAGTGCAATCCTGAAAGCAGTTTGGGACATTACTAAGGAGGGAACTTTTTGCTAAGATATAATTGTCCTTGTTTTTTCTGCCTATGTGAAGTAATGTGAAATAATTTTCCTCTTTTCTGTCTAGGCTGTCCCAGAGTGTTAATTTGTCAGACCAGTTTTGTCTTGAAACATTTTTGTTTCCAGACAAGTCTTTGCCTTCTAAAATTGCCTTTTTCTGAGGTTTGTACAACTCCCTGTTGTCCTTGGAGAGATGCAGGTGTTGAAGAGCCTTATCCCAGCATCTCCTGGGCAGGATGCATTGCATGTGTTTTCTCCTAGTTTTGTGTGTTTCAGGGTGTTTTTTCCTTCTAGATTTGTGCCTTTTTAGCCCTGTTGATGTGTTCACTTGCTTTGCCTTTGATCCTTGGATGACTGAGAAGACTGAAGGTGCTGAGGTGAGAAGGGTGAGGTTTCAGTGAGGAGAGCCCTTGAGAGCTTAATGAGGCTGAGGCCAGGTTTTGAGGAAGAGTGTGCACTGAGGGTGGTTTGCTTAGAGGCTGGGAGAAGTTGTCATTAGACAATGCATTTATAGTGCAAGTGGCACAGTTACAGGATAGTCATTCCTATGGATTGAGCACACTTTTGGCACCAAACTGTTGTAAAATCCTTGTCTAGTGAAATGGGGAAGGCATTGCTGCACGGGTGGGCATTAATTATTTGTCTGGGATAATGAGTACCTGGGAAGGAGTGTCTTGTGCTCAGGGCATGTAGAGCTGAAACATAAATAATGAAGAAGAGAGAGAGGCATCTCTGAGAATGAGCACATGCAGAACAGGCCACACAGGAAAAGAATGAAACCGATCTGTTGCCTACATTATTTTTTCTGTAAGTGAAACAGTACAGAAACTGGTGTTTGGGTGTAAAATGGAATGAAGCAAGGTGTTTGTGCTTTTTTTTTTTGTGCTAAGTGTGTTTCTAATACTTTGTTTTCCTGATAGCCAGTTGGATAAACTGATCTTAGCAGAGTGTGTGTTTTTTTGATCGGTTGGTTGGTTGAAATTTTTTGTTCCATAAGAGCCTGTGATTTTATTTTTCAGCTTTTTCTTTGTACATTATAATGACCTCTTGGTTCTAACTCACCTGGAGCCCTTGCTAAACTCTGACTGTTACAAAGAGTAGTCACATTGAATAATTTATCCAGTTCAAGGCAGGGGTTACAGTCTGTGTGTGTCTGCATGTGAAGCTCTTGATCTCCAAGAAGGAGCCAAGGGTGTTTGCAGAGGGAAAAGCTCCAACTCAGAGTAACTTTCCAGTGAGTAAAATCAAGTAATCATTTGATGGTGTTTCTTCTGTCCACTGTAGTTGTCAGCTGGAGTAGAAAACACACACTCTGTTGTTCTCTAGGAAATGAAAGAGCCCGAGATTCAAGGTTGAAATTCATCTTTAGGATCTTGAAGGGAGATAAAGACATCAGAGCACAGGCAATCTTTTCCAAATGCTTTTCCTATGATTGCCATGCAACTACCTTAGCAGTCCTCAGGCAACCACTGTATGCTTGGGAAAATCTTGGCTGCAATACACAGTTTTGAGGCATGGACTGAAGAACCAAATACTCACCAAGTCTGTGTTAATGAGAGTTTTGAATCTTGGTTATATTGGCATTCCTTTATACGAGTGTCAAGCAGTAAATCAGTGCTCTGAGAGTGCTAAAGTTTCTGGATAGATGCATTTTTTGATTAGTAACTACTGGTAAGATCTTTGATTAGTACCTAGCATTTCTAGTCTGGCATGGGCTGGTTCTGAACTGTTTTCTCAAGGGAGCACTGGAAAGCACTGATGCAGGTCAGGTAGATTGTGTCGTTCACTGTCAGTGCATTGTATTTCTGCAGTGCATTTCTGTCCTAAATATGGAACATTTTTTGTTTTCCTCAGCTTTCTCTGGCATGATTAAAATCATTTAAGGTTTTCCTTTCCTTCCAGTGGAAAGAACCTTCCAGTGGAAACAATAGAAAGTATCTTTTTGTGTGCAAAAAGGAACATTGTAGCATTTGGTGTGGGATCCAATGTGGAGCAAAGGTTCTGGTCTTTTAGAATGGAGGTGTAAGAAGAATCAACAAAGACAGCGATAAACATTGGTAATGCCTTTAACAAATATTATTGGACCCTTTCAAGGCATGTTTTCATGGAGAAACAAGGAAACTACTTTGTTTTGCTTCTAATTGAGATATCAGTTTCTGTTACTGCCAAATGATTGGTAGACAGTCATGGCTATTTCTACTGAAGTAGTAACACCTCTTCCTAACCAGTAAGAGTCTCCAAATTCTGTAATACATTTGGCTAAGTATGTAATATTTTGACTTTCTCGTTGTTTTTCCTTGTTAGTCAAAAGCCCGGGTAGTCTGTTTGAATGGCAAGGAATGTAAAATGTGCAGTAAGTTAAAGCAGATTCTGCTCAGACTGTGTTATTTCCCAGTGCAGTTGAGAGCAGTTGAGTTTGTGATAGTCAGGAAGATTTGCTGAGCTGGGACTCTGTTAGAAGGCTGTGACTCAGCACAGAACTCTGCACGAGTGAAAATGAGGTGTCTGGTTGTGCTCAAGCTCCTTGCTACGAGTGCAACAGCAGAGACCATGAATTTCAGCCTCAGGAAGGCTGAAATTAAGCTTGATTGCCATTTCTTAATTGCATTTAATGTCTTCTGAGTTATTCTAAAATAATCTTAAAGTATTAAAAGGTTGCCAAGACTTCTAAGATGTAGTGTAAGCAGACATGACAAATTCTGTCTGCTAAAGGGATCTTCCTTTGTGTGGACTTTACCTTAAAGCTTATTCTATTACAAAAAACAAACAAACAAACAACAACAACCCCCCCCCAAATTAAAATTATTTTTCTGATAACAAATCAGGAAAACAAACCCAGCATCTTCTGTTGCTGTTACTGGGGTATGCTGATACAATTAGCACTGCTGCTGAAGTCAACAGGAGATGTCTTTGTGAGTTTAAAACAAAGCAAATCCACATGAAGTTCCCAGCAATCCCACACTAGTTGGTATTCCCCTCTGTATCTTCCAGTGTCACCATCCTTCTCTGTGGGGAATTAGAGACATAGCAGCAGTAACGGGTCACTGCTGCACAGTTCTCAGCTCTTCATATCTGGTTTGGGGGTTTTTTACAGCAGAAAACTTCTGTCCAGCAGAGAGTTGAAATCCTGTGCCTTTCCCTGGCTGACTTGTTGTGTGTTTTCCTGTCAGGCAAGGACAGATGGCTCCTGCCCGGATTTCATTCTGGGGCCTGAAGGGGCGTTTGGTTCCGAGCGAGCCGTGGAAAGCCGGCATTTCTGGCAGAGGTGAGTAGGTGTGGAGGGCTGAAGATCCCCTGGGAAAAGCTACAAACACCGTGGTGGGCTGGGGTTGGGCCATGACAGAGGGAGATTTGTGTAAGGTTGCTCTGAGTGCTGTCCTTTTGGGGGGACACTTTTTGTGGTGATGAGGGTTGGTAAAGTGGTACCCAGGGTCTAAGGGATTTGGGTGCATCACTGCTGGAGAGCCTGGAAGAGAAGACTGGCAAGTTTACTGAAATAAAAATAATTGCTCCAGGGTGTGTCAGATTTATTGTCTGAATATTACAGAAAGAGTGTTGTTTTACAAAGTAGCAGGAGACTGACAGCTGGACTTGGTGATCGTTGAGATCCAATAACAATTCTATGGTCCTGCAAATTCAGCACTTCATTGGAAGTTCACAAATATGACAGATGTAATAGAAGAACATAGGTAAGACCTCCTAAAAAGAGATCTTGGAGATAGCAGCAGTCCCTTGAAGGCAAGTATCAAACACAGGTAGCAGGGCCTGCAGCTTTAGTGAGATTTCAGATTCCGTGTGTGGGTGTCAGAAGTGAAGCTGTGAGCAGGGGAGAGTCCAAAAGAACTTCTGGGCCGAGGTGAAAAGTCAGGTTTCTGCTGACATGCAAGGACAAGATTATCCCTCAGATAATCTCTGCAGACAGCAGGGCAGCTTTATTTATGATGCCAACTGTTTCACACGAACACCTGTCTGCTGTTTCTTTTTTGTGCAAAGCTGTTTCTGCACTTGGCATAGGGACTTTGTTTTCATTTATCCTGACTGTGGAATATACTTTTCCAGAACTTTTCCTGCCTTCCCACAGAGGCCCTTGCAGACAACTGACATGTTATTCAGATGGTGACAGTCACCATCTTTGAGTACCCTTGCAGAGGGTAATTTGTAATTTCTGCATGAAAGCTTTCTGCTTCCATGATCTGCAGCTCTGGAGAACAAAGCAATTTCCCAGCCATTCCTGTAAATATTTTATAAATGCTTAAATATAAATATAGATATTTCTCAGTTCATCAAGTTCATTACAATCTAGCCCAAAACATGCTATTTACTCCAAGCTGGAACTTTACGTGGAAAACAAACCCTCTTTCTGGTTCCAGAAAAGAAATAGCTCTAAGGATGACAAGGGGTTTTAGGTTGCAACAGCAGGCTTACTGTGACTGAGTACATTCTACTGTCTGCCTTCGTTTGTCTGGTGCTCTTAGTGCACAGTCAAGCTGAACTTTCTTGGTGCTTCGTATCTTGAGAATTTCAAAGAGCTGGTGGTAACAATTCCTAAGTCCCCTGGGGACTTAAAAAACCGGAGAGGCTTTTGATGTGTCCTGTTTTAGTAGCATTTTTTGTTGGGCAGTGTATGTCCTTCCAAGCTGAAAACTGGGTGGGAGTCAAAAATCCAGAGTTGCACAAGAAGATATTTCCCTTGCTGTTTTAGTAGATTGACTTGCATCAGAATAAAAAATATGACCCAGAGCAGGAGGGAAGAACCGTAGAAGTTTTCAGGGACCCACAGCTTTCAAAGATAACATATAAAATAGGCCCCTATTCCAGCAGGGAAATTATATGTTTCATCTTTTGAGGGAAACTGGTTTTTGTCAATCTTTTAGTCCCAGTCTTTGGTGTGCCCCAGGCAGGGAAAGTGAAAAGTCTGCCCTGGGGACAGCGGATTTTGCAAATATCTGCTGCTCTGCTCAAGCACAGCTGGATATAGGGCTTCCTGGAATCCATGCTATTCCTGAGACAGTGTGTTCCAAGAGGGCAGTGTGTTCATTTTGGATGGGCACCATTCCCAGGAGGAAAGCTGTTAGGTGTGCAGACACACTGAAGTCTGTAGAGTGGTGTCCAGTGCAGACAGTGCTTTCTCAGGGCTATGGAGAGGGAGCAGTAAGATCAGGTCACCTGGAAATGGCAGGTAGGGAATGGTGGGAGGGAAAGGGAATAACATGTTTCTTGCTCTCTAACCATGGGTGTGTTTTGGCACATGCCAAGGTTGGGGACAAAGGCCCTTATGTACAGAATTCCCTAATGCTGGTGAAGGAGGTAGTTTTCTATGTACCCTGCTTTGGCTGTGCCATGTTCCAAGGATGAGCCAGCTTTCCTCAGGTGTCACAGGAGAACAGTGTGTGCCTCAGCCCTGTCAACAAGGCCAGGACGTGGTTGTGCCTTCAGGTGAGGTTCTGTTGGATTTCCTGTGCAAAGAGCAATTGCTTTCTCTGCCACTAAACAAGTACTGTGTCCCAAGGGATGGAAGTTACCAATGGCAGGGGAAGAGCCCAGGCACGGGGATTCTTGGCTTTTAAAAGTGTCGGAGGTCCTCGCTACAGCTGGGACCTGAACAGTTTCTGTCTGGAAACAAGTTTACTGTTGTAGACTGTTACAGTTTCCTACCACAGCAAACATTGTTGCTCCTTCCCAGCAAAACTGTTGAACTTCAAACACAGCCCCCACTGGAGGTTAAACCAGAATACAAATTCCTGCCGATTGCAGGAGCGTGCTGGGGTTCAATACATCCATCTGGGGTTAATCTCTCTCCACATTGGAGATTACTCCTTCCCTGCATCCCACCAGCCACACTGGTGCAGGTACACAGGTTTATCTTAGCATGAATTTCTCAAAAAAACCCCAGTGTACTTTTACACAGGGAAATCCTTTAATTGAAGTATATTTCATTACATTGTCAGGACAAATCCACCTTTTTACATTTGTTTTTCCCAAGGCAGAGTAATGAAAATTACTTGAGTTATGACAGTATGTCATACAAATAGACACAAAATATCTTAAGTCTCTTCAAAACGTTTACTGTTCCTTTAGGTCTTGTGTACAGATACCAAAGAATCAAATGTAAACTCAGTTCAAACCAACCAACCAATCCCAACCAAACACAGAAACCAAAACCATCATAGCACAAAACCCCACAGTTTCATGGAAATCATTAAACTTTCATAAGTATTGAATATAGTGAGACTTCAGGAACAGGCTTTGTGATTTCATTGCATGGTCTTTGTGCAGAAAGATCCAAGGCACTCTGCAGTAGAGGCTGGGCAGCAGGAGTGGGGAAAAAAGATAAAGGAAAACATTCCTGCTGCAAGCAGGTTTTATCCCCATGTAATGCTGAACAGGCACTGAAATGTTAGGTGCCAGACAGCACTCTTGTTATTCCTAACAGAAGGATAACCCACTGTCAATGTCCAGACCCATTCAAACCTGTCTGCAAACATTTGCACAACCATTTCTGTGATGGGAGCAATAAATATGAGGGGAGGGGATTAGACATTGAACAGCTGATCTACAAACTCATCAAAAGCAGGGACTTGAGCTCTTGTCTTCTTAGAGCATCCGTTTCCATGCATCCTGTGACAAAAACATGCCACGTGTCTTGCCCCATCTCTGTGAATATCTTAGATTTGATTTACAGTCTGAAAATGAAACTAGACAGGACCCAAACCAGGTAAGATGCAGCATGTGAAGCAGTCCTAGCGAGAGCTTACGTAGGGAGCAAGCTGTTGGGACACAGACTCCCGTTCCTGAGCTTTGCTGTGTGCAGCTCAGCTGGTTGATACAGCTGCTGGCTTAGTCCCTGTGAGATCAGCCCTGCAGGAAGATCGTATGTCATAGGCAAGTGGCAACTGCCCCATGTCATTCGCAAATGTCTAATGACTAATTTGTACCCCTTTCCAGTTGCAGTTTGGTAATGACATCCTTGGAAGCTGTTGGCTTTTAGCTTGGTCCTAAAAAGAAGTTACAAGATCAGCTTAGGGTCAGCCCCTAAGCAGAAAAACTGGACAGCTTCCCTGGGATCCCTGGAGATGGTGGGGATGGAATCCCCATTCCCTGCTGGCCACAGCCCCACGAGCCTTCCCCTGAGAGTTACCCGTGTGGTTGCCCCAAGGAAGTGCCATGTTCTTTGCGGGAAGGAGGATTTTCCCAGCTGTAGCAAACGGAGGCAATGAACAGTTTGGATGATGGCCAGATAATCCACTGCAGGTAGATGGATCTCTGACTGGATGCTCTGGAGAGCAGATCTGTTGAGTAAGGCCTTGTCATGCACAGTCAGGTTATGTGTTGTTCTTGGACACATGAGTAAGGCGAGTTTACGTGGCAGTGCTGGGCTTTGTACTTGCATGACTGTTCACAAGATGGGAACCGTCAGGCTCATTCCACAGGAGTTACTGCTGAGGAAATGCCAGAAGCAGTCTGCTGGGGTCTGGAGCGTGAGGCTGTTTTTAGACATGGAGCAGCAGTGTGTGAAACTGTGCAGCCAGCTCCTGCCAGAGGCAGGAGTCCAGAGGAGCAGCAGTCAGAGGTGGTGGACAGGCTGTGATGCAGCAGGGGGCACAGAGCCTGGTCCTGTGAGTCAGTACTTGTGCAGACAGGCCTGGAACAAGGGAAATGGGTCCCCCTGGGACTATTTCAAGAGGCAAGGCCATTGTCCTGAGCTGCAGAGGAACTCCCTTGGATTCTACCTTTCCTGTGTCTCCCTCCACTGCCTTTGGCTCAATTCCTTCAGCAAGGAAGGAAAAGACAGGGAACAGAGAGCATCACGTCCTACAGAATTTAGAAAGCTGAATTCTCCCCTGCCTGCTGCCATATCTCTCATTATAGATAAGTTTGCCCCACATTGTACAGATGGAAGCATAGGATGGTGTGGGTTGGAAGGGGACCTGGAGGATCATCCTGAGTGAAGTTGAGCTTAGTTCTTGTGAGCAGTGGTGTCAGTAGAGCTGTGCCAGAAGTCACCACAGTGTTTGTATCTGCCTCCCTGAAGTTACCGTTCAAGTCCCCCCCCTTGCCTGTGTTCTTTAGCAGGAGCTGCTGCGTGAAGATCCTCCCCGGTTCTGTGATCCTGTGAGATCCCTCGGTGTCCTTAGAGTGGGTCTGGGGATTCCTGGAGCAGGGGAGGCTGTCCCAGCTCAGGCAGGCCCTGAGGGGGTGCTTACAGAGCATTTGCCCCATGGCTTAATTGCCTTCCCTTTACCCAGATGTGAATTCAATAGGTGCAGGAAGTGATTGGGCTGCTTTGTTGCAGGCTTTGGCTGTGTGCCTTTCCACAGCAGGTATTTATTTGGCTTGGCAGCTGGAGCGGGAGCGTGCATTCCCTGGCAGCAGGCCCAGGAAAGCCAAATGCCAATTAAAGAGGAGATGTCTCCTTTCAGCAAGTGAGGGCTTCTCCTAACTGCAGGAGAATGGCTTTGGAGGATGTGTCCCCGAGACAAGGCTGAGGGGAACTTTTTTCCTGGCCTGGGAACCGTTTAACATGGGCAATCTCTGAAGGGGCAGGGCTTTTTCCTGCAGGGATTTGGTTAGGAATGAATTAGTTGTGATTTGTAAAATGTGATGTCACTGCTCCCTACTAGTGTGTGCAGTCAGGGGGTGTGTCCTGCTGCTACCCTCTCTTAGTTTTATTATTATGTTACCTTTTTTACCTCTACCAATCCTATGTTTTGTAGTATTTCCTGGCTATAAGGGAAATAAAAAACCCAATCCAAGCCCCCAAATCAACATCCCCCTAAACCTGGATTAAGACAATCCAACTAAGTTTTCAGATTCAGTGGAGCTGAGTAGTTTTTGAGGGTGTGCTTTGGATAGTTGTGGTCTTTTGGTTAAAGTGCTGAAATCAGTTGAGAAAACAGTGACCCGAGAGGGGTGAACCACAAGAAAATGGGAACACTCGTTGGAACCATCACAAAATCTTTGCATCTTTCTCTCATGACATCCCCACTTTAATCCTGTCCGGTACTTTCATTGCTTGTGTTGCAAGGAAGGAAAAGCCAAGAAGTCATACTTGGCTTACACCCTAGAAGATACTAAAGCTGCCATCCCAGGGAATTCTGTCTTACAGCTCTTTGAGTGCCACGTGCGGGGTCAGCCTTGGGCATCTTTGGAGTCTGTGGTAAAATGAACTCCATTGTTCCTGGCAACAAAAAATGCCTGTTCTTTGTTGAAAGGAAGGCAAAATGACAGTAGTAAGTTGGCTGAATTCACAGTGAATCCACAAGACAGTGAGAGGGCCACATATCCTTTCAGCCTGTTTCAGGATGTGTTTAGGGAAGGAGGTATTTGGAGGAAACCCACTGATAACATTTTTGATGAATGTGATCACCAGTGAGGACAGAGTGGATGGTTATGGCCCCCATTATCTTGTGTTTCTCTGTTGGTTTCCCTCCTTTTTTAAATGTTCAGATTACCTGACTCCAAATATCCTCAAAACACACAGGGTACCTGCTGAGACAGTGGCTCAGCTCCACTGGTGCAGGTGATCTCACACACTTTAACACAGGGGGATCGTGCACGAGGAGGAAAAGCAGCAGAACTCAGGGAGTGATGGAATCACAAACACACACAGCTGGCTACAAACATTCTGAATATAATTAAGCTTTGAGACATTAGGCCTGCCAACATGTTAATAACTGTGAAAAAAATGGTGGGTGATTTTCATACTTATCAAAATAAGGAACTGTTGAGAACCATTAATAATGTGGGTAAATGCTGCCTAAGCTTCCCACACTCAACTCTGCCAGTAAGCTTTAATTTTCAACATATTAAGCATGAAAAAGGTCAATATGGAACAACAATTTTTATGTGCTACGCTTGCCTGGACCAGGATGTTCAGCAGTTTAAGATGAACCCACATTACACCTTAGTGTAAAAGATAATTCCAAAGCCAAAGTTAACATTTGCACAGACAAGCACAGAGGGAAAGCATGAGGAAGCTTGAGCAGCTGTGGTGTGTTATTATTTATTATTTAGCAATTGTTTGAATTGATTACTCTTGAAACACTTCACAGACACAAAGGATTAAAGAAACAGAGAGAGAAGCAGCTTCTGCATCACACTGACAGAAGAGCTCATCTGTGCCTCTTAAAGATTGCTGTAATTAAAAGTAACACTTCTTCTCTCAAATAAAATAACACTTCTTGAGAGCAGACAGCTTGTGTTCTTATTTAAGAAAATAAATTATAAAAGATTCCTGCAGGTGTTGGCTCATTTGAGATACTGCCTATTCCAAGTAATTACCACAAATGAATCCTCTGAATTTCAATATATTTATTGAACAGGTTTGTATAAAGTGTTTCACTGACCTTCAAAGTCCACTTGAATATTTCTTGATATGTCCCACATAGAAAACAATTATGCCTTAACTGTACAGTTTGTAAGTGCTACAACTACAGAAAAAGAGGGGGGAAAAAAAACCCACAAAACCCCCCCACTATGCCATGGGAGTAGTTTTGGTTCAGGAAACACACTGGACTAATAAGCAATTTTAACTGCTTTGGCAATCCCAGCACATGACTCTGACCTTCCAGAGGGGAGCTCCTACAACACACCATGGCCTGTGATTTACAGCAATTCAGGAGACCCCTCCACACTTGACCAGAGAGGCCCGGCCTTGGCATTGCTCACCTTCATCACCTTCCAGTGGGCAACAGCTCTGTAGTGTCCGGGGTGGGATCCACCTTCCTTCTTGAACCATTCCCTCACTTCTGTCTTCCCAGAGCAAGGTTTATCCCAGTAATACAGTAGCTCCACAAAGGGCACCTATACTCCCCTCTCCCCACCAAAGCACTTTTCTCTCAGGTGGAGCAAAGACAAAAAGGAAAAGAAACCAAATCCATCTGGTTGGAAACTGCACTTTTACTGGGGGCAAGCACTGGCATAGGAGGTTTTGGCTTCCTGGGAAGTGCTGGAGCACAGCCAGGCATTTGGATACAGGCAATACAAGAACCTTCCTTGCTCTCCATTTCTCACTCCCCCATAGGACACCAGCTTCAAACTCTGCTTCGCACATTGAGCAAGCCAAGACTTTAAATTCTTTCCCATCCCACTCGATAACATCTGGCTGCGTCTCCTTCATCCCGCTCTGATGCAATCCATGGCAAGCCGGCTGGTAGCTGGATAATGCCTCAGCCTCATGGGGGTAAATGATGTGTGTCTGATAGGGCTGGAAGCACATTAACGGAAGCTGCACAGTTACACCCTTTGTAAAATGGTTTGATAATAGGCCAAATACTTAAGAGCAACAAATCAACTAACCCCCAAACCAAATGAGCAGATCTATTTACTTAAGCCTGCTTTACATACCAAGTGGGAAGAGATAAGCGTTAGAGCAGCTATTCCTAAAAGGCACTGACTGAAGAATGTGGGAAAACCTTCACCTGGTAATTTTTGTAGGAAATGATGAATCACATTTTAAACAAAGGAGAAAAAAGGCCCTACCTAATCCCAGCTTAGGTGCAAGGACGGTGAAAGAGCCAATTTCTGATGCAGTTGACCTGACACTACCTGAACAAAGGGGCTGATCAACCGGCATTTCCTACACAAGAGGACCACAGATCACGTCCCAAGGGACGGCACAGGTAGCTCCAGAACAATTTCATCTGGCATTTGGCACACTCGTTCCTTTTCCTCTTTACCCTCTCCAAACCTAGCAGGCAGGTGAGTCTTCTCTCTCAGCAGACTGGAAAGCCAAGAGAGCAGGAGCAGCACGTTGACTAGTACAAGAGTCCTGCTGCCTCCATCACTGCCCTGCAAGTCCTGTGCTGGTTCTACGAGCACCACAGGTAAAGCTGCACTTATCCTTCTACTCCGGGTCTGGGCCAATGGCAAAAAGAACAGATTCGGGGGGATGTCTGCATAGGCAGGGATAAAGGGACAAGATGGGAAAGGCTCTGGAGGGATACAAAGTGTCAGGTGTGCTTCACAGGAAATAGGATGCTTTGGCAAGGAATCCAAAAGCTGTGTGGTACTGAAAGAGATTTCAGGGAGGGGTAGGCTGGACAAGGGCAGCATTGTTGGAACTTATGATGCAAGGATTTGGGAGGGAACAAGAGGGAAGGAATAAACTGCATGGATAGTTACAATCCAAGTAAGCAGAAAAACAGGGGCCCCAAGTCTGGGGGAGAATAAGAAGCACCTGATCTGAGCTATTACCACAGCCAGGGATGCAAGGGAACAGAAAAGCACTCAGAGCTGGAGTACCACACGAAACAGGCTCACTGCAACAAGTCACCAACCAGGAGCCAGGATGCAGACAGCTCTTTAAAAGTACTACATGGGAATGGGAGAAAGAGTGAGAACAGCAACCTTGGTCCTGCACACAGACACACACAAAAAGCTCTTTTCCATTTCCACATCTTGCACAGCAGCCTGTACCAGCAGCTGCTCCAACCTGGCAGGGTACAAGTCACCTGTCCTACAACACTCACGGAGCAGGTCACGCATTTCCGGGAGCGTGTGATCCCAGTGGTACAATGGGCACAGTTCTCACGCAACAAAGGAAGCCTGGAGGGATTCCACCATTCTAAAGTAGAACCTTGCCCAGAGCACCCACTGGGGCAGGGCTGCACGCTGCTTGCACAACCAAGCCCTAGCGTTTTTTCATCATTCCCAGTATATCTCAAGTTGTGCAATGAGTGCTGTATCACACTCCTGTTACAAATGACACAAGGAAAATAATGGGAAGTGCCAACATGGCTGAATTGCTACTGGGTCATTTAACTCCAAGCAGAACTGATGACAAACCACTGTTAGAATCTGAAGGGACAATGGACTTGGGAGCAGGGAATTTGGATGAGAAGTTACTGGTTCATTTCCAGGTAGCGCACGCACCGTTATCTTTCATTCAGTGGGGAATTCTGGTCAGGCCCACAGTTGGGTAAATAGATGTGGGACAAACAAGCTGGTTTTTGCTCCTGAGCTGCCACTGGAAGGTAACACAGAAGTTAAGCCCTGAAGCCAAGGGCATCTCACTTCAACAGGAAGTGACAAGCTTTAGACAGGTACCTCTCTGTCTCCACCTAGAAAACAAGGAAGCACGATTTGGGCCTCGAGGATGAGGAGGAGGGAGAAAGGGAGCAGAAAAGGGGAAAGACACAATCCTCCTGTACTGCTTCAAAATGGTACAAGAGAAGGATGATATCCTGAGCTGCAAGGGACACACAGTTTGACCAACATTTTAGGAAGTTGCATTATTTGTTTGTTTTAAATTATGGGGGGTTTCCTATTTATAATACCCGTAAACAAAAAACAGAGCTCTCTTAGCAGCAGTTGTGCTTGTTTCTTTGGGATAAACGAGTCAAACTCTAAGTATTTCACTCTACATTGCTTTATGAGTAGAGACACTGATTTTTCAGACCCCTGCCTCCAGGCCATTACCATTCTCTTCCCCTCTACATGATAATTGGAAAAGGAAAAAAACCCAGCCATAATAACGTAGGTTACCAAAACCTTCAGTTAACTTACCAGGGTTGCCCTCAGTATTAACAGCAGGGGAATGATACCACGGGGTTATGAAGGCAGCCTCCAGCTGATTTAAAGAAACCCTCCTGTCAGAATTTAAATGACTCATGACTTTTGCACGACACAGAGGATGTTTTAATTTACGTAATTATACCCGTATAAACTATGCACTGACTGGTTCCCAATCCTGAGTTCACTCTGAAGTCTCCCTAAGGCAAAGGTGTCACATGTGACGAGAAACAGTTTATGAGTCTGCAAATGTGAAGGGCAAGAACAAAGAGCCACATCACTCGCCCTTCCTACTGCAGAAATCCTCCCTGCTGCAACACCCTCGGCAAGCGCGAGCACACCTTGCTCAGTGGAACCTGGAGCAGCCACTGCCACAGACTCAGAGTCCTCCTTTTCGCTTGGAAATGCTGCAATTGGAGGATTAACGACAACGAGCATTACCTGCAGCTACTATTACTATGTCAGCGAGCTGCGTATGGATCTTGAGCTGCTCTTTTGGGGTGTATCTGTGAGTAATGGTCACTGTGGCATCACCTGAAATGGAACACATTAGCAATTAATTGCCACATTTGTTTTGGAATGGTTCAGACAGCTCTTCCATCTGATCAGATATTGCCACCTGCAGGATATGACTGTTCCTACATACAAAACATCCCAAATGAAGACATGCCCCACCGTTTAAGTTCTGTTCATAATCTGTTAAAAGAAACACCAAACCCTATAACAGAAAGGAAGAAAAAAGTACTATCCTACACACCCCTTGCATCACTTCTCAATCAAAAACATTTCATCAAACCAGCCCAAGTGCTGATAAAAACCTACCCTGACTGACAGCCTGAGAAAGTTCCTTTTCAGCACTTTGGTTTAGGTCTTGTCTGGTCCCATCCTCCTGAGTTAAAAAAAAAGCTAAAGCCTAACCCTGGCCTGCCTTGCCTTCCACACACCACCCAGGCTGGTTCTTGCTGTTCACAGCAGCAGCAGAGCCGAAAACCACCTGCAGGAGATGAACCAGATCTCCAAGGACAGCCCCATCTACGAGTCACCAATGAAAACTCCACCGGATTACAACTATAAAACTATTTATCGCCACCTACACAACATATACCCACACTTAATGCTGGTTTATTGTCTAAGAAGTACACTTGTTCCTTAGTTTTCTCACTGTACCACCACAGTATAGGAGGTGGGAAAACTAGAACGCTGCCAGTAAGACTCATCACCCAGGATTCGCAGCAAAGGGCAAAAATGGGACTCATTTTCATGGGAATGGGGATGAGACCAGAACTATGCACCGATGGTAATTACAACTCCAACACTGAGAGAAGTTTCAAATAGCAACTTTCCCACAGAGGCTGAATGGAAAAACCAACTCCATGATTACTGCAAAGCTTTTAGAGTTTTATTATATTAATAACAGATTTCACTCCCCTCCTATTAAATGGGCCTGGGATTAAACGTTCATGTTACCTCACCTGTGCATACCACGGTGGCACTTTCCAACACCACAATGAAGCTGCAAAAGGGCAGCACTCCATTTAATTTATACTTGTTTCTCTTCCTACAGCACAATTATAGCAGCACATGCAGGCTTCTGTAATTAGAATTGCTTAAAAATATTTCCACTACAACCCCCGGGTTCCAGGGGGATATAAACTGCCCCGTAGAAACAGCCCCCAGGCCAACGTGGGTAATATCCCAGAACTCACGCTGAAACAAGTTACTTGGTTGGGCATTTGGGCATTTTCATAAACACCAATTAACTGACACAGCACAACAGAAATGATGGAATCTTTATTTTACATGGACAGATAAAAGCGTAGGTGGAATTCTGTGTATGTGTGTGCTCAGGTGGGCACGAAAACAAAGTGGTTACCAAATAAGCAGGAGGGGAAGGCACAGAGCTGCACGGATTTGTACAACCCTCACACAAACTCTGCAGCTCTTTAAGGCCACACTGTCACTGTTCTCCTCCACATTCAGTGCTGACAGCGGGGAAACAGCAGCTCTCTCAAAGGGAGGACAGCGGGGTGATGTAAGACCAGAAAAAGTCGACTCCAGAAACTACTCACCTGAGAAGATGCCAGGAAACAGATGAGCAAATTTATTTCCCTGCTCCCCTTAGAGCTGTTGACAAAAGTGAAAAGCTTTCTCTTTTAGTTGAATCTGCTGCTCAGCTTCACTCTCAGGATTTCACAAAGGGAAACATTCAAACAACATCCCTGGACTTACCTCCAGGCCTTTCGTGCTCTCCATCAGTATGTAACAGCATTGAGATAGGCATTCCAACATTCTTGGATCTTCCAGCTACAACAACATTTTTTCCAAATGTGGGTATTCCTTAGAGAAAAAAAATTAAAAAATTCTATTTCACTATTTTGATACACCTAAACCCTTCTTCTCACTCCCCAAGATTGAATTATCTCTTACTGTGGACTGCTGACATCAACCTGACGTGAAAATCCACACGGCTGAATTTGAGGGAGGAATCCACAAAACAACTTTCAGCTTTCCCCTGGCAGAAAGAAAACTGGCAACTCATTCAGGTGATCTGAACCACCCTCAGCAGGAACTTCATTTCCCTTCTCTGACCACAAAGGGGAACTGAAGCTCTAATGGCTACCAGTCAGAACACACACATTCTAAGGAGAAAATGTACACTAGTGAACACGTGGGCACTCTTTTCCCCTGAAAAAGGGAAATTACTGCTCCCATTCTTCATCTTGCTTCTTCCCTTTCACTTACAGGAACTTAGGCATACAAACCTTCTATTTCACAAATAATCAGGAGGTACACAATAGCACAGAAAGCTCCCCCCAACACTGTAAAAGGCAGAGAGTTACCAAAGAGTTCCACCAAGTACTACTCTCTTCACTTAATTAACAGTTATGCTACTGGCACAAGATCTCATCTATTTGGCACCTCCTTATTATTCACATTAGTCCTCTAACTGTTGGTTCTTCACTCAGCCCAATACACTGAGATAACCTTTAACTCACACCTCACTTAACCCTTTGCTCCTCTCCCCAGATGAAAAGGGTTTCAGGACAGCTGAGCTTCTTACCTGTCCGTTTTATGATTTCCCACACGGCAGCAGCAGTGGCAGGAATTATGGAAGACATTATAATCTATTGCTTCTCTGTTTAATAACATCCCAAACTGCTTCCTGGATTGCACTTCCAGCTTTATTTCTGCATGACACCAGAGGAAGGGTTGACTGGCTCAAAACAACCAGGTGGGAAGTGTGTTTGGGGGAACAGGTTGAGCTCTGTACAGGTGGGACGGCCACTGCTCTGCCCTGCCCTCCGTGAGCCTCAGTCAGCCTCTGGTCCGGTCCAGAATGGCAGAGACTGACCCAGGGGCTGCCCCAAAATGGCGGGGACTGACCCAGGGGCTGCCCCAAAATGGCGGGGACTGACCCAGGGGCTGACCCAAAATGGCGGGGACTGACCCAGGGGCTGCCCCAAAATGGCGGGGACTGACCCAGGGGCTGCCCCAAAATGGCGGGGACTGACCCAGGGCCTCGAGAGCCCCACAACACCAGGGACTGACTCCTTGGGCCCCACAGGGAACACGGAAGCACAGCTGTGCCTGGGGGAGGCCCCAGCCGAGGGGAGCAGACAAAAGGACAGTGACACGCTGCTCTCAAGGGGCTGCTCTGCTCCATTTCCATCTCAGAAGGATTATTTTTTGCATCTTTTACATAACCACACGTCACCCATTCCGGGCCAGATCCCAACATAACCCTGCAGCTGCGAGGCCATATATCCCACTGTCCCACTCAGAGAGCATAAGGGATGGTTCAAAAGGTCAAATAAAGGCACAGGAGAGTTAATAAGGAAATTCAGACACTGCCAGGAACAACAGTTGAGGGACATAAACACCATGTTTGCATTTAGTTGGTATTTTGTGGGTTTGCATTAAGAGGAGATAACTAATTAAAAGATATCATGCATATTATAAAACTTAGAACATTGTAATCTCTTGTTAAAAGATTTTCAATTTAAAAAAAACGTAAAGTTAACCCACACTGTTATCATTTACAATTTAATTCTCCATTTTCTGATGAGAGGGAGTTTCCTTCTGATTCCTAATGAGAAAGGGTTGTGGAAATTGAGATATTCAGTACGTTGATGAAAGAGTCTCCTAGAAGTGAACTCTCCTCAGAGACTCAAAGCAACCGTAACCTTGTTTTTATGCCAACCTGGGGAATAAAAAAAAACAAAGACAGAAATGTGGAGCAATTATGAAATGGCTTTTGCAAAAGAGAACTTGCTAACCTTAGGCAAGTCAGGTGTTCATGCAAAACAAACCTGGCAGTTTTTCCTTGTGCCTGGGATGGGGCAGAACCCTGCTCTGACAGAAACCTCCTCTTCATATGTCCATGCAATTTCTTTTCTTTAGCTTCAGCAGAGAAAATGAGAAAGAAAACGGTACAAAATGAAACTGAGACAAAAAGGAAATCCCTCCTGCTTTTCCTTTTTTTTTTAAATAAGAATATCTTGTGCTTACTAAAGTATCACTTATATGACCCACCCTTCCAACATACTTAGCCAGCCACACTGAACATCTGTGACCTTCTGTATTTGGGAATAGAATATGAAATCATTCTTATGGAGCATTACAACAGGATTTTACATGTCCCATACATACTACATGAAAACCTCTGGAAAATCACTATTGCAGGAACACCTTCCTTTTGCAGAACTGGACAAAACGGTTACTAGCAGTGTTGGAAAGGATATAGCTTTTCTAATTTTCAGTGGTTGCAATTAAACCTTTTAATTACTTGTTTTAATTAATCATAAGCTGTATTAAGCCTCAAATTACTCTAAGGCAGCTACTTTTTCAAGAACGATTCTTATAAGTTTCTAAGTTCTACTTAGCAAAAGTAAGAACTTTTGCTAAACTGACCTTGATATGCTTCAGTGAGCAAAGCCTGGGAAAAATATATTGTTGAACTTGGACATCTGGAAGGACATTTTTCAAAAAAAAAACCAAATAATAATAAGAAAAAAGGCTTAGTATTTGAGCTTGAACAAACCCACCAGAGGGCAAAAGACAGTAAAAAGACTACAGATACGGACTAATTGTTATAGAAAAGGAGAAATTAGTAGGCAAAAGAAGGTAGAATAGGAACTCAGAAAAGAGAATTATGTAATTTAGAACCAATGATCATTAATCTGTTTTCTAAAAGGTCAAAACAGGTGAAAAAAATTATTATTTTGCCTGCGTGGGGACTGGGATTCTTTCAGTCTTTCACACACACCTTGAGCCAGAAACAAAGTAATGCCTTCCTTTCTAACACTACCAAGATGGTAGGAGAGAGTTTTATTTATTCCAACACTTTCAAAGTATTTGGCAACAGAGGCAGAAAACAGAAGCGGGCACCGGTCCAGAAATACAGCTGTTTGAGGCAAAACTGGCAGAATATCCAGGAGGTCAGAGGCTTATTTGAGTAACTGTTTAGCTGCCTCACCTTTTCACGTGTGAAAACACAGAGCAAAGACAACGCTTTTAGTACAGGCGCTTGAAATCTGCTGGGGCGACCCCGAGGGGAGCCGAGCCCGCTGCCCCCTCAGGCCTTTCGCGCCCTTTTCGCCCACCGAGCGCGGCGCGCGCCACCCGCCACCGCGTGAGGGGATCGAGGAGCAGGAGGAGGAGGAGGAGAAGGAGGAGGAAGAAAAGGAAGGAGCGCGGAGGAAAACTCCCCGATCACCGCCGCGTATCTGTCGGCGCTGCGAGGGGAACTGCTGGCGCTGCGAGTGAGGGATCGCCACCGGCTCAGCGGCGCCCAGCCCCGGCGAAGCAGCGCGGAGGAGGAGGCGAAGGAGAAGGTTGTGGTGGCCGCCGCCACCACGTCGGTCAGTCCTCAGAGAGAGAAGCGTCGCCGTAACCAAGCGAAGAGGCAAGAGCCGGGGCAGGTAGCGGGACCGGAGTCGCGGCGGAACGGGCGGAGCCGAAGGACGGGCGGAGCCGAAGGACGGGCGGAGCCGAAGGAGGGGCGGAGCCGAAGGACGGGCGGAGCCGAAGGAGGGGCGGAGCCGAAGGACCGCCGGAGCCCAGGGACCGCCGGAGTCGCCGGTCGCCGGGAGAAGGACGTTGCGCCTGAAGGTAGAGCTGGAGCCTCGCAAATGGTCGGACTTCGTTTGCAGTCTTTGGTTCCCGTGAACTTCTGTTCCCGTCCCTCAGCACCACCCGTCACTCAGCTCCGCCCGCCCCCGTCGGTCCCACTGTGCCCCGGCTCCTCCCTCGTCGCTTGGTTACGGCGTCGCTTCCGTCCCTGGGGACCGACCGACATGGCGGCGGCCACCACAGCCTTCTCCTTTTCTTTCGCCTCCTCCTCCTCCTCGGCCTTGCTGCGCCCGGGCTTGGCGCCGCTGAGGCGTTGGCGAGCCCTCACCGGCCCGGCGCCGCGGGCCGCCTGCAGCGCCAGCAGCTCCCCCTGCAGTGCCGACAGGTACGCGGCGCCCATCGGGGCGTTTTTTCTCCTTCCTTCCTCCTCCTCCTCCTCGGTCCCCTCACGCCGCGGCGGGCAGCGCGCGCCGCGCTGGGCGGACGGAAAGGGCGGAAAGGCCTGAGGGGGCAGCGGGCTCGGCTCCCCTCAGGGCCGGCCTCGGCGGTGGATGGCCTCGGATCCGCGATGAGTTCCGCTGTTCTTCCCGGGAAAACGGAGGTCTGTGCGAGCGGGATGGGGGGCGGCGAGCGGGCCCGGCCCTGGCCTCGGGGGTTTAAATCGCGGCGGGGATTTAGGCGGTGTGCCTGGAAGGAGCCCTTGCGGTGTGATTTTCCTGTCCCCTCCCCGAGGGGAAGCTGGTATTACGCGTTTGTTTGCTCCTGGTACCTTCAAGAGCCTCTCAGTGGTTTTCATGTATATGAATGGGGTGGTGGCAAGCAGGCCACGGTTTGGTGCAGTGAGGACCGTTGTCCTGACATTAATCAGCGCGCTGGTTTAATGTATTGTGCTGTCTGCACAGGGATTCTTGTGCTGGCGGTGTAGCACAGCAGCTCCGAGCACTTGCCTGGGTGTGGGTGGGAGGGTTTCACTCCTTTCTTGCTTGTCAGCCTTTGCGTTTCTACTGGAGTTGTCTTAAATGCTGCCTGAAAGTTGGCTCAGTCCAGCAGAACCCAAGCGCCTGTGCTGAAAGCATTGTCTTTGCTCTGTGTTTTCAAAGGTGAAAAGATGAGGAAGCTGAACAGTCATTGAAATAAGTCTCTGCTGTTCTGTATATGGAGAACTGATTCTGCCAGTTTTGGCTCAAGCAGGTGTCTTCCCAGACCACTGCATATCCTGCTTGTGTTCTGTGCTGCTGGTAACTGTTTTTTCCAGTTGTGCAAAAGGGAGATGTTCCTGCCCTAATGATTTTCCAGAGGTGTTTGTGTGGTATGTATGGGACGTGGAGAATCCTGTTGTGATGCTCCATATGATCTTGGGCTTTTAGTGTATGGGTTGATCTGGAACAGCAACTGAGGTCTTTGTTTCTGTCGTGCCCTGCAAGTGACTGGATTCATTCACAAGAAGAATTCAGTAAGTGAACTTCCTGTTGTAAAGTCACATTTTACTGAGTTCAGAATAAGAGCCTCCATGCTCTAGGAGACCACTGGGACGGGGTGGCATAGTAGCACGTATGAAATCTGTCATTTAACCTGGTCATTACATCTGTCATAAATGTCACTGACCAACACCTGGTCAAGGTTTTCATGTGGCTAATGTTTAAAATAAGAATAGTAAGAATTCACTTCGTAATTTCAGTGTTTTGAATAGCTCTTGCAATGTAACCTTTCTGTACAGCTGAAGCTTTCCTTGTTCAAGTAGTTCTTGTGTAATAATTCCATCGAAGGACATCGACTATCTGGATTCTAAACCTGAGAAGCACCAACATATTTTGGTATTAAGTACTTAATATTTTTATATTTGGCATCTGTGAAAAATGCTATTTCCCCTCTCCCTTCCCAGTAGATATGAAATAGGAAAAACAGAGCTACTGTTTGCATTGATATCTTTTCTAACTTCAGAGTATCCATGTAGCTGGTGGAATGCAGGAGAGGTCTGTTCTTGTGAAGTAGGGCCATTCTATAAGTTCTTGCTAAGGTACAGTTGTCCTTGTTTTCTTCTGCCTGTTTGAACGAATGTGAAATAATTTTTTGTCTTATATGGACTTCTGTATCGCTGCAAAAAATAATCCTGAGATGGAAATGGAGCAGAGCAGCCCCTTGACACCCCCGTCACCCCTGCTCCCCTCGGCTGGGGCCTCCCCCAGGCACAACTGTGCTTCCGTGTTCCCTGTGGGGCCCAAGGAGTCAGTCCCTGCCATAGTGGGGGCTCTCGAGGCCCTGGGTCAGTCCCCGCCATTTTGGGGCAGCCCCTGGGTCAGTCCCCGCCATTTTGGGTCAGCCCCTGGGTCAGTCCCCGCCATTTTGGGGCAGCCCCTGGGTCAATCTCTGCCAATTTGGGTCAGCCCCTGGGTCAGTCCCCGCCATTTTGGGGCAGCCCCTGGGTCAATCTCCGCCATTTTGGGGCAGCCCCTGGGTCGGTCCCCGCCATTTTGGGGCAGCCCCTGGGTTGGTCCCCGCCATTTTGGGGCAGCCTTGGGTCAGTCCCCGCCATTTTGGGGCAGCCCCTGGGTCAATCTCCGCCATTTTGGGGCAGCCCCTGGGTCAGTCCCCGCCATTTTGGGGCAGCCCCTGGATCAGTCCCCGCCATTTTGGGTCAGCCCCTGGATCAGTCCCCGCCATTTTGGGGCAGCCCCTGGGTCAGTCTCTGCCATTCTGGACCGGACCAGAGGCTGACTGAGGCTCACGGAGGGCAGGGCAGAGCAGTGGCCGTCCCACCTGTACAGAGCTCAACCTGTTCCCCCAAACACACTTCCCAGCTGGTTGTTTTGAGCCAGTCAACCCTTCCTTGGGTGTTGTGCAGAAATAAAGCTGGAAGTGCAATCCTGAAAGCAGTTTGGGACATTACTAAGGAGGGAACTTTTTGCTAAGATATAATTGTCCTTGTTTTTTCTGCCTATGTGAAGTAATGTGAAATAATTTTCCTCTTCTCTGTCTGGGCTGTCCCAGAGTGTTAATTTGTCAGACCAGTTTTGTCTTGAAACATTTTGTTTCCAGCCAAGTCTTTTCCTTCTAAAATTGCCTTTTTCTGAGGTTTGTACAACTCCCTGTTGTCCTTGGAGAGATGCAGGTGTTGAAGAGCCTTATCCCAGCATCTCCTGGGCAGGATGCATTGCATGTGTTTTCTCCTAGTTTTGTGTGTTTCAGGGTGTTTTTTCCTTCTAGATTTGTGCCTTTTTAGCACTGTTGATGTGTTCACTTGCTTTGCCTTTGATCCTTGGATGACTGAGAAGACTGAAGGTGCTGAGGTGAGAAGGGTGAGGTTTCAGTGAGGAGAGCCCTTGAGAGCTTAATGAGGCTGAGGCCAGGTTTTGAGGAAGAGTGTGCACTGAGGGTGGTTTGCTTAGAGGCTGGGAGAAGTTGTCATTAGACAATGCATTTATAGTGCAAGTGGCATAGGAACAGGATAGTCATTCCTATGGATTGAGCACACTTTTGGCACCAACTGTTGTAAAATCCTTGTCTAGTGAAATGGGGAAGGCATTGCTGCACGGGTGGGCATTAATTATTTGTCTGGGATAATGAGTACCTGGGAAGGAGTGTCTTGTGCTCAGGGCATGTAGAGCTGAAACATAAATAATGAAGAAGAGAGAGAGGCATCTCTGAGAATGAGCACATGCAGAACAGGCCACACAGGAAAAGAATGAAACCGACCTGTTGCCTACATTATTTTTTCTGTAAGTGAAACAGTACAGAAACTGGTGTTTGGGTGTAAAATGGAATGAAGCAAGGTGTTTGTGCTTTCTTTTTTTGTGCTAAGTGTGTTTCTAATACTTTGTTTTCCTGATAACCAATTGGATAAACTGTTCTTAGCAGAGTGTGTGTGCTTTTTGGCTTTTTGCTTGTATGATTCGCTTGTTTTTGTTTGTTCAGTTTTGGTGGTTTTTTAACCAGGCACTGGGATTTATTTTTTTTTTTTTAGTTATCATGACACCTTTTCATTATAACTCCTCTGGACTCTTTGCTACACTGTCAGTTACAAAGAGTAGTCTTTTTTAATTAATATTTTCAGTTCAAGGCAGGGGTTACAGTGTTGATGTGTCTACATGTTAAATTCTCCGTCTCAGAGAGGGAAGCCTACGGAGACTGAATTTGTAATAAGTAAGATCAAGTTATCATTGATGGTGTTTTGTTAAGAGCTGATGAACCAAAACCCTTCTTTTTCCCCACTTTTGTGGCTGGTGAGCTCCTTTTCCATGTGCAATGATGGCATATTAATGCTCTTCAAATTAGAGTGGGGAAACACTTCTTTTCCTGTGGGTTTGTAGCGTGTTTTTCAAATGAAATACTAGCAAATGAATCAAAACGTTTTGCAGTGGTTAGCATGGTAGATCCCACACTTCAAAGTGTCTTCCTGGTGAAATGTCAGACCTAAATATTGTGTTTCTTTTTGTCTTTGTAGTGATGAAGCAACAGTTATCTCCGGGACAAAGCTTGCCAACCAAGTGTTGCAAGAAGTTCAAAGGGATGTAGAATCGTGGATATCCGTTGGGAACAAGAGACCTCATCTCACTGTCGTATTGGTAGGAGACAATCCAGCCAGTCATATCTATGTCAGGAACAAGATAAAAGCAGCTGCAGCTGTGGGTATGTCATAAAAGTGATCCTTTGGTAAGCACAAGATACTGTTACTTAAAAATAAAAAAATAAAGCAGGAGGAATCCCCTGTTTTGTCTTAATTCAGTCTTGCACCATTTTCTTCCTCATCTCCTCTGCTGAACCGAAAGAAAAGAAATTGCATGGACATAGGAAGAAAGTAGTTGTAATGTCACTTGAGTGGGAGCCCTACGTTTCCTTCTGTATTGAAATGTTGTTAGGAAAGAGTTTTTCAGCCTCAGACACGTCTTTGGACTAAATGACCAAGCTGCCCATAGATTCGTTTCCCGATGCTAACGTGTCTCCTGTTTTTTGTTTTTACCAGGCATTTCTAGTGAGATCATTGTGAGGCCTAAAGACATTTCTGAGGAAGAGCTCTTAGATCTGACAGTGCAACTCAACAAGGACTCGAGAGTCAGTGGTTTGTTAGTTCAGCTTCCTCTGCCAGGTGGGTGACACCTTTTGTCCCATTTCTCCTCTACAGTCTGTGTGAGAGGAAAGAGTGTGAGGCTTTTGGGCTGCCTGGGGACATGAGAAGCTGTTGAGAGGACATGCATAGTGAAGGATTGGGTGAGATGTAATTTTTTTGTTCCACCTGCTGTTCATTATAAACGAAAAACCAAATTGTGAGAATCATTTCCTATGTCAAATTCGCCTTTTTTTTTGATCAGTCAGGGTGGTGTTTCAAGGCATTTCCCTCCACTCCTAATTTATCCAGTTGAATGATCTTTATTTTTCAGCCTGTTGCAGTGTTTTGCCTTAGCTCCATGCTTTCATCCCTTAGATGATGCTGAGTTATGCTATGCAGGAGATGATGCCACAGCCTTTCTCACAGCGATTGGAGGTTTTGCCTTCAGTATTTATTCCTGTTTTCTGTGCTGTTTCCCTAGTGGTCCAAGTGAGGTTTGTGCAGAAGTCCTAAAAGCCTTGACTGAAATCTTGGTTTTTTAATTTGCCTTCTCCTGGTTTGTAGTATAATCTCACTGAAATATCACTTGGGAGTAGCTGGCCAAGTGGTAATTTTACAGTGATGAAAGTTGTAAAAAAAGCCCTGAACTAAACTAAACCCATTTTCCATCTGGGAAAGAGCAAAAGTGGGGCAGGTGCTGAGAGTCGTAGAGGAAGAAGTGCTTTGCTTGTCTTTGCAGTCAAGAGCAGCGCTCCTGGTGAGGGGGGTTTGCTCTTGGTCTGCCAGGAGAGCTGCCTGAACCCGGCCACGTGCTGCAATAAATTTGCCACCAGGTGGAAGTACAACACAGGTAAGGAGGCAGCTCTTGGAGCCCAAGTAAGGATCTGCTGGAAAGTGGTGGTTTTCCTTTGAACAAACATCTCTGCCACTAAGAGCGGGTCAGAGTGAACAGGTAATGTCACAGACATTCATTCCAGCAGTGAGAGCTGCTGCAAAAGATGGAGTGCTGAGAGCCCACGGGTGCAAAACTTTGTGTCTGGAGGCTGTAGCAAAAGGTGGCTGATGTGCTTCCTTCAGAGTTGATTTTGTTGGGTTAGTTTTGGGGTTTTTTTCAGTAAACCACATGATGTGTGGCTTTTGATCCACATTGGGATAAAAACAGAATCAGAAATAGCTTTGTTCTCTTGCAATTTGTGAGATTGCCAACTTAAATGTGAGGATTGTGATCCTTACCTGAGGAGAATTTCCTTTCTGTGCATGTTTTGAGTGCATTTCCTGTGATGTGGTACTGGTTTTCTGGAAACTTTCCTGTATTTTATTTGGAATTGCCTAGTAGGTGGCAATTTTGTATTATGTTATGTATTTGCGAGAGAAGATGAAAACCCATCTGGTATTTTTTCCAGTCCTTTTCTGCTATGCTTTTGTTTTCATCAGTCTTCCCCTTTGCAAGCTAGTGTTTATTTTCCCTGTGCCAACACTAGAGGCAGATGTTGTTTGTTGTGTAAATAGGAGTTTCTCTGTATGCAAGTTGGAGTAGCTGGGCAAGGGATGCCCAGTGTAGCCCTGCAGGTTTAGCTCCCAGGGGAGAGGGTTAGTGCAGGGAGGAACTTGGCCTGGAGAGTGGCTTGGAGTGGCAGTGAGGAAATTTGTATAGATCTCAGCTGCTGTTTCAGGAGCCTGACAATAAGGTAATTAAGGAATTACTGTGTTCCCCTGGAAATAAACAGAGTGCCTGTGTGCAGGCACGTGGAAACAAACCAGGACCGGGCATTTCTTTAGGTGAAAAAAGCCTGCCCATTAAATAACACAGAAGTGTCTCTACAGTGTGAGTTGGGTTGGTTGGTTTGTTTGTTTGGGGATGGCCCAGCCACAACAGAATTTGGGAAGTGTCCCCATCTTGTCTTCTCAGGCCCACGTCAGCCCACTTGTCCCCAGCTCTGCAGCTGCATTTCTTCCAGGTCCTCTGTGCCCTCTTCTGAAATTGTGCAAACCAGTTTTGAGTGGGGAAGACGATCCATGTAAAGCATGATTTCTTTCCCTTTGACATGATTGTGCCTATTACCTGTCTATTCCTGGGAAGCTAAAGACAAACAGGGGCAAGGTGTCTGTCAGAGCAGGGTTCTCCCCCATCACAGGCAAAAGCTACCAGGTTTGTGTTGCATGAACACCTGACTTGCCTAAGGTTAGCAAGTTCGCTTTTGCAAAAACCATTTCATAAGTTGCTCCACATTTCCTTCTTCTTTGTTTTTTTTATTCCCCAGGTTGGCATAAAAACAAGGTTACGGTTGCTTTCAGTCTCTGAGGAGAGTTCACTTCTAGGAGACTCTTTCATCGGTGTACTTAATATCTCAATTTCCACAACCCTTTCTCATTAGGAATCAGAAGGAAACTCCCTCTCATCAGAAAATGGAGAATTAAGTTGTAAATCAGAGCAGTCAGAGTGTAACCCCAGGGTTTTTTTAATTGAAAATCATCTAACAGGAGTTTACAGTGTGTAAGTTCTATAACATGCTTGATATCTTTTAATTAGTTATCTCCTTTTAATGCAAAACCACAAAATACCAACTAAATGCAAACATGGTGTTTATGTCCCTCAACTGTTGTTACTGGCAGTGTCTGAATTTCCTTATTAACTCTCCTGTGCCTTTATTTGACCTTTTGAACCATCCCTTATGCTCTCTGAGTGGGACAGTGGGATATATGGCCTCGCAGCTGCAGGGTTATGTTGGGATCTGGCCCGGAATGGGTGACGTGTGGTTATGTAAAAGATGCAAAAAATAATCCTTCTGAGATGGAAATGGAGCAGAGCAGCCCCTTGAGAGCAGCGTGTCACTGTCCTTTTGTCTGCTCCCCTCAGCTGGGGCCTCCCCCAGGCACAGCTGTGCTTCCGTGTTCCCTGTGGGGCCCAAGGAGTCAGTCCCTGGTGTTGTGTGGCTCTCGAGGCCCTGGGTCAGTCCCCGCCATTTTGGGGCAGCCTTGGGTCAGTCCCTGCCATTTTGGGTCAGCCCCTGGGTCAGTCCCCGCCATTTTGGGTCAGCCCCTGGGTCAGTCCCCGCCATTTTGGGGCAGCCCCTGGGTCAGTCCCCGCCATTTTGGGGCAGCCCCTGGGTCAGTCCCCGCCATTTTGGGGCAGCCCCTGGGTCAGTCCCCGCCATTTTGGGTCAGCCCCTGGATCAGTCTCCGCCATTTTGGGGCAGCCCCTGGGTCACTCCCCGCCATTTTGGGGCAGCCCCTGGGTCACTCCCCGCCATTTTGGTTCAGCCCCTGGGTCAGTCTCTGCCATTCTGGACCGGACCAGAGGCTGACTGAGGCTCACGGAGGGCAGGGCAGAGCAGTGGCCGTCCCACCTGTACAGAGCTCAACCTGTTCCCCCAAACACACTTCCCAGCTGGTTGTTTTGAGCCAGTCAACCCTTCCTTGGGTGTTGTGCAGAAATAAAGCTGGAAGTGCAATCCTGGAAGCAGTTTGACATGTTATTAAACAGTGAAGCAATAGATTATAATGTCCCTTGTCATTGCAGGGAGGTTGGAAGTAGATGCCCTTTAAAGGTCCCTTCTGACCCAAACTATTCTGATTCTGGAATTGTGACTGAGGTACCACTGTGTAAATACATTTATTAAACAGTTTGCTTTCTGGATCAGTAGGGGATGTTTTATGGAGCTGTTCCTTTGGCGTGTTGTTCTTTGGGCCAGCTTTAGACTTGGGTTTGTAACTGTGCAGAGAGAGGACTGGCAAACATTTTTTCATAATCAGTCCTAATGTTTATGCAGTATAAGCTTTAAGCAGTTGCAGACCTCTCCCATATCTTTAGTGCATATGAAAAATGTTCCTTAGGAATAGATATCGACAATATATGTGCAGACAACGTTGTTTAAGCCATAGACAGTGTTTTGAGCTCATCGGTATCAGTTTTGTGTACTGTCAGCTTTGCAATGAGGTGGGATATGTTTTGGTCCTACTCATTACCAGATGAATAAAAGTGGTTGTATTGCTGGAAAATGAGAGCTTGACCTGCAAAGTTACTTCAGCTTAGGGTTTCCATGTATTTGTTTAATACTTAGATCATTATCCCTTGTGATCTTACACGTACCATGGACAATGGCTTTTTTGAGCCACTTCCAGAATGCAGAATGACTCTGAAGTGACTTGCTTAAACCTGTCTTTTTATGGTTACTGTCATCATTCTCAGCTGAGTATTGGCCTCTCATATTTTGACAGAATCTGCTGATTAGCACTGTGACAAATGGCATAGTGTACTTTTGAGTAGATTACTTGAAAAGTAACTGCTGCCTTTAGAGGCACAGTGTAGTCTATTCCCAGTGAAGAACAATAATTACCCTCGTTAGTCCAAGTGTGTGTGTTTCTCTGTAATGATTCAGACATGTTGGTGACTCCATCCAAGTGCCAGAACTGTAATTTGGGAGCATTGTGTCTCCCAGATCACATAGATGAACGGAGAGTTTGCAACGCCATCGCCCCGGAGAAGGATGTGGATGGATTCCATATCATGAATATTGGACGTCTGTGTCTCGATCAGCCTTCCATAATTCCTGCCACTGCTGCTGCCGTGTGGGAAATCATAAAACGGACAGGTAAGAAGCTCAGCTGTCCTGAAACCCTTTTCATCTGGGGAGAGGAGCAAAGGGTTAAGTGAGGTGTGAGTTAAAGGTTATCTCAGTGTATTGGGCTGAGTGAAGAACCAACAGTTAGAGGACTAATGTGAATAATAAGGAGGTGCCAAATAGATGAGATCTTGTGCCAGTAGCATAACTGTTAATTAAGTGAAGAGAGTAGTACTTGGTGGAACACTTTGGTAACTCTCTGCCTTTTGCAGTGTTGCGGGGAGCTTTCTGTGCTATTGTGTACCTCCTGATTATTTGTGAAATAGAAGGTTTGTATGCCTAAGTTCCTGTAAGTGAAAGGGAAGAAGCAAGATGAAGAATGGGAGCAGTTAATTTCCCTTTTTCAGGGGAAAAGAGTGCCCAGGTGTTCACTAGTGTACATTTTCTCCTTAGAATGTGTGTGTTCTGACTGGTAGCCATTAGAGCTTCAGTTCCCCTTTGTGGTCAGAGAAGGGAAATGAAGTTCCTGCTGAGGGTGGTTCAGATCACCTGAATGAGTTGCCAGTTTTCTTTCTGCCAGGGGAAAGCTGAAAGTTGTTTTGTGGATTCCTCCCTCAAATTCAGCCGTGTGGATTTTCACGTCAGGTTGATGTCAGCAGTCCACAGTAAGAGATAATTCAATCTTGGGGAGTGAGAAGAAGGGTTTAGGTGTATCAAAATAGTGAAATAGAATTTTTTAATTTTTTTTCTCTAAGGAATACCCACATTTGGAAAAAATGTTGTTGTAGCTGGAAGATCCAAGAATGTTGGAATGCCTATCTCAATGCTGTTACATACTGATGGAGAGCACGAAAGGCCTGGAGGTAAGTCCAGGGATGTTGTTTGAATGTTTCCCTTTGTGAAATCCTGAGAGTGAAGCTGAGCAGCGGATTCAACTAAAAGAGAAAGCTTTTCACTTTTGTCAACAGCTCTAAGGGGAGCAGGGAAATAAATTTGCTCATCTGTTTCCTGGCATCTTCTCAGGTGAGTAGTTTCTGGAGTCGACTTTTTCTGGTCTTACATCACCCCGCTGTCCTCCCTTTGAGAGAGCTGCTGTTTCCCCGCTGTCAGCACTGAATGTGGAGGAGAACAGTGACAGTGTGGCCTTAAAGAGCTGCAGAGTTTGTGTGAGGGTTGTACAAATCCGTGCAGCTCTGTGCCTTCCCCTCCTGCTTATTTGGTAACCACTTTGTTTTCGTGCCCACCTGAGCACACACATACACAGAATTCCACCTACGCTTTTGTCTGTCCATGTAAAATAAAGATTCCATCATTTCTGTTGTGCTGTGTCAGTTAATTGGTGTTTATGAAAATGCCCAAATGCCCAACCAAGTAACTTGTTTCAGCGTGAGTTCTGGGATATTACCCACGTTGGCCTGGGGGCTGTTTCTGCAGGGCAGTTTATATCCCCCTGGAACCCGGGGGTTGTAGTGGAAATATTTTTAAGCAATTCTAATTACAGAAGCCTGCATGTGCTGCTATAATTGTGCTGTAGGAAGAGAAACAAGTATAAATTAAATGGAGTGCTGCCCTTTTGCAGCTTCATTGTGGTGTTGGAAAGTGCCACCATGGTATGCACAGGTGAGGTAACGTGAACGTTTAATCCCAGGCCCATTTAATAGGAGGGGAGTGAAATCTGTTATTAATATAATAAAACTCTAAAAGCTTTGCAGTAATCATGGAGTTGGTTTTTCCATTCAGCCTCTGTGGGAAAGTTGCTATTTGAAACTTCTCTCAGTGTTGGAGTTGTAATTACCATCGGTGCATAGTTCTGGTCTCATCCCCATTCCCATGAAAATGAGTCCCATTTTTGCCCTTTGCTGCGAATCCTGGGTGATGAGTCTTACTGGCAGCGTTCTAGTTTTCCCACCTCCTATCCTGTGGTGGTACAGTGAGAAAACTAAGGAACAAGTGTACTTCTTAGACAATAAACCAGCATTAAGTGTGGGTATATGTTGTGTAGGTGGCGATAAATAGTTTTATAGTTGTAATCCGGTGGAGTTTTCATTGGTGACTCGTAGATGGGGCTGTCCTTGGAGATCTGGTTCATCTCCTGCAGGTGGTTTTCGGCTCTGCTGCTGCTGTGAACAGCAAGAACCAGCCTGGGTGGTGTGTGGAAGGCAAGGCAGGCCAGGGTTAGGCTTTAGCTTTTTTTTTAACTCAGGAGGATGGGACCAGACAAGACCTAAACCAAAGTGCTGAAAAGGAACTTTCTCAGGCTGTCAGTCAGGGTAGGTTTTTATCAGCACTTGGGCTGGTTTGATGAAATGTTTTTGATTGAGAAGTGATGCAAGGGGTGTGTAGGATAGTACTTTTTTCTTCCTTTCTGTTGTAGGTTTTGGTTGTTTTTTTAACAGATCATGAACAAAACTGAAAAGGTGGGGCATGTCTTCATTTGGGATGTTTTGTATGTAGGAACAGTCATATCCTGCAGGTGGCAATATCTGATCAGATGGAAGAGCTGTCTGAACCCTTCCAAAACAAATCATGATCTGTGTAGGCAGGTCAAGGGAGTACGATGTGGAATCTTAATTGCTAAATATACTCCTCTTCTTTCAGCAGAAGTAACAGTGTAAGAATAGTTTATTTTTTATTTTGGCATGATCACAAATAAATGGAAACCCTCCCCTTTCTGAGGTGTCTGTAAGCTTCTGGACTGCTGTTCTCAAGGCAGGGGCTTCCCCCCCTTCTGTCTCATTTCCTTTTTGGTAATGAGAGCAATTACTTGGTTTCAGGAGCTGACAACAGACACATCTGTCACTAAAATCTTGGTGGCAAATTAGCACTGATTTTATGACTCAGAGGTAACTTTGTAACTTTGGGTTTTATCCTTTTGTTTTTCTCACTGTCTATGCTGAGTTATGATTGTGATTTTGGGGAAGACATACTTCTTTTGTTTAAAGCAGGTATCAGAAGACTCCTGTTTCAAGCCTGTACTTTTCTGTTCTCATTATCTGCAAATGTCTTGATCTGCCTCCCTTTAAGGAGATGATGGAGACTATAGAGACTAAGGAGGAGGGATTAAAGATGAGGGGAAAGAGCAGAGAATTCAGAGCACAGAGATGTTGAAGAGGAAATGCTTGAGGAAGAGAGTTAATGAGAGGCACAGATTAGTTCAGTCAGACACATTCCAAAGGAAGGAGATGTGATGGTAATATCTGAGATGACCAAAAATTTTAGTTTAATGGTTAATGATGTGGCTTAGGAGTCTGTGGTGAGTGGAAGGCAGAGATGGAGGGATGTAACGTCTGAACACTGCAGTACAAATAGTTGACAGGAAGAGGGTTGGGGGGATCTCCTTTGAGAGCTCTTATCTTGGCTGCTTGCTTGGGCAATCCTTAAGGGATCACCACACTTGATGTTGGATGCGGTAGGAGACTTCAGACCCTCTCCCCATGACAGTTCATTTTGTGTGTTGTGGCCTTGGGATCTCCACTGAACAGCACAGGGGTTTATTTGTAGCTCTTGCCTAGAACTGTGGGTGTGTGCAGGAGCAGGCCCCAGGTGTTTTGAGTTTGCCCCGAAGGACATGTGCTTCTCCTGCTTGTACTGGTGATCTTGTGTTTGAAGCTTTAGTTTCTGACAAACAACTGAGTCTTGTGGCACCCTGTACAAATTGGGCTTGATAAAGCAGACGGTGGATTCCATGCTGGGTTTCCTTTCTGTAATTCCACTGAACCTAACAAAGCTGCAGAAGGAATAATTTAGTCTACAGTGTATAAACTAATACATCCTGTGAGAATTTCTAAGAGCAAATGTTTCTTCATATATGTGAACCGCGAGTGTTGTGAGTGTTCTGCCTGTGCTCATTGAAATGTTCCATCCCAAGACAAATCCGATGATCACCTGTTCTGTTGTTAATGTACCAAAGTAAGTAATTTGCACCTGAAAGTAAATGCTGTAGTTTTTATAGCATTTCATATGTGGCAATTAATTGCTAATGTGTTCCATTTCAGGTGATGCCACAGTGACCATTACTCACAGATACACCCCAAAAGAGCAGCTCAAGATCCATACGCAGCTCGCTGACATAGTAATAGTAGCTGCAGGTAATGCTCGTTGTCGTTAATCCTCCAATTGCAGCATTTCCAAGCAAAAAGGAGGACTCTGAGTCTGTGGCAGTGGCTGCTCCAGGTTCCACTGAGCAAGGTGTGCTCGCGCTTGCCGAGGGTGTTGCAGCAGGGAGGATTTCTGCAGTAGGAAGGGCGAGTGATGTGGCTCTTTGTTCTTGCCCTTCACATTTGCAGACTCATAAACTGTTTCTCGTCACATGTGACACCTTTGCCTTAGGGAGACTTCAGAGTGAACTCAGGATTGGGAACCAGTCAGTGCATAGTTTATACGGGTATAATTACGTAAATTAAAACATCCTCTGTGTCGTGCAAAAGTCATGAGTCATTTAAATTCTGACAGGAGGGTTTCTTTAAATCAGCTGGAGGCTGCCTTCATAACCCCGTGGTATCATTCCCCTGCTGTTAATACTGAGGGCAACCCTGGTAAGTTAACTGAAGGTTTTGGTAACCTACGTTATTATGGCTGGGTTTTTTTCCTTTTCCAATTATCATGTAGAGGGGAAGAGAATGGTAATGGCCTGGAGGCAGGGGTCTGAAAAATCAGTGTCTCTACTCATAAAGCAATGTAGAGTGAAATACTTAGAGTTTGACTCGTTTATCCCAAAGAAACAAGCACAACTGCTGCTAAGAGAGCTCTGTTTTTTGTTTACGGGTATTATAAATAGGAAACCCCCCATAATTTAAAACAAACAAATAATGCAACTTCCTAAAATGTTGGTCAAACTGTGTGTCCCTTGCAGCTCAGGATATCATCCTTCTCTTGTACCATTTTGAAGCAGTACAGGAGGATTGTGTCTTTCCCCTTTTCTGCTCCCTTTCTCCCTCCTCCTCATCCTCGAGGCCCAAATCGTGCTTCCTTGTTTTCTAGGTGGAGACAGAGAGGTACCTGTCTAAAGCTTGTCACTTCCTGTTGAAGTGAGATGCCCTTGGCTTCAGGGCTTAACTTCTGTGTTACCTTCCAGTGGCAGCTCAGGAGCAAAAACCAGCTTGTTTGTCCCACATCTATTTACCCAACTGTGGGCCTGACCAGAATTCCCCACTGAATGAAAGATAACGGTGCGTGCGCTACCTGGAAATGAACCAGTAACTTCTCATCCAAATTCCCTGCTCCCAAGTCCATTGTCCCTTCAGATTCTAACAGTGGTTTGTCATCAGTTCTGCTTGGAGTTAAATGACCCAGTAGCAATTCAGCCATGTTGGCACTTCCCATTATTTTCCTTGTGTCATTTGTAACAGGAGTGTGATACAGCACTCATTGCACAACTTGAGATATACTGGGAATGATGAAAAAACGCTAGGGCTTGGTTGTGCAAGCAGCGTGCAGCCCTGCCCCAGTGGGTGCTCTGGGCAAGGTTCTACTTTAGAATGGTGGAATCCCTCCAGGCTTCCTTTGTTGCGTGAGAACTGTGCCCATTGTACCACTGGGATCACACGCTCCCGGAAATGCGTGACCTGCTCCGTGAGTGTTGTAGGACAGGTGACTTGTACCCTGCCAGGTTGGAGCAGCTGCTGGTACAGGCTGCTGTGCAAGATGTGGAAATGGAAAAGAGCTTTTTGTGTGTGTCTGTGTGCAGGACCAAGGTTGCTGTTCTCACTCTTTCTCCCATTCCCATGTAGTACTTTTAAAGAGCTGTCTGCATCCTGGCTCCTGGTTGGTGACTTGTTGCAGTGAGCCTGTTTCGTGTGGTACTCCAGCTCTGAGTGCTTTTCTGTTCCCTTGCATCCCTGGCTGTGGTAATAGCTCAGATCAGGTGCTTTTTATTCTCCCCCAGACTTGGGGCCCCTGTTTTTCTGCTTACTTGGATTGTAACTATCCATGCAGTTTATTCCTTCCCTCTTGTTCCCTCCCAAATCCTTGCATCATAAGTTCCAACAATGCTGCCCTTGTCCAGCCTACCCCTCCCTGAAATCTCTTTCAGTACCACCAGCTTTTGGATTCCTTGCCAAAGCATCCTATTTCCTGTGAAGCACACCTGACACTTTGTATCCCTCCAGAGCCTTTCCCATCTTGTCCCTTTATCCCTGCCTATGCAGACATCCCCCCGAGTCTGTTCTTTTTGCCATTGGCCCAGACCCGGAGTAGAAGGATAAGTGCAGCTTTACCTGTGGTGCTCGTAGAACCAGCACAGGACTTGCAGGGCAGTGATGGAGGCAGCAGGACTCTTGTACTAGTCAACGTGCTGCTCCTGCTCTCTTGGCTTTCCGGTCTGCTGAGAGAGAAGACTCACCTGCCTGCTAGGTTTGGAGAGGGTAAAGAGGAAAAGGAACGAGTGTGCCAAATGCCAGATGAAATTGTTCTGGGACTACCTGTGCCGTCCCTTGGGATGTGATCTGTGGTCCTCTTGTGTAGGAAATGCCGGTTGATCAGCCCCTTTGTTCAGGTAGTGTCAGGTCAACTGCATCAGAAATTGGCTGTTTCACCGTCCTTGCACCTAAGCTGGGATTAGGTAGGGCTTTTTTCTCCTTTGTTTAAAATGTGATTCATCATTTCCTACAAAAATTACCAGGTGAAGGTTTTCCCACATTCTTCAGTCAGTGCCTTTTAGGAATAGCTGCTCTAACGCTTATCTCTTCCCACTTGGTATGTAAAGCAGGCTTAAGTAAATAGATCTGCTCATTTGGTTTGGGGGTTAGTTGATTTGTTGCTCTTAAGTATTTGGCCTATTATCAAACCATTTTACAAAGGGTGTAACTGTGCAGCTTCCGTTAATGTGCTTCCAGCCCTATCAGACACACATCATTTACCCCCATGAGGCTGAGGCATTATCCAGCTACCAGCCGGCTTGCCATGGATTGCATCAGAGCGGGATGAAGGAGACGCAGCCAGATGTTATCGAGTGGGATGGGAAAGAATTTAAAGTCTTGGCTTGCTCAATGTGCGAAGCAGAGTTTGAAGCTGGTGTCCTATGGGGGAGTGAGAAATGGAGAGCAAGGAAGGTTCTTGTATTGCCTGTATCCAAATGTCTGGCTGTGCTCCAGCACTTCCCAGGAAGCCAAAACCTCGTATGCCAGTGCTTGCCCCCAGTAAAAGTGCAGTTTCCAACCAGATGGATTTGGTTTCTTTTCCTTTTTGTCTTTGCTCCACCTGAGAGAAAAGTGCTTTGGTGGGGAGAGGGGAGTATAGGTGCCCTTTGTGGAGCTACTGTATTACTGGGATAAACCTTGCTCTGGGAAGACAGAAGTGAGGGAATGGTTCAAGAAGGAAGGTGGATCCCACCCCGGACACTACAGAGCTGTTGCCCACTGGAAGGTGACGAAGGTGAGCAATGCCAAGGCCGGGCCTCTCTGGTCAAGTGTGGAGGGGTCTCCTGAATTGCTGTAAATCACAGGCCATGGTGTGTTGTAGGAGCTCCCCTCTGGAAGGTCAGAGTCATGTGCTGGGATTGCCAAAGCAGTTAAAATTGCTTATTAGTCCAGTGTGTTTCCTGAACCAAAACCAATTCCATGGCACAGCTTTGGTGAGGGGTTTTTTGTAAGTCTTTTTCTCTTTTTCTGTAGTTGTAGCAGTTACAAACTGTGCAGTTGAGGAACAATTGTTTTCAGTGTGGGACTTATCAAGCAACATTGAAGTGAAAGAATTGTGTTCTGTTATGTGCATTCATACCTGTGCATGCACACCCCTTCATATCATTCAGAACTGATGACCTAAGACTACGTGGCCATGTTAATCCAATATGTTGTTGCTGATTCCAGGTGTCCCAAAGCTGATTACTACTGATATGGTCAAAGAAGGTGCAGCTGTGATTGATGTAGGCATCAACCATATCCATGATCCTCTTACAGGAAAAACCAAATTAGTTGGGGATGTGGACTTTGAAGGTCAGTAAAACACTTTGTACAAACCTGTATATATTGAAGTTCGGAGGATTCCTTTAAGGTAAATACTTGGAATAGGCAGTGTCTCAAATGAGACATTATTTGCAGAAATTTTTTGTCAATTATTTACTTAAATAATGCAATCTATCTCCTTTCGAAAAAGGCTATGTTATTTGAGAGAGAAAGTGTTGCTTTTAATTACAGGAACAACAACCTTTAAGAGACACAGATGAGCTCTTCTGTCAGTGTGATGCAGAAGTTGCTTCTCTCCCTGTTTCTTTAATCCTTTGTGTCTGTGAAGTGTTTCAAGAGTAATCAATTCAAACAATTGCTAAATAATAGATAATAAATAATAATAAATCAAAATCAATCTGCTCTGTCTCAAGCAGAGGGTCTCTCACTGTTCATAGCAATCATTATTATACCACAGCTGCTCAAGCTTCCTTATATGCTCTCTCTCTCTGCTTGTCTGTGCAAATGTTAACTTTGGCTTTGGAATTATCTTTTACACTAAGGTGTAATGTGGGTTCATCTTAAACTGCTGAACATCCTGGTCCAGGCAAGCGTAGCAGATAAAAATTGTTCCGTATTGATCTTTTTTTATGTTTAACATGTTGCAGAGCAAGTTCACAATGTAACTTGATGAAGTGTCTCTGCTCTGGAGGAGTTCCAGACTGGAATAGCAGGATTGTTGGAGTTGAAAATTAAAGCTTACTGGCAGAGTTGAGTGTGGGAAGCTTAGGCAGCATTTACCCACATTATTAATGGTTCTCAACAGTTCCTTATTTTGATAAGTATGAAAATCACCCACAGGTTTTTTTCACAGTTATTAACATGTTGGCAGGCCTAATGTCTCAAAGCTTAATTATATTCAGAATGTTTGTAGCCAGCTGTGTGTGTTTGTGATTCCATCACTCCCTGAGTTCTGCTTTTCCTCCTTGTGCACGATCCCCCTGTGTTGAAGTGTGTGAGATCACCTGCACCAGTGGAGCTGAGCCACTGTCTCGGCATGCGTTTGGAAATGTGTAAGTGGATGTGTACAACAGAGCTCAAGGAAAATCACACGTTTGGAGGACAACTTGAAAAGTTTCTCTTCCTTTCTTATCTTGCTTGTGCTGTCACAAATCAAAGGTTCAATTTTCTGTTTTCAGAACTGAACGAAAGTACAGAGATTTTTCACAATTTTTTGCCTGAGCAGGTATTGGAGTAAAAAAGCTGTAACTTTGAGAAACATGAAACTACATCCTTCGTGTTTGTTTCTCTTCAAACACAAGACCTTGTGCCTGCAATATAGGTGTAGATTCAGTGGCGGGCTGTGATTCAGAGTTTCAGCAATGCGCTGTATCTGTCTCGTCATGTCTGCTGTGGGTTGTTCTCAGGATTTTACCTGGGGGGAGGGAAGATCCAAAAAAGAGGGAGGATTGGATTATGCCACTACAGTTGCAAGTAGCATTTCACTGTGCATTGCCAAAGGGAAATTGTTGTTGGTTCATTGGTATCGGTGAAAGTTTCACTAAATCTCTAACAACAACAAAAAACATCCCAGTGTGTACAGTTCTGAATACTAACAAGTAAACCACCCTTGGCAAGTATTTGATTTGACAGTCAGGAGATGGAACAAGCCAGTGTGTTCATGTAGCGAATCATTTTTTCCTCTTCCTCCATTTGATCACTTGACTGAATTTATATTTAAGTCCAAGTGAAAATGATTTTTGCAGGTTGAGGCCAGCTACATAAATGGCTGCCATGACATAGGGCACCTGTTAACCATCCTGTAGCCCACCAATATCTATTGTCTCTTCACTCATATTAAGTAGAAAAATGTGGCTGTGAGAAGAGCAAAGGTTTAACTGGGCAATCAAAGGTCAAATTTCATTTATAGACATAGATAGCAATGGCTTCCTTCACCAGATCTCCTGGCTGAAAAGCTCCTGTAGTGGAAATTAAGTTATTAGATGGCTGGAAGCTGTTTTGATTCAACTGTCATATCCAAGCAATACTTAGATGCCATCTTCTAATCTCTGAGGTAGGTTAGACAGTGAAGGTGTTATATCTTTAACAACAAAAGGATACCATTTCAGGTTTTTTTTAATGTTTTTCATTATTAAATTCAATGTAAAAAATGCCCAGAGGCACTCTTTGAGCAACACTTATTTGCAACAATTATTAAGTGTCTTTAAACAATATTTGTGATTTCCCACATCCCCACGTCTCTTTATTTTGATACCCCACATAATAATAATTTTATTTCCACATAAAAAACGATAGGGTTTTTGTCTGGCATAGTTTACTGGGCAGTTCCAAGGTATCTGAAAGAACAAGACTGGAGAACACTGTGCATGTGGAGGTCAGCTGCAAAGCACTGGAGTACCCAGCCTGATACTGCAGGGAGGTTTTAAACTGCTTCTGCAGCTCTCCATCTATAACCAGCACATTGAGGGGACCTCTGTTCGTGTTAAGAATTTGCCAGAACCTGTGGTCTAGGGCAGCATGTTGCAGTCACAGAAAGGGAGACCTGTTTCTATGAAGAGGAGAGTGCACATGTGGGTGTACTTGGCCCTGTTTTATAGGGCTTTTGTTGCCACAGCTATACTGCCAAGGGAGGAGGAGGGCTACAAGGACCAGGAACATGAAATAAAGGAACAGCTTACCCAGAACATTTAGCTGGAACAGCTTTTTTCGGTGGAACACCAAAAATTTCCAGGAGGGACTGGTAGAGCAGGGTAGTAACACGCCAGTGTAGTAACTCACCTTTGAAACTGGAACTGGAAATGCCCTTGAAACCAAGTTGCCTGTACCTCTTTACAATTTCTTCCATATTTTGGACAAACAGATGGCAATGCTGGCTGTCGAGTATTAGGTGCTTATGTAAAAAAGAAATCTTTTGTGTAAGACCTTTGTAGGTGAAGTAGTTGCAATATCAGTGGAGGGGTTTGTACACAGAATCATAGAAGATGCCGAGTTCGAAGGGACCCATGAGGATCATCGAGTCCAGCTCCTGGCCCTGTAGATGAGAACTGTTCAATCGGACTTGGCAGTGTGCAAGAGATTCCAGAAAACGGGTGCCACCCGGAGCAGGGAGGCGTTCCCTGTGCTGAACAGCAGAAGAGATGCCTCAATAAGTGATCGCCGTGGTGCAAGGTGATGGGCGTATATTATGAATTTCCTTTGAATGAGATCAACCCGTGATAACCTTCAAATGCAGTTTATGAATGGAAATGGTGGTCCTACAGCTGTACCTCAGCTGCAGTGTGCCGGAAACCCGGGCTCTGTGACAGCAGCTGCTTCTGGCAGGTGTCTGCTGCCGCTCCGCGTTCACTGTGATACCTGCCTGCCTGTGGGCTGCTCCTCACTTATTGAATCCTTTCCAAATTAGCTCTGTGTGCACCTTTTCCAGACAGTGGTCATGAAAATATAACATGGATCTTCCAGCTGCTTTTGCTATAGCTTTAGTTAGTTTATTTCTCAGGTGATTTTGAAGATCTGGCATTCATTTTGCAAGTAGTAAAACTCCAGTCTGTGTAATTGTGCCACCGTACTGCTGCCCTGCAAACATCAGGGAAAGCATTGCCTGCTGTTGTGCTCCATGAGTGCAAGGAATCCAGCAGAAGGTTGGCCTTAGGCAGTGGCAGCCAGGCTGGCTGGTGGCTGGGTGGTGGCAGTAAGCTGCTGGGTGGCCCAGGTAAGGTTCTTCTCTGGACAAGAGGATGTTGTGCAGGGGCCTCACTAAGTAATCTGTGATATCTTGCATTTTCACTGCCACCACTTATTATCCCAAGGCTACCACGACATCCCATCCACCTGTCTGTGCTAATTAGCTGAATGCAGAGAAGCTGTGGTGCGTAATTTCATGCTGGGCTTCTCTGCTCAGGATGCCTCTGTTGCTTGGCTTTTAGAGGTACCTGAGAGGGAAATAATGCACTGTTAGAATTATAGTACTGGGCCATAATTCCTTTGTTTTCCTTTATATTGCAGTTAAAACAGCTGCAGTAAGAGCAACAGGGCCAATATGCAAAAGAAGGAACTCTGAGAAATGGGGTAGCTGCTTGCTTGTTGGTATTCCACAGTGTAGTGAGCCGAATCCCAGAGCGTGTGGAGCTGAACATGGGATATCTGCTGTGAGTGCTGAGCACGTGATTTCAAGCTTAGGTGGTGCTGCAGGGATGCAGTGATCTGGTGTAGCTTTACAGGGACTTGTAAAGCTGTGTGGAAACAGTGCTTAGGCAGGAATTACTCTGCATCACTTAATGCAGATGCACAAGACCCAGAACTGCCTTCAGGTTGAGACTTGCTCTTGGTTTGTGTGATTAACCCTATTAGGTGTCTGATGTCCTTTGCTTTAAAGGAACCTAGGAATGAAGAGCTGTTTCCAAAGCTGTGGATCCTGTTTTTCAAGGAAACAATCTACATTTCATTTGTTCTGAAGAATCAAAGGAAGATTTCAGGGTTCTCCAGAAGCTGCAAAATAGCAGCTCCTCCTCCATAGGCACCTAATTTGCATACCAGCATTTTCCAGGTTGGAGGGGAAGGCTTGGGAGACCAGCACACATCAGGAGAAAGCAGAAGTAAGGCTGGGGACAAAGTTATACTATTCCTGTGAAGCAGAAACAAGATCTGAAGGATCTGACAGCACAACACCTCACCTGCCTACATGAGATCAGTCACACTCAAGTGCTGTCTGGGAACTGTGCTTTGGCCTGCTGCACTTGACCAGGAAAGGAAAATCTGTTCACAGTTTTGAGGGCCACGGTATTTGGCCGCTTTGGTATTTACTCTTACCGATGACAACTTATCAGACAGCAGTTTCCCCAGCACAGACACCTGTTGTGAATTTGAAAATGTGGATCAGCTTTTGTGAATAAACTGTCTGGGCGGTTTTATGCTAACTGACACAAAGTATGGCTTCTGCCACACCGACTCACAGGGATTTCCATAATGACAGAGTATGGGTAGAGGAATTCCCCAGCAACTTGGGAAAACAGCACACTGTGTTTTTCCTGCTGACTAGGGTTACTAACACCACAGGCAATACATGTTGTACCTGATACTCATTAGAAGGCTTTCTTCAGGAAAGGCACCATCTAGTTGTGGATTGTCCCTCCTTGTAGGTAAGACAGGAGAAGTCTGAGTAACAGCACAAAAAGAGGTATGTGACATTGCTGTGGAAACAAATGTATTTCATTTTGAAGTGCCTACAATATTGTCACTGTTAATGTCTGTGTTTCCTTCAGATGTGGGTACAGTTCAATAATTAGGATATTAATCCGAGAATTCATAGTAAGTGTATTAACCATAAGCACCAATCTCAAATGGTGGATAGTTCAAAACATGATGACTATTAAAAAGACAAATTATTTGTGTTTGAGGATATTAAGAGGAACTGCCATATGAAGTCTTAATTTGTTATATTTTACATGTTAAAAAAACCGCATTGCAAATTGTTTTCCTTTTCATATATTTTAACGGTATAGCTGGTGGTACCAGTCCACTGAGTAATTAAAACCCTCCCAGTTGTAATTACCATCTCTCCTCAATGAGGCTTAATCTTCTTCTGTTCTTCAGTTCAGTGAGATATTCGCCGTTAACTTCTGCGAATGCTCTCGTTATGTCCCTGCCATGGGGAGTTCAGACAGCATTTGATTAATTTCTTTTAACTCCCTCTTTCAAATCTAATAAATATTCTTTCAAAAAAAAAAAAAAAATCCCAATATCCAGTTTCTCAAATTCTCTTCTGATATGTTTTTTTTTGAGACCTTTTTATTCCCGACAGTTAAGCACCACATAGATTCGAGATGAATACCCTTGCAGCAGGAGCAGCTTATCTTGTTTGTTCCAAACATAGGTGCCAAATTTTCCATCCCTCGATCTCTTATGGCCAGACACACAGTCTGCTCTGTAGTGACTTCAGTGGAATTGAATGTGCTCATGTCAGTTCTGCTTGCTCAGTTGTTTTGTGTGTGTGCCTTTTGGAAAAACAATGCTTTTGAAAGTGGGGTGTGAGTTACCCACAAAAAATTATTACTAAGCAAGCCAAAAAAAACCCCAAACTAACAAACAAAACACCTCTCACAGTGGCACCTGAAAAAAACCCCTCAGTAGTAACCAGGTTAGTACAAGGCTCTTTGGACTGACCATCAGTAGTAAATAACTCCTCCTTACAGTTTTTTATGTGATTAGTTCCCAGGAAGTTGCACAAAATTGCTTTGCAAGCAGCTTGCAACTCCAGTCAATGGCATTTTGCACAGTACAGAAAAATGTCAAGTCAGGATTTATTGCTGCATTACATTAATTCCTCATACAAATAGGTTAACTTGAGTGCTTACAAAAATTAATTGGTACATATTTGCCTCAACACAAGCATTCAAGGTGTGCACTAAATTTGGATAGTCTGGTGTGGTTCATGGTTGGAGCTAATTCAGCTGTAACTCTTTCCTTTCTGTTCAAAGCTGTACTTTCTCCCTTTGCAATTTTAAGTTCCCTTCTGTGATCCCAGGATGTCTGTGTTGAGTGTGTGTCACTGCTGTGGGGAAAGGGCAGCCTGCTGCAGGTAGCTCAGGTGGGACAGGTGGTGAAAGCCTGCCCCAGGAGTACTAATACTCAGCTTAGCAGTAACCTTGCAGCCCCGGTCCTGCGTTCTGTCGCTGCAGTAAAACTTCTGCCTGGGCCTGTCCTGTGCTCTGCAGTACCTGCCCAGTCACACTCCTTTGTGCTCCTCACCAGCTGGGCATTTGTGGGCAGTGGAAGGGGGAAAACCATTCTGGAAACATTCTTAGCCAATACCTATTTCTGTTTTCTCTTAGAAGTGAAGAAGAAAGCTGGCTTTATCACTCCGGTGCCGGGAGGGGTAGGACCTATGACTGTTGCAATGCTTCTGAAGAACACACTCCTAGTTGCTAAAAAGCTCATTTACTAGAGGAAATGGTCTACCTTGGAAGAAGAATCTGGGTTGTTCTATTTATTGATACACAAAATGTCTATTTTTTACTACAGATATATTTATTTCTGCATTGTATTTATTTTTTCATGTCAAGTATGCTAAACCTGATGGTTTACAAAATGTTGAAATACTTTGTGTTACCTCCTCCTAGCATATTGTAAGCAAAAATGAGTTTGAGAATGCAGCCTACACAGTTATGTTGTATGTGTTTGGGAATGAAGAATGAAGCATGAATTACAACTGTACACATGCACCGGTGCAGTTACTAAGGGCTTGTAAGCACTTGGGACCCTCAGGTTTGATCAAATAGTATGAAAACTGAGTTTCAACATGCGAGTTATCTTTTAAATATATGATTTGAGTTCTGAGGTCACAAAACACTCTGGATGTAGTTCGAAGTCTTGAAATATTTTTTTGTTTTAAACACTTAGAGCTAGCAGCAGAAATCTCAGTTGCAAAAGGAGTGAGAGACTGCAGTGTTTGTGTCAGCTGCCAGGCAGTAATGTTGACATGAATGCAGATGTTCAGTAAATGTTTTAAAATAGCCAAGTAAACTTGAATGCTGGTGAAACTCTGATTTTAAACATCTGCAAGAGGTAAGCATGAATAAGGAGGTAGAATGGAGGCCTGAATTATTTTATTTTCATATCTGGACAAAATGTTTTGGTGCGTAATCTCCTCATCTCACAAAAAAACCTCCCAAACTGAACAGTTGACTGGGCTGGATTTGACTTAAATTAGATGAAATGTAGTTGATGTTATGGCGTATGTACAGTATAGTGGGGCAGTGGGTGAAGAGGAAGAGCAAACCAAAACTTCATCCATGACAGAATATTTGTGTTGGAATTTAAAGCCATTTAATTATATTCTCTTATTTTCTGGAGCTGCATGACAAGGCTTTTTTTTTTTTATTCCATGTTGTAAGGCTTGGCTTCAATGGCCACAGTGTTTTGCTACTTAAAGAGCACTATATGGGATAAGGTCAGTATGTTTCTATTCCCAAAACTTTAGTTGCTGGATGGATCTAGCATAGTCTCATGCAGTGTACAAGTCGGAGTGGAGTTAATGCTGAGATGCCTGTTCAGCTGAGCGTGTGCACTGTTGGCATTCCCACTGAAGGCAGTGGGAGCCAGTTGGGACTTTTTATCTTTGTGGTTTTGTCTCAGTTGGGGTAACTTTGATTTATTTTCATCAAAAGCCTTAGACGTTTGCTGGTGGTCTATAGATAACCCGAAAGAGGAAAGAAAAAAATGTGGCTAAATACTGTTGCATTAAACAGAAAAATGCACTTACTGTAATAAAAGAGCCAAGGTGGAGCATCCCTTCCATGCTGACTGTTCTTGTGATGGGCTTTCTGAGAGTTTGCCTTAATGCAGTTTTTGCAAAAGTTTGACAGAATTATTACTAAATATACAATGGCAATAGTGCAGACACTTGTCTATTTAAATTTAAGTGGTAATATAAATGTTAGGAGAGTCAAGGCGCCTATAGAGACTATGCTTGGACTGATCAACCCATGACTGAAAGACGGAATAAAACTTGTTCACTGTTTCCTTAGTCTTGGTGAAAAATGTTGATGGAGTTTTGGGGGTGGTTGTGTTTTCCCTTTGTTTGTGCATGCATTTGGAGCACAGCAAATGAAGGCCTTGCATGTTCAGTCGTTGCTGTGTCTGGCTGTTTGCATTACTCTTCTAGATTTGTGTTTGCTTTTGTTGATTTAACCCTGATTGTCTCTGCATGTTTTGGCAGAATAACCATTTTTGGCGCTGTGCTCCTGTCCCTTGAGCGAGCCTGCTTCTGTCATGCCCTACAAACAGATTGTTGTGCATCGTAAGCTGTTTCCCTTTTCTCAGTTAGCAAGACCCAGGCTTTGCTCCACAGTGTGCTGTCTTCAGAGCTGCCAGACCCACCTGTGAGAGTACTCTCCTCTGGGAGAACATCCAGAAGGAGCATCCAGAGAGAAGGCCCCGGGAACCAACCCAAAAAGCATGCTGGTGTGCCCGACCTGGTCAATCCCGGTCCAAGTATGAACACCGTGTGTTGGACAGAGCGCAGCCTTGCCCGCTGCAGCCTTGTCCCAGGCCTACCACACCCAGTGTGTTGCCTCATGACAAAGCCTCCTCTTGGATTCAGGCTGGATTAAACTCCCATTGTGCAGCTGTGTGTTGAAAGCAAGGCTCATGAGCTTTATCCCTGCTTGGGACTGATAGCAGAGGTTATCCAGGTAGGCATAAACACCCCTGTCTGTCTGGGAAGTGTGCAAGGCACTTGATCAGTGTGCAGGCATGCAGCAATTCAGGATAGCAAAGGAAGGGAATAGCCTCCTGGAATGCAGTCCATGAGCAGGAAAACGCCTAATTAAAATGTGCATAACTAGCTTGTGTTTTTCCCTTAACATGTGAAGTGGTTAGATGTAATCCTGCAGATCACTGAGGAGAGCGCAGTGGAGAGGGAGAACTGGAGCTGACCAGTTATTAGGGCATCTATTAGAAGCTTTTTGGTTTTAAAATATAAAAATTGTGAAATGTTGTTGTTGCTTGGAGCTCACAGTTGAGAAAGGAAGTTGCTGCAGTGAAGGGTGTAGCTCCTCTTTGGTGAGAGTCAGGTTGTTGATGTCTATGTATATTATTGAATTGGGCTTTTCCAATAATCTGCTCCAGTATCCTTCAGAGACCAGTCCTAGTCATTCCAAGATGCCTGCATCCAAGGAAGTTAGACAGTGTTTGGGGCTGTGGAGAGTGGTTTAGTATAAGAAATGTGTTTGACAGGTATGTGCTAGAGACCTGCAAGCACATGGTGTAAAAAGTGCAATTGTTCTCATTATGCACAGTCACTTGATGGAGAGGCAGAGATGGGCTTTTCTGGCAGTAGTGAAGGGATCTCCTGATACAGGAGGCAACAGCTTACCTGCTCTTTCAGTCTGTGTTTCCTCAGCGCCTGTGCTTTGCCAGCTCTGGACTTCTGCCCCGCAGCTCCAGCCAGCAGTCCAGGCCTCATGGGGACCAGTGGGCTGCCTTGCTTCCTAGGGTTGTGCATGGCCAGGCTGAATGGAATGGGATTAGCACACCCCTCAGGCTTGCAGAGCCTGGGATCAAAGGCCTCTTGCTGGCAGTCACTGATGGAGAATATCATCCATTATCTTTGTGTCTGATCACTTCCTAATCTCAGCACTAGCTGTTTGAACAGTTCCTCTTCTGGATGGTGGGGACTGAGGGACAGGGAGGACCAGGGGAGGAACACTAGCAGAGCAGGGGCTGATCCCTGGCCCCTGACCTCCCGAGTAGTATCCTGAGGCTGAATATCCTCCTGGAAGTAACACAACACCTGCATTGCGAAGGGAGGGAAACACCACCTTCTCACAACGTGTAATTTTTCATTTTGCTCACCTCTGTTTTGCTGGTTCTTGTTCCTCTGCTCTGTCAGATTCTGGGTCTCACTCTAAAACTGTACCTTTGCCTGCACAATTATGCCCACAGGTAATAGGAAACCAGGGTTTCAAAAGAAAACCTGATCCCATTGCTAGATAATAGCAGTTTCCTAAATAAATGTGTGGTTGCCCGGGGGGGTGAGGTTGTTGCCAGATGCACCTTTTCTTGATTGGTGAGAACAAGAGATGACGCTTCCTGGCGTATAAGTGCAAGAGAAAACACGGGAGCACAGATAAGCACAGCAAGCGAGCCACCTGGAAGGAAGAGCTGAGAAGGTGTTAAAGCAGCTGCCTGCCATGGCATTTGGAATGCTAATCTATATTTTGCTGAAAGGTAGGTTTGGAGGAAGCTTTTCCATGTCATAAGATCCAGGGCTTTGTTGAACAATAGTTGGCCTCTTCTGAAATAAGCAGTGGGGTGGGAAGTGTGCAGAGACATTGCCAAGCAGAACCACTTCAGTTTGAAACCCAGATGAAATTTTAACTGGTAGGGTATAATTTAGAATTCTTTGAAAAGAATCTGCTTAGACTGGCAAAGAGATGTAAGGTTGTAGTATGTTACACATACCTGTGTCGTAAATTGTGTAAGATAATAGAGTGGAGAACAGGATGGATTTGTATTTGGGAAATTTGCACAACCGTATGTTTGTTTTCTCACAGTCATAATTATGCCGTGGCAAAAGGAAGTTTGAGGCAGAAATGTTTTAAGTGAATTGTTATTATATTGCTGCCTTGTATGGGGGTTGTATGAAGTGCATGTTGTATGAAGTGCTTTCTAGGTGAAATGAACCTTGAATAGATATACTGAGCTTTTCTGTTCCAGTAAGCATCTATTTGCATTACACAGCAATGGGGGCACTGAGTGAAGAGTCAGCTATTACTGCTTCATCCCTCAGCACAGACTTATGGAATAATTGGACAAAAAACAACGCTGAAGGTATTGCTTTTTTGTTCTGTTTGCTGATCTGTCAATTAGAAAAAAAACCCAAACAAAAACCCACCAAAATCTATGGCATTAGCTGCTGTGGTGCTCCTGTCTCTTGGACACTGTTGGATTTGTGTGTTTTATTTGTGAGATGAGCTGCTTTCTTCATGGAGCCTTTGAAACCTCTCCGTACTCAGAGCTGCCACCCAGCTGGGATAGGCTCAGTGATGACCAGCTGAAGGATCATTTAACCCAAGTCAGCTATAATTTGAAGAAGACAGGGCTAATTAGGGTAGATGACCTGTGTTTCTAATGGCAACTTCTGTTACTTTTACCTGGTGCCTGGTTTCCATCTGTCTTCAGTGTGCACCTTGATGTGCAGAAGTGAGAATGAATAAGCACAACTTCAAGCAATACCTCTCATGACTGTTACTCAGTGGTTTCTTTCTTTGTTGCAGTTTTGCTTTTGGCTGTCGTGGCTTCCACAGCCCTCCTCAGAGTGCTGGCTCTCTCCCTTGTTCCTTTCTTTTTTCTGACTGAAATGTGAACTCAAGCTCTTTGCCTGCCAACATGTGAGAGCAGAGCACTGTTTATCCTGCCAGCTGCATTCTTGATGTTACTTGAGGTGCTGGTGATGTCATTGCTTTGGGAGAGCTCTGCGATCTGGGTCGGAGGTTTTGGCAGGTCAGTAAAGGAGGAAAGGGTTCTAACTGTGATACTTATTAATGTCTTTGCACTTTAGAAAGCACATAAATATGCACACAAACCATCTGCTGTTAATTCTAAGTCCTCTCAGGATGTCTTCCAAGCTTTTCTAGTAGATCCATAAGATTTTTATTTTTCTTAGAACAAGTCAAGCTTGCTTTGTTGTTGTTTCTGATCTGTCACAGTGGTACAGTGTTACATATACATTCAGCCATACACATACTGTATATGTGGGTTTCATATATATGTACATAAAATATGTATGCACACACATATGCATGTGTGTTGATTTTTGACCGCAGTACTTTGGTTTAGCAGCTCAAGCACTGTGGTCTGGTTTAGTGTGTCTGTGTGTGACACAGTTCTTGCAGAGCTGCATACAGCAAACAGGAGGATAATGAAGTGGAAATATGTTGTGGCTCATTAAGTGTCCTGTTTGTGTTGTTTCTAGAAAGCAGCAGTGATGGGTCATGTTTTAACAGAGAGGAGACTTATTTACAGGGTCACAGCCATGTCTGTAAGTTGTCCTGTGAATCTTTATGACAGCTGGGGCCGTGGTAGTCAACAGGATACCAGCATTTCCCTTAGAGACTGTTCCACTCAGAGGTAGAAACAAATTCAAAAACATTCAAGCACACGTTTATGTGAAGAGTTAAAAGTATATTCCGGTGGGCCTTTTACAAAGCCACAGAAAAGCTAGAAAACAGCATTTCCAGAAGGAAGCTCGAAAAGAAATCCACCAGAAAAACTGGCTGAATCTCTCTGAAGTTTCCTGGTAGCTCCTATTCCTGTGCAGTGTAAGTTTATAGTAAGATTTACAGCCAGGGTTCATAATAGTGGATTCTAAAAAAAATGAATTCCTGGTTCAGTATCCACTGGAGGAACTGACAGTTTCTTGTGGGATTCAAGTCCTCTGGAGACTGAGGTGCAGTTTGTGGAAAATCACTAATTTCTGCTCAATCCCTTTGCCTCCTATTTACAAGATCATGTCCTTTTCCCTTATTTATGTTACATAGGCTTTACTTGTCACCAGCACTGGGGATAGGGAATGTTAGGCTCAGTGATCAGCTGTGGGAGGAAGGGTCATGCAGAGGAGGAGGGAGGAATGGCACCGCAGGAATACAGAACTTCTGACACGGTTGGGGCTGAAACAGAGCCTTCACAGCAAAATGGACAGCCAGGAGTAGGGAAGGGCTTGGTTTCACTGGGGAAAAAATGGGATCCCTTCGTTGCTGTCAGCTGTTTTTTCCGTGCAGCCTGTAAAGGAGGCTCTGAACCTGTGGCTGACCCCTTCCCTCCCTCCCTCCCCTTTTGGACTCGCCCGTTCCTCTCCGGTGCACCATATTTGAGGGCTGAGCTGTCCTGGGCTTACTGGCTGACTCTTTGTTGCCAGTCTGTCAGTTTTGGCAAGCCCAGGCTTCCAAGTGCCTGTAGCCTGGATTTCATGTCAGCTCTTGCCAGCTGTATCTGTTTGAATGACTCAGTTGCAGGCAGCTGTCAAGTGCTTACACTGCATGTTTCGCTCTCCTCACGTGACATGAAAGGGCACATGGACGTGTTTATTCCACAGCTTGTTTAGTATTTAGGTGGACAGTATGATAGGAATTAGCATAATGCTCTGGGGTGGGTTAGAAAAGCGTTCTTTTTTGTTTTCAAGACTCATTCTTTCAGAGGTCAGTTGTACTTTTGCAATGCCAAAATAATTAGCACACACAGTTTTTGTGTGTAGACTTAATATCTGATTTGCAAACCCACAATGGACCAAGCTCTTCCTCCTGACAGCGACGGAGGAATGTGTTGGTTTGTCTCCTGCTTTCTAGGCAGGCTGCTGTTCCAGGCTGACCTGGGATTCTAATAACAGCAGCACTCAGGGAAGAGGATCGCGGGCATGCACGAAGCAAGATTTCCTGCAGGCGTTGGTAGTAGAAGGCTGCCACCTCTCGGCAGTGCTGGTGTGAGTGAGGAGGGATTCAGGATGTGGGAACCCAGGCGGTGGAAGTGGGAGGTGGCTGGGGATTTCATGCCTCTGCAGTGTGGATTTGTACCTTCCACATGTTTCTTTTGTTTGTTTGTTTGTTTTTCTTTATGGCAGAGATAGAAGTGAAATATTAAACCTGTGCAATAGGCATCATCTCAGGGCCTAGCAGAAGAGTAGTACTTTGGGTGGCAGGAACTGCAGGTTAAAGGCTTAATTTGATGGGTTATTTTTAGTGATTTCCTACTGCACTTTGTGCTTAAATGGAGATTCAAAACAGTTGGTGCCCAAGTGTTTGAGGTGAGTCCTGGGGAAAACGTGAATGTGCCACTGCCTATTTTCTGAAACTCTTCCCTGCAGAGCTTTGGTCTGCAGGTACATTAGGCCTAACTGAAAATGGGATTTTGCAGATCCCCTGCATCCTGCATCTCCTTGGCAAGCCCAACTCTGCAGCTGTGTTGACCACATGCCTTGTTTTCCTTTGTGCTTTCCCCATCAGAGAGCAATGTACAGTCCTCCCGTGCACAGTAGTGTCACCCATCTCTTGTCACAAGATCTGTCTTTTCTTCCTGACATCTGTCCTCTCTTAACTTCTTCCTGAAGTCTGTCCCTTCAAGGCCTGTTCTGTGCTGACTGTGCCCTGAGCCTGTCCCTGGAGGTTGTCAGCAACATTCTGGGAGCCAGCCAGAGAAGAGTCAGACCTGAATTCTAGGGCCAGACCAACTTGTTCCCTTTCATTGTGTTTCTAGGGTCCACAGTGTGAAGAGAAACTTGTGATTTTTTTTTCCCCTTGCAAAAATGGGTAAGATGGCCTTTTCTCAGCCCTTAGAAGTTAGTTTTAAAACAACATGTGTTTCTTCCACCTCTGTAGCTTTTCCTGAGGAAGTGTAGTAAACCAACATGGCATTTCTCAATCAGATTTGAATTGTTACTTGTTCTCCTTGAGTCCTCTTGCTAAGCTGGAAGTCTGATGACTCTGTCAGGTTTGAGAGGGCACTGTTCTCAAAGTGGTTGTGTTTGATCTGAGTATCAGTGATAGCATCATGCCTTTTGGGTGTCCAAACCACATCATTCACAGCTGAAGTTGTGAATTGCCTCAGCTAGAGCAGCTGTCTGCCATCGCCTGTCATCTCTGTGATAAAGCTGCAGAAGGAGGAAGAAAAATCAGCTTAGCAGAGCACACAGGGGAGATTTCTGCCATTAAATGTCTCGAACTGGAATATGATGTGGAATTTAGGGGGGCAGTGATGTTACTCCTGAAAGATGTGTAGTGGGATCGTGAATTGCCCATAGGATTGCTTGAGGCTTCTGTCCATGGCAGTGGTTCTATGTAGTATCTCCAGACCTTGATTCAGCACTTAGTCAGAAAGGAAGGGTTCTGCTTGCTGTACCATTGTTGTGTCACTCCGAGCAGACCTTGTCACCTTCCTGCATGATGTTATTTTTCTTGTGGTCATAACTGAAAGCTGGTGTTGACATGCACTTGGTTAGGAAATCACCTTCAGCCACCACTAAAGCAGTCCCCTGAAATAGTAAGGCATTGCTGGGACACCCCACCCCACCAGTGATTCCTGTAACTGAGTAGAGGGACCAGTTGGAACAGATGCTTGCAGTGACGGTGAAGCTTTGGAGCTTTCCCTCCACCTGCCGCACCCCTGCTCCCGTGGCTTCTTTATTCCCATTTGAGCCACCATGGCTGAGAAAAAGGTAGCATTTTCTGTGCAGGAAGTGTGCCTGCTGACCTGGAATTCTGTATGAGTTCAGAAGCTAGGTAGCCATGGACCGAGCTTTTTGCACAGGAAGATCATCCAGGCAGTCTTGGGGGCTTACTAGTGTCATTGGACACTCTGCTAACATTAGAACGTGGAGGAAGGAGGGAGCAGTCCCACCATTCATCCTCCCTTGTGGCTGCAGAGCTGGCAGGCAGGAGTGCTAGAAGTGCAGTAGTTTGTCTTGTGAGCAGGAAAAGAAAAAATGAATTAAGTATTAATTTGAATTCAAACTGGGAAGGATACTGAGAATAATGCAGTGCTCTTCATGTGTCCTAAACTCCTGCTACTCCTGGGATGATTTTCCTATTTGGATTGCAGGTTGGATAATGCGGATGTTACCCCGGATGAATCTCCCATTATCATGTTTGTACACATTTGTCAAGAGCAAGCAATGATTTACAGTTTGTGCTGTCTCAAAGCCGTGCTGGAATGTCTCAGCAGCTTGTTCTGTTTCGTGCTGCTTGAATCTGCTCTCGAGACAGAGCACAGTAAAATCGATGTATTAAGTGTTTGCTGCACACAGTGGCTGTTCTGCTTCAGTTGTGAAAGTACGTTCAAGTGATTTTTTTGGTGCTAAAATTAACATGACTTTATTCTGTTTCACAGTGGATTACACAGAGCAGCCAAAGCTCTTGAAGCTCATGCAGACCTGCCTTGAGGAACACCACAGCTATTGTATCAACGGGCTCTGTGCTTTCCACAGCGAGCTGAGGAAACCCATATGCAAGTAAAGAATGCTGCTTTTTACTATTCTCCAAAACTAGCACTGCCATTGTTTCTATCTGCATGGTACTAATGCAGCTTTTTAGTGCCAGTCAAGTACTTGCAAGCTTAAAATATGGCACAGACCCGAGTGCTGTGGTGGCTCGGGACTGCTAAAGAGCCTGTAGTGCTGTGCTAGTGTAAATGGACTAAAGAAGGGAGGGGGGGAATTCACAGCTTTGGAGGTCACTGCCATGGTGCCATTTCAAATCACAGCTGGTAAGTAGTAGAGGAATAAGTAAATTTTCACAGTTGGCAAGAGGAAGGGGACAGGATCTTCCAAAATGTCAGCTGCAACTCCCTTATTCCACAAGTACCTACAAACCAATCCGGGACCATGGTGTCCTTAAAATTCTGTAGGATCCTTACTGGGCAGCTTTGGCCTTGGGAGACATTGCAGCAGGTAAGGATCATCAGAGCACAGTGTTAGTGCTTAGTCGACACCCTGCACCATGAGGGGATGTTGAGACTGCGTTGCTGCTGTGACTGCAGCACTTGAGCTAGCTTTAAACTAGATAAACTGGGGCAATTAGTAGTCTTGGTGGAGGGAAGAGGTTCTGACTGAGCACCAGGTTCAGCCCATCCTCATTTGGACTTCTGGTTTGTTTAAAACTGATGAAAACTAACATGCGTCTGAAATAGAAAGCATAACAAGTTCTGAATAACTTTTGCATGGTGTGCATTTATTTTGTAGGTGCCTTGCAGGTTATAATGGAGAAAGGTGTGAACATTTAACACTGAATTCATATGCACATGATTCTTACGAGCGCTACATAGCTGTGGGAATTGGTGTAGGAATACTGACCAGTGGAATACTTGCCATCATCTACTGCTACGTAAGAAAGAGGTACGGGAGATCTGGAACCTTCTGATTGCATGAATCTGAATTAATTGATCAATTAATTGAATTAATTGATTGCAAAAACCTGAACTGGAGGGCTCTGGGAGTGTGTTCTTGCCTGTTGCTCATCTGCGGTGTGATCTTAAGGGAACTAACACTCTACCTCTGCTTTCCCTTCTGCCAGTGGGTCAGCAGTGTGATTGTCTGAGATGCGGGGCTCACCTGGGCTGCCTGAATGAGTTAGGTGATTGGACTTTGGTTCTGTTCAGCGTGCTGTGCTTTTGTCTGATAAAAATCACAGCATGGTGTCCGTTTTAGATGCAGGAAATTGAAATCCCCCTACAAAGTCTGCGTGGGCGAGACGGCACTGTGAAGGTCTGGCACTGGGACACTCACCAGTTTGCCTGCAAAGGAGGGGAAGGTCTGCTGGGAAGGCCCCCCTGCTCCATCCGACAGGTGCCCCAGCCTCGCAGAGGAGATGAACTCGAGGGAATGGCAGAGGAGGATGTGAAGGGAACTCCTGCAGAACTGACAGGCTCCGTTTAGTGTTGAAGAAAGACCTCCTCTCCTTGGTAAAGGTGGCTCATGCTCAGGTCCAAACAGCTGAGGGCACTGGCAGGCCTCTTGGCGCTCTCCTGTGGTTGGTGTTTGCCAAGGGGAGGACCTGGTTGGTTTTAGCTGTTTTCAGTCATTTCAAGCCCTAGAACAGTATTCTGCTTTGGTCTTTTGTGTGTTTTGTTTTGGTTTTTTGTTTGTTTTTTTCTTCTTTTTTCTCCTGGAGGAAAAGCACCACCTCTCTCACAGTGGAGCTGTATTCTGGACATCAGGTGCTGACCAGAAAACATTTGGATTCTGATTTTGGTGTCTGCTGGCTGTGTGTGTGGATAAACATCCCTCTTTCAACCCAGCTGTTACCTCCAGTGTAATGGGCCAAGTACAGGCTTCTGCTGCCATAAAGGACAAAACCAAAATGCTTTGGACTGAGGACAATGACTGGTTTGCAAAAGCTTTCTTAAACTTAGGAATAGAGACTAAGCAATTCCTGGAAAATTAGATCATGACACCTCTGGGCATGGCATGCTCTCATTGTTTTCATGAGCAGAGGAACCAGGCATCTTCCTCAGAATGGATTATGGAGTGTGCTTCTGACAAAGAACCTTTCTCATCCCAAACATCATCCAGCAGCTCCTCAGATCCATGGAACTTCAGGCAGAACATTGCCTTGCTGCACCCTGATTTCTGCACAAGACTTCAATTTCTAGAGAAGCTGGAATTTTTCCTAAAACTTCAGTACACAGGAAACAGACTACTCCATCCTCACATTATCAGCACAATGTGACCACTCAAATAAGAAAAAAATTATCTTGGGCATTTGGTTCTACCCTGGACAAACATATTGGATGCTTGGCTCCCTTCATCTCATCTACAAAGAATTGCAAAGGTACAAAGATTTTGTTCAAAGAAAAGAGAAGAAAATTGATTCTGAAGATGGTGGCACTAACTGGGACTTCTCAGTGACAGCTGGAGTGTTTGCCAGTGCTGACGAGACTGGAGATGGTTCTCAGAGGTTTTCATTTCAGCTGTTGTACGTTTTAGACTCACCTGCTGTGCTCAGTCATCTTCCAGAGAAAGGCAGTTGGTACTTGAAGATTTTGTGGGGTAATATCAGCTCCTAAATTCAGGTGGCTTGCTGAAAGCGCAGTTTCTTTGTTATGTGAATTAATTTTCACAGCAGGAGGCGTGTTGCTTGTTGAAAAAACTGTGTATTTGTGAGACTATGGTGACAATTCTGATATGTGAATGAAAGGTGGAGTTTGAAAGGGTTAAAAGTGCCTGTGGCACTCGAGTGGTCTGGAGTTCAGGGGGCTTCTTACATGGGGGTCCTGGTCAGTAGCTGAGCCATTTTGGCTCTCTGTGTGATACCAACAAATAAAACAGCACATCACACACTGTTTGGAATCCCACATATCAGAGGGAACAACCGGCACATGCCTGGATTGAGACCAGTCCTTTCCTCTGCACATCAACATCAGCATTTCCCAACTCAGCCTTTTTGTCTTCTTCATCTCAAGTTAAATCCTCAAATCTCTGCATTGTTTGCTCCTTTCCATTCTTCTGACCTTTTATAAATGTCCACTGCCAGACAACTTGTGCTCTTCACAATTTTCAACTCAGCTTTCAGTAGTGGCCCCGACGTTTTCTGTGCCACACGTGTGTAGTGAGAGGGCAACCATATGTGAATTACAGTCTGTGCATCCACACTGAGGCACAGACAAAACCCACCCTTCACCCCTCTCACATGGAAATACCTATTGAAAACATGCATGCTGTCAGGAAAACACAGGTGAGAGATCTTTATTATCGATCTCAGAGAAAAGTTTAGAGCTCAGTATCCAAAGGATGAAAAACCTCAGGGTTTTTGTCATGAGTGCATCTCCCTCTCAAGAGCGAGTTGTCTCTTCCTGTGTGCACACTGCCAGTGTTGGATTCACCCCCCGGGGACCAACCCTCCTCCATCGAAGAGGCTCTGTCTTGGAGCAGGCACACACCTTCCTCAGGGGGTACGTGCAGTTGTTAAAGAACTTCTAAGGGCAGGAGTTTGAGCAGCTGGACACTGCCTTGCCTAAAGAAAGCTGTTGGAGAGAGATGGATTTGGTTTGGTTTTAGCTGTTTGTATGTCCTCTTACTGATGTTTTTTATACCCTTAATGTACCAGTGGCCAAGCAGGTACCTTACAGGATATGGGAGTTGTTCTTCAAAAGTATTTACTCATTGCAGTGAGACATTCTGTACCTACAGAAAACACACACTAAATTTTTTTTCATGTTTAGTTAAACGTAACTGAAAAGGAAGGTTTACTTCAAGGCCACAATTTATCAGGAGACTACATAGTGAAATATGTTTTTCCAGTTGGCTTTCTGGCCCAAGGCAGCTTTGGAGGGGCTGCCAGTGTGAGTTTGCTGAGATTTTTTTGTTAGTGGAAGAAAAGCTGGAGACTGAAACACCAGATGAGTCTGTGCCACACAAAATGAGACTTTGTGTCAGGGTAGAATGAGAATAAAATGGAAAGACAAAGATGAGAAGAAGGAAGGAAGGAAGCAAGCAAGCGGAGGTCTTTGCTGTATTTTAGCATTCTTTGTCCAAATGGTGTCAAGGCTTCCAGAACTGGGTTCCTCAGCACCTGGGTGCTGTGTGCCCTTCATGCTAAAGCACAGGCTCGGAGCAGGCCCAGGCTGTGTTTGAGGCATCCCTGCCTGCCTGACTCACTGTGCAGTTTGGTGCAGTGCCCTGGCTGAGGAAGCCTGCCCTGCCTCAGATGGCTGCGTGGAGTCAGCCCTGCCGAGCCCTGCCTTGATCAGTGACAGATGCTGCCAGCCTGGTATGGTGTGTTGCTGCTTACGGTGCTGAATTTCCTGCAGAACTGGCCTGTCAGAGGATCAGGATCATCTTTCCTGGCTCATTTATCAGGCTCAGAGTCCTTCTGTAATGGCATAATTAACAGAGTTGTAAACTTCTCCTTCCCATTCTAGCTGCACGTGCCAAAAACTGTCATTTCAAGAGGAGTCCCTGTGTTTGTGTGGCTTTTAGGCTGGCCTGCCTCAGCTGTGAGGGGCACCAGCTCCACAGGGCCGAGCCAGAGACATCATAGACCGGGATCAGCCTTTCCAAGGGACGGAACGCTTGCCCTGTGCATGATCCTGGCTGGTGGAACCATACTGGCTTTTCCTGCAGCGCATCTCAAGCCGAGTTGCCCTTAAGCCACCCAGCCCTCAGCCTGCTTCACTGGCATCTGCAGCCGCTGTGCAGGTGTGCTGGGCTGTGACTTGAACACCTCCCTCAATTCAACACCCACTTCCTGCTCTGGCGTGTGGGTGGCCTGCAGTTACTGATCCCAGCAAGGACTGTTTCAAACAGGGAGGTGCAAGCCTGGGGAAAAAAGGGCTGTGCTTTCCAAACAGTCCTTCCTGCCAGGGCACACTGTGGTGAACAGCGGTGCCGTGATCGCACTCGGAGCTGCACTGGCACAGGAGCACCTGGGCCAAGAGCCAGCCAGCCACTGCAGACAGTGCCAGAGGCTCCTGGAGAAGGTTTTTGAGCTCTAGTGGCAAGCAGGTAGGTAGGAAACAGTTTTCCCTTGGAGAAGATTTTGCCTTTTTCTTAGTAACCCCGAGTATGTTTTGATAGTGACACAGCAGGGTTTCTGGTCCATCCCACTTATAGTAAAAGTACAAATCCAGTTTACACTGCTGCAGCCAGCACAAGGCTGCCTGTCATGTGGTCTGAGTGTAAGTCCTGCTTTGTGTACTAAGAACTACCTGTAAAACTGGTTACTTGCTAGTGACTCTCAACTTCATGCAAAAAAAAAACCCAAACCAAAAATCAAACAGAACAAAATCAACCCCCCAAAAATCATATGGCTCTCAGCAAAGTTTTAGAGCTTTGTAATTCTTTACGCTCATTAGATGTTTTGTTTAATCTCTGGTCCATGAAATACACTGTAGCTTTCAAAGCATCCCACAAGGAGAAGGCTAATTTGGCAAAATAATTGATATAACTAAGTTCAGAAAGCTCCTGTGACCCCTGAAGTTCTCAGTCCGTAATGGATTTGTCTTTAGAGCATCCCCAGGAAGCAAAGCAGTGCTTCAGGAATGATGTGCTGTGGAGAACTAAGACAGGGAGGGATTAAAGTCACCTGAAGGAGAGGCATCAAACTTTTCCAACCTTTTCAATAACTCTTCCGTGAGTTCTTTTAAGAACTCCAGTGGTGCTCTAGTAGGTCAGTAACATAGCAGCAGTGTTGAGAGGGGAAAGACGGGTCAGACTTGGTAAAGTGCAAGTTTCGTGACGGACAGCGCGGTGACGGACAGCGCGGTGGCGTCCGCAGTGACTTGTGGCTACTCATACCTGTCCTGAGCCTTGCTCTGAGCAGGGAAACGCCTGTAGAGGTCCCTATTGTACTGCAAATCCAGGAAACCAGCCGGGACTCCTCCTTTACGACCCAGTTAACAAACAAACAAACAAAAAAGTGCAGGTACTCATTAAAAGCTCAGTGTGAGTAGTCATTAATTATCATGACAGCAATAAAATCTTGCGCTGGGACTCGACGTGGGGCTGCTCCTACTCTCGCTGAATTGACTGGGAGCGAGAGCAAGTTCTGTGAGCAGCAGATGGAGGTGAGCACAGCCAACACCGCTGGGGTGTGCATGAGAGGGAAACGGGCACGGGGCTGCTGCTGGGAGCGCCGGGACTCCTGACCCCTTGGCCTCTTGGCTGCACAGCTGGGAAGAGCTCGCTGTCCTGTGGCTTCGGGATTAGGAGTTGAGGCACAGGCTGGTTTTGGCTGAGAGCAGAGTTTGATTTACTGTGTAAGGCCAGGGTCTGTGTGGGCAAGCCCACCTCTGAATGAGAGGTTGTTCAATTCAAATTAAACTTCTCATTTCATTTTTATAAATATAAACATAAAATTTGTCTGCGACACACAATTTCACAAATTAGGATTAAAACTGTTTTAAATGCTTATTCTCTGGAGCAGTTTGGGATGAGCTGAACTTGGGAATCGAGGCATGCCTTACATAGCACTTTGGAGGGCATTTTCCACTTGATAGTTTGCTGGGGTTTTCCCCTGTTGTGGAATTAGGGCCACTTGTAAAATGGAGCTTAGCTCTGAGCTCAGTTTTCTAACTCGTAAAAAGGTCAGAGGTATCCAAAGGCCAGGTTTTGACATTGTCCATGCCTGAAACTGAGTAATTTAAAAGCTAATTTTTAATGAAAACCTCATGTTGAATTTATCTGGTGATATTGGCAAGCAAGTTTCCTTGTAGAAATTCTCTAGTGGCATTTCTTTTTAACAATATTTTGTCCTTTAATAAGCAAAAATGCTGTTTGCTGTACTTCAAATTCCTGATACTCAAATCTAAAGCTGTGTTTCCCGGCCAGGACTGACCAAAATGCAGCATTGACTCTGCTGATGAGAGTCAGGCTGTTACTGAGTACAAATTGATGTGCTGTTACCTTCAACTTCCCAAGCCGAGGGGCCACACTGAGATCCAGGGATGGGAGTGTTGGAGCTTTGTCACTCCTTGAAATCTGTAACGCTCTTTGCTTTTTTTAATCATTGTTCAGGTTTTTTTGGTTGGGGGCACAGGGAATGCGGGAACCCTTCCTCTGTCCTCCGTGTCCAGTGCCGTGGTGCAGAGATGCCTCTCCATAGCCCCCTCCGACTGAGAGCACAGCCAGGGCTGTGGAGAGGACAGGGCCGAGCTTTGCAAGAGCATCTGACTAACCGAGGCAAAGCTAACTTGCTTGACATCATTTCGGTGCGTCAGGCCGGGTCTGTTTGTGTGCCATTGTTGTGGCAAATCCCATGATGAACGGCGTGCTATTGACTCCTGCCGGCCGCTTGACGGAGCGCGGCAGCGGATTTGGCCGTGAGCGCTGTTCCAGGAAGTGTCTTAAGAGATGCCAACGCCGAATTTAAAGGCTGTGGGGCAACAGCTGGGCCTCTCGGGGAGCTGGGGCAGCTTTACGTCACGGGGAGGATAAGGAGCTTCCCTTGGGTGCATCCCTGCTCTGCGGGCCCCACAGCGCAGCAGCCACCTCCGGGTGGAGGTAGCAGGGCAGGGTGAGTCAGTGACACGAGGGGACCCCGAGTTACAGGCCTTGCCAGAACACACACAATTTGGCTGAGAGTTCTGTGTCTGTTCCCTTCATTTCAAGGCTGTGACATCCCATGTTCATGTGCGTTTCTCGGAGGGATGCTGTTGAGGAGGAGAAACTCAAGGAGGGCCCCCAGGTGGCCTTGTCTGTGTCTGTGGGTTTGGAGACTCTCAGCATCTCAAGTGTTGGGTTGTTGGGTACAAATCTTTGTAGCTCTGGCAGGACATTTGGTGGACATTGGCAGCTTAATCTGCCTTATATCTCAGGATGGATGGCTCCTGTGGTGCCCTTTCGGGCTGTCCGGGTTTGCCAGAGTGAACCAGCACACTGAAGTGCAGGCAGGACTCCTGAGGAGCTGAGAGACAGGAAATTCTCTTGCCCTTTCCCCTTGTTAATACTTCTCTTGACTTTGGTGGCATGTTCACGGTGTCTCACGTGCAAAATACATTTGAAAGTTCTCCCTCGGGCATTTCTCATCTGTCTCCAGAATTCCTTCCTCCATCACTAACTGCATTTTCCATCAAGATTACAGCAGGAAAAAAATGTTCTCTATGGGCTAGGTGCTCCCCTATGCGTGAAAAATGTGTGCAGGAGCCAAGAAACACTAGGAGTTTGTTCCTGATTGTTCCCAAGAAGAATGGGCAGTGACGCAGGCGAAGGGCACGACCTTACACCAACACACACACGTTCTGAGGCCTGCACAGAAACAGCTGTGCTCTCATTGCAGCACTGAGGAGTTTGGGGTGTCTGACCCAGCTGGGTGTCCCATTGCAGCACTGAGGAGTTTGGGGTGTCTGACCCAGCTGGGTGTCCCCTCGCATTCCTCCCTAACCCTTCTGGTCCAGCGGGGGCAGGTGTCTCTCCTTCAGGAGCAAGTGCCCGGATGCAGAAGAGGAAGCACCTCGGTGGGCTCTGTGTGGATGCTGCAGAGGGGCATTTTGGCCCTGGTGCTGAGCTCTGCCAAGGGCTGAGCTGCTCCCTCTCTGGAGAAACTGTAAAAGGTCTCGTGGGGCTGGGAGGAAAGATGGAGCCTGCTGTCCTTGCTTTCCTCTCTGTCACCTGGCCATGTTTGCACTGGTGTGATGTCCTCGGTTCCTTTAGGCAGAGGGGGATTCCCCTGTGTTCAGTGCCACTGTAAACTTGCAGGTGCCCTCGTGTAATTCAGGTACCACGTGCAAACTGCAGCCTGGAAGGACTTAAAAGGGGTGTTTGATTCCAACTAAGGGTTAATTTGATTGCTTTTTAAACTATTAAGGGTTTGTGACATGTAATGGTGCAATACCTCCACTGAAGGCTTTTCCAGAGAATTATTCGTAAAACAAGGATCTGTGATTTTCCCAGTTAGCTCTGGCCAAACTCCTAGCCCTGCTGCAGGCTGTAGTAAAACAGTTGTTGACTTCAGCGGGTGCAGACTTGGGCTACTTGCACCACCTTGAATCTTTGAGTATTTAGGCATTCATGGCTTTTAAATGCCGTGGGATTCTTAATATTCTCTTTTGTTTGTGGTGGTTTCTTTAATAAGAAGTACCATGACACATAAGAAGAGCAAGGTGAGAGACAGAAACCAACATGACACTCGGTAACAGCAACTCAGAGATGTTAAGTGTGCTTTGAATGCTACTTGAGGGTTAAAAAACCCTGAATGTAGGAGGAAACTCAAGGGCACTTGGCTCAATATATATGTGTATATATACATGTACATATATGCACAGTTTGAGTAGAGCCTGTTGAATTTTCTATCAGCTTCATCAGCCTTTGGAACAGACTGCAAGGGGCCTGGGATTCCTGGGACACAGGAGAATCTGGCCATGTCTGTTCTGTTGGAGCTCCTGCCTCTCCTGTTCATGCAGATAAAATTGTAGCAGAATTAACGTGGATTTTGAGCAGTAGCTTGTGGAGTAACTGGTGGCACTGGGGGGAATTAGATTGAGTATTTTCACAGGATTTTCCCTCAGCGATCCGTCAGTTGTTCATGCCTGCCACAGGGCTGCTGGGGGCTGTGCACTGTCCATAATTTCAGTGAATTGCAGTGAGACTGCTTCTCTCCCTCAATACAGATAGTTCTGCCTGTGTCTGTTGAAAGAAAACATGACACAAATGGGAGCCAATTTCTCTTTGTCTTCCAAACACTGGAATACCTTTAAGGCTGTGCATTGCCCCTTTACTTGCACATCCTTCCATCAGCACTTCAGCACTGTGCTGGCCCGTGCAGAATTCCTGTTCTGCCAAATGATATTTTCTGTGCCCAGGTGCCATGGAAATACCTGGTCAAATATTGACAGAGGTGCCCTCTGTGTGTGTGAGAGAAAATCTCTGACTTTAATGTGAATGCCATACCTTGTGCTGATGCAAAGCTGAGGCTCTCCCTTAGATATCAGGTGGTTTGGTAATGTTGAACAGCAAGTTTGTCTTTATTTCTCATAAAAATTATCTTTGTTGACCTGGATCTCGGGTTCATGCAGGTCAGTATATGTACAGAAAGTCCTGCAGAAAGCATTTCAGTATCCTTCAAAGAACTCAGGGAAACACAACCCCAAACCCAGCAAAGTGAGGGAGAATTGGCTCCCCTGTGCCCACAGCCATGTCCCTCCTGAGCCCCATGGAGGGTTTGGAGCTGGAGGCTCTGCCCTGGCACAGGGGCAGGTCTGTATGTGAAAGGTTTAGATCAAGGCCTGCACAGTCCTCATACTCTGCGCCAAATCTTTAGTCCACGCCTTTCCCCCCAGGTTTATGGTCCTGTGCAGAATACAAAAATGATAATTATTAGAAATAACACAAAATACAATTCCATATGATTTAATGCAAGTCAGTGCCAAAGAAGTCCAAGCAAACATTTCATGTGTCATGAGGAGCGAAATGGCACAAAAGCAGCTTGATCTGCTTCACAAGGCCCGTTAGTTCAGAGGCTTCAGCTCAAACACGGCTCCTGTCTTTTTTTGTAAAGCAGCCTGAGTACCAGACAGGAGTGGAGCACAGGGACACCGGCACGAGGCCCTGCACATGTGTTTGGTAGGTTGCAGACCCTGTGTGTGCCTTCGTGCTGCCACCAGACAAGTATCCAAATAACTGCAGGGATGCCATGGGGATAAAAGTGTCACAGACTTAGAAGGTAGTCCAGAGGGGCTGGAGGATGGTAAAACCAATACTTAGTCCTTAAGTAATACTTTGCATCTGTCGATGGAAAACCAAACACACTCCCAGTGTGCACTGTGGGGGGAGCAGACAGCATTACAGCAGCCAGCTGGAGTTATCCAGCTGAAATTATCTGGAGACTCCCCTGGCCTGTCACACTGCAGAGTGAGTGGAGGCTTCTCTGCCTCTGCTTTTGCCGCTTGCCTCCTTCAGCCCTGCCGTCCATAAACAACTGGGGGGAGTTTCGGGTGTTACTAATTTTAATAGAGTGGTTTTAAGTATGTTTTGCCTCTGCAGAGCTTTCATAACATGTAGTAATAGAGGCTTTTGGCAGGAGCAGTAAAGCAAATTGCTCCCACCCTCCCTTAGCATGCGGTAAGCTGGGTCTGTCCCAGCAGCCACGTGACTGAGAGTGTGAACACGGCACAGCACCTGGGAAGCTGGGAATGCCCGTGTGAAACACGCACGCTCCGTGTCCAGCACAGGAGCACCAGCCTTCTGCTCTCCCACGCTCCCTGGGCCCGTGATCTCTGCCAACTGATGCACTTCCCTGCAACCGCTTATTTTGGAGACGAAGGGGAATGTTCTGTCACCGGGGATGCACATCCTTGCACCATGGTTGACTCTAAGCCTTAATTTGCTTTGCTTTTGAGGGCTTGCATCAGACTTTCAGGCACTTTTGAACAGAGACATTTGTGTTTATCTGCCTACCTGGTAAGGGAAAGGTAAGCAATTTTTATGCTTTAAATGCCTGTCATATCTCCCCAAGGGCATTTAGTTATCTCGTTCCTTAGCTGTAGGTACAGTTGTAGTGGGTGTAAGTTACAGCTTCCTCCTGCTTTATCTGCAAAGCAATCTGGAGCCCAGCTGAGTTCAGAGTGCAATATGCAGGGATTTGCTTTAGAACAAGTAGTGCCAGGACTTCACACTGCTGCCTTTTCCCCCTGGTTTTAAATTAAACACCAAGTTCCTGATGATTTCCTTCACAGCGAACACCTGCCTCATGTGACTGTCAGCGTTCAGTGCTAATGGTGGGTTAGAGGGGTGGAACACAGGCAGAGCGGCGGTAGGGGTGACACCAGAGCAGTCTGTGCCCCCCATAGGAGAAAAGCAGAAGAAAATGGGGCCCTGTCTATGAAGGTTTTGGGGACAGCAGACCCTCTGAGGTTATGTTGGGAATCAGACTGAAATGAGACTTGTTCTAGTTTTCGCTTGCTTGTGACATGGCATATGAGTCTTGTCCTTTCGCCAAGGTCTGGGGGAAGCGGCTGAATGCTTTGTTGGCATCTGAGCTGATGCAGCAGTTATAGCCTGGAGTTACAGTTCTTCAAGGCACTTATTTTGGAGCTAAGGACATCTTGTCAGACTACTTGGCATCAGTGTGCTCCCAGTAGTGGGTTATTCACATGTGAATTAGCAGCAACACAACTTGTGCTTCTACACCAAGGGTTCTTAGTGTTGTTCTGCTGTTGGCTTCCAAGCTGGAGCTTCCCTCTGCATGCAGGCAGCTCCTCCACCCCCCAGAGCTGGCTACCTAGTCAGTCAAATGTGAGCTAAACAGGGTAGGTGTGCCTTGCTTTTAATACAGTATTTAGCTCAGCAGGAAATTTGAGCTTCTCTCTAGCTTTGCTGAGAGGCTGTGTCCTGAGATGGACTGCCAAAGAGTGAGAGGTTAGTGTTATGACTTCTTCTTGAAAGGTATCTTTAGATTTACTGCAGAAAACTTGCTGGATTATGGATAGGTATCTAATTACTGACCATGAAAACACCCTATTTTGCAACGCTGAAGAAGAAATTCACGAGAAAATTTAGATTTTTCTATGTGTGTCACTGTCTTCATTCAGCTGGAATGGGTTGTTTATATGAAGGAGAAAAAACCCCCTACCTCCAGGTAGGATGTAGCAACAAACACTCATAGCAGTGCAACACCCTTGCCCTCTCTCCCTGAGTGAGAACTACACACATAAGCCCTTGGGAAATGACGCCAACAACAGCGTATCATTTCCTTGATTTACAGTTCCCCGGCAAACGCTCCCAAGATGCACCAACTGCTTCAACACTTTGTAGAAGCCATGAAGTAGAACCACTGAGGGCACTTGTGTGGTCAGTAAGACTTGTGCAACGTTCCCAGGGAAGCCGTAGTAGAGAGAGACTTGCAGCGGGCGGGCATGTATCAAGCGGGTCCAGTGCAGCTGAGGGACTTCCGGCAGGATATTTACAGATCCTCGATATCCTGTTTATGGGAGCAGTGTAAACCATCGAAGGCCGTTGCCCAAAGGCTCCGATGTTATTTCGGTGTGCGTCAAAGCCAGCTGCAGCCCCTGCAGTGCAGTGGGCAGCTCCGATGACGGGTGGCAGGGCAATCAGAGCTGCCCCGCTGTCATTAAACGCGCAGCAGCGTGCAGTGTCTTACGTAAGGGGCTCTGTGAGACAGGAGGGAGAAGCTTGCTGAGGGACCCCTCTCTCAGCCTAGTTAACCTGTGCGCCCTTTAAAGTGTCTGCTTTGGGAAGATGAGTAATTAGCTTTGTGTACAGTAGCTCTTCCTGGAAATCTCTCACCTGGTTCACCAAGGGGAATGTTACAGGAAAGGAATAGGGGGAAGGGTTGAGGAGGCTGGATGGAGACAGAAGAGCAGGGCTATGCTCTGCACAGACTCTCGGGTCTGGCACGTTTCACCTGAGACAGGCCATCTTCTGCACTGGCTTAACGGGCTTCTGGCTGATGTCAGGCTGCTTGTGCGCTGGGTTTCCGCAGGGTGGGTTAGTCTGGGTGTGGAGCTGGAGCCTGAGTGCGTGGTGCTTGCAGGGGTGACCTCGGCTGTAGGCACCCTGCAAGTCAGGGTGCAAAAGCATCTCATCCTGAGCATCTGATGTGCAGCCTCACAAGAAAGGAGTTCTCAGGGATATCCGTTCAAAGTCCTATATAGGAACTGTTGCTTTTCAGGAATTCAGCTAGGTTTGGAGACCAAACCTGTGTTTTAACCTTTGGCTGACTGACCCTTATCCATAGCCCTTTATTTCCTGTATGAAGGACAAAGACCCTGCAGCAGGAGGATTGATCAAGAACTGCCAGCCGTAGCTTAGTGCTGTTCTTACTTTAATAGTAATGCTGATCTAATTAAACCCAGCCCTGGCCTTTGTCTTGTCCCACTTGATTTGCACGCATGCGCTCCGTGTGTCATAAGGAAATTTCCTGCCTCTCTTAAATAACATCAAGTGGCAGGAACGAGGACAAGGGGGTGGATGTGAAGATTCCACACAGAGGAGTTATCCGTGGAAGTGTCACAGTCAGCCGACTGGCTGCTGCCACCTCCCCCCCAGGACATCCAGTTGCAGATGTCCCATCTCCCATGCACGCTGCAGGCAACCAGCACACTCTGTTCCCACTAGTGGGTAGGTGGACAAGTTCCCTAGAGGTTAGGCCTGGGCCTTCTCCTCCTCTTGGCCCTTGGACAAACCCACAACCCCTTGCTGAGACAGCAGAGAAATAGGCAGGGGCTGAACATCTTTTATTTTGCTTTTCAGTGCATGAGGAATCCAGGCTGCACTCCTGAGATGGGTTGGGGAACAACCAGCTCTGACCAGAGAACTGGAGTCTGTCTCCTTTCCTGGTGGCTGCCAGCAGCCTGACCTGCATACATAGGAGGAAAAACCTGTGTTGGAGGCACATGGTTTCCACTTGTGCAGGAGCTCTCCCTGCCCTTCTCAGCCCCACAGAGGCCTACAGTCCTTCCCAGTGGCTCCCAGTTGGTACCCAGTGTGTGGCTAAGTTGGCTAATGCATTTCTTTGGTGTGTGACCTAGGAACAGTATCTAGGGAGACTTGGATACCTGAGGTGATGTTCAGACCATTGATGGGAGGAGAAGGTGACTAGAAGATGATGTCACATAGTCTTGATCATTCCCAAACCAAACCCCAGAGGTTTCCACATACCATGTGACTCATGATTGGCTCTCAAGAGTTGGTGGTACTGAATTCACTGGAGATCAAAGAATATGGAGTTTTATAGCAGGTTGGGCCCAGTCAGGGAAAACACCGAATGGAAACATGGTGTTGGGTGTTGCAACCCCAAAGTATTCCTGGTCAGCTTCTTTCCCTTCTGTCTGCATCTTGGCAGACAGAGAGCATGAGATCCCCCCTGGCTCCCAGCTGATGCAAGCTGCAAGAAGTGCTGGGGATTATTTTTGCTGGAATTGTAGGAGAGCTTCATTGGGGACCACGGTGTCCTAGTTTAAAATCTGAGTGCAATGATGAATTGGGCACCTGTGTTTATAGGCTCCCTGGGGCAGGCTGTCTCATCACCTCTGCATGCCAACAGCCAGCACAATAAAGGCCTGATCCTCACAGCATTTTTTTTTTGGTCACTTCAGTAATAGTAATGATTAACAGTAATTATCAGGACAGTAATGGGAGTGTCCCGTGATGCTGGTGGATGGGGGAATTCCACCGAGCACATCTGCTCCCTTGCCTAGCACTGGTTACCAGGCCAAACAAATACACCGGGGACCCATGGCGCTTTCCTAGATTTGGTTTCTGGAGCATGTGCTGGCAAAGCTGGTTTCAGGTGAATTGCTGTTTACTCCGTCATCCCTAATGACACACAGCTCCTGTCCGGGGTGCCCCGGCTCCCTGTGCGCGTGGCTGGCGTGCAGGTGACGCTCTTGTAGCCAAAACGTGGAGGCTGTGGACGGCTGAAGTGCTGGTGGTGGAGCAGGGCCTGGAGCACAGGGTGAGTCACAGCTCGGGGCTGCTCCTCATTCAGCAGGCCAAGCACAGCTGGGAAGTGCCCATCAGGCAGCTCTTCCTTTGCTCCTACGTACTTGATGTAGATGAGCAAAATATGTATCAAGGGCCAAAACATGCTTGCCAAGGGGATTGGAGCCAATGTAGCCGAGGCCTGCAATGACCAGGGCTCCCAGATGGAGCAGGGAAAAGGCAGGGGCTCTGCTGGTGGCTTGAGTGCAGCATATATTGCTCAGGCTTTAGTGCAGGCCTTAGAGGCTGGCCCTGTGCTTAGCAGGTCTGTGCTTCCCAGCACAGTGCCTTCTTCTTGTCCTCCCCATGCTAGCACCAGCTGTCCCGATGGGAGGTACAGGGGAGGGATGGAAGGTAGTGGTGGAGAGCCCACAGCCAGGATGGACTGCTATGGAGAAAGCTCCACAGCGGCTGGTGAGTCACACCAGTCCCCACAGTGGTGGGTTTGCTGTCATTTCACTGCCCTGAGGTGGATGGGCAGAGCTGTTGAGCGGGTGGGCCATGTGGTCATCCACCAGGAACACACTGTCACATAACAGTTTCAGTTCTCTTGGCCACTGAGCAGGGATGCTGCACCCAGGTGTGCACGTGGTGAGCTGCCAGAGAGGGCAATCTTTGTGTTTGCATGTGTTCTGTCTCTCCGTGGTTAATTCTTGTCTTCCTGGAGAATGAGAAATGCTTGGAAGAGATGACTTTATGAACTCGAAAGAGGTGTCGATGGACAGAACAGGACTGATGGGCGAGGAGCGGGTGTTCTTCTCCCAGCTTGCTTTCAGCTGCTACATGCTGTGGGAGAAACCCCATTTCTTCCACCGTGGTCCTCACATATTCTAAACAATTCATCTGGAGTAAGGAGAAACAATTACTGGATATATGGGCAGTGATATGGGGGAACTGGGCTTGCTAACATCCTTTTTAAGGGTACAGATAAAATGCCTGCACAGGTTGGTTTAGCAGCAAGTAAAGGCAGAAGCCATGGAAAGACTTCACAAATGAAAAAGGCTACAACCCCTTGGAGGCTAAGAAATCACTTAGCGTGGAGCACCAGGCTGTAATTAGGAAAGGGAAAACACCAGCTGAGCATTGTGAAGCTCTTGCTGCCCATGAGATGTGTTGAGCCACTCAGGAATTGCCCAGGGGAGAATAATGGAAAAGTCATACAAGCCAGAAGAATGAAGCTTTAAAAACTGTCCTCTAGGGAGGAATCCAACATGAACTGGCAGACTTGTCCACTTTTCACTGCCATCTTCTGAGATGGAGGACAATTAGCTGTTTGGGCTTTTTCTCTTTCTTTTTTAAGTTGTTGGTTAGTTAATACTGACCCAAGAAGTTGGCTAAAAAATCAATGAATTTGGGGAATTGCTTTTTTGTTTTCATAGCAAAACATCTGTGTTGTCCTGTAGCTTTGACCTCTTGCTGCATTTACAGGAAGAGACATCGGCCACTTTCAGCCTCGGGTGCAGTGTTTTGAACTCTCATAGTTTATAGGAGAGACTGGTTGTTTAAGAACATTTGACCTAAATTCATCCCTCAGATTCATGGCAAATTTGAGACTGACCTTTAAATGGAATAATTTGGCTCAAGGTTTTTCTTTACTCCGTTTCTCCAGACAGCCACATCTACGTATCCCTGTTAAGTACATTCCCTTCTTAGGGCATTTGTGTTCCCACGAGCCCCAAGCTTTTGACTATTTAATAATTTCATGGAATCATTTATTTGGAAAGGCCCTCTAAGATCGTTGGGTCCAGCCATTCCTCCAGCACTGCCAAGTCCACCACTGAACTGTGACACTAATGCCACATCTACACGTCTTGTAAATCCCTCCAGGGACTTAATATTCATCTTGCGTAGTTCAAATAAAAATGCTTTCAAGAGTGAGCTGCACTCCAATTAACATCTGACTTTCTGAGAGTATTTCTTGAGCATCTCTCATGCTGTGCAGTGAAAGCTTGCTGTATGTAAAAATCTGTCTTACTGTTTGAAAAATGTTGGCTGATTTTCCCATGAATTTATGAAAATACTGCTTTTGGTTACTTTGTGCCTGTGTGTAACAGTCTTGAGTGCATCAGAGCAAGACTAGGAATGATCTTCTTTCAGCTTCAAAAATGCTTCCTAAAAAAAAAATGTTGATTTTGCAAATAGGTCTTATTCTCAACAGACAAAACCAATGCAGATCCATCCTCACAGTAGCAATTCGTAAAACTGGGTGCAAGTCCTACAGTAAGTAGGTGAAATGAGTGGTGTAGTCACTTGTCATGTATGGTTTTAGTTATGTAAAAGCATGCAGATAAAATGGCAGTTCATTGCTGTGAACACGTGTATTCTTCTACAGCAAGTCACCATGAGGAAAATAGAGGCCACAGAAAAATCTACATTTAACCTGGTTTTCTTCCTCTGTAAGGTGAGAAGGGTGTGTTGTTGTAGAAAGTGCTGTGTGTCATCAGTGATAGATAAACTGACAGACAAAGCTCAGTCCCTACCCTTGCAATAGTCACTGCTGTGAATCTGCTGCTCCGTCCCAAAAGGGGAGAGGAATGCTTGTGACACTGAGAGGGGCTGAAGCACAGCGTGGACTTGAGCTGAGCCACTGTGCTTTGTGAATAGAGGTTTGCTTTAAAGGCGATTATTCAGCCATTGCGAGGTCATAAAAGCAAGTCAGTCTTTCACGCAGGTTCTTAAGGTATTTCCTCATATTCTTGTTACACTTTTTAAAGAAGAAAATCCTGAAATGTCAAAGCATTCAGGGGGCTACTCAATGCTCTGGTGCCAAGGGGCACAAATCCATCAGTGCCTTGCCCTGGGCGTGCCGGTTCACCGTGGCTGAAATCAAGGCCAGCAGCTGATGCTCTGTTGCCCAACCAGTGCTGCCTCTCAGCGTTGTACAGACATGTCGCTCCGTAGCCAGACTGTGGGATGCAAGGAACCTGCCTCACAATGACCCCATTGATGCAGGAAGGCACCACGCAGTGTGAACAGCCTCTTGGAAAAAAAACTGGCTCTTGAGGTGTGTGCCAACCTTATCCCAAGCATCAGCCTCCACGTGGAGGAGGGGATGGTGAAAGCCGCACGCGGGGATGCTGGGTGCGAAATCACGCACCGTGAACTGAAGCACATGACAGACAGATGAAACAAAGATGTGTGCATGATACTTGTTTTCCATGTGTTCAAATCCGAAAGAGGAAATTCCAATGAATTGCTCCAATTGTGTCAGCGTTACTTGGTATCTGGGTACCGGTACAAGACTATAATTAAATGTTGCCTTTCAGAGGATAAATCATGCAGGAATTTAAGGGTAAAATTAATTATAAAGTGGAATTTCTGTGGTGATGCTGCTTTTTAAGGCATCTGTAAGCCCACACACAGAAACACTTTGCTAATAACTGCAATTCCTTCCTTTACACATTATGACCCCTGAGAGAGCAGACAATAAAATCCTTAATAAGGGGCATCAGCCCAAATTAAAGAAGCAACAAAAACAGTCACGTGGCATGAAAAAAAGATACCATCTACATGACATGACCCCAGCGCTGGGCGGGAAAGGGGAATGAGAAAAAGATTCCAGCTATATCATGTGCCACTTACTGTGGAGGGAAATCTAAAAGCTACTTTCACACTGAGCTTTATTACTTTTGTCCTGCCACCTCTCCTACTATTTAGGTCATTAATAAGTTGTGCTGACACTCAATTCTGTTGTAACGCACTGCCTTTTTTCATTTCAGCATCTGCATGCCTCTGTAGACCTAAGAAAATGCTCCCAAAATTACGAGGAGTATGATTTGTAAGTACCACATCTATTCCAGCCCCCTTAATTAATGCTTTTATTACTTAGAACTGCTATCTAAACATGGAGTTATGGTATATCATATTCTGCAGTATCTTCTACAATTAACTCTCTTGTATCAGTAGCTGCTTATAAAATGGAGAAACTATAGGTGCCTGAGTCATCAGTTGTTCCAGTGCACTTCAGTGCCAGGACTCAGACTCCTTTCACTCTGAGATAGGTTAAATTGGTTATCAACATGCCTTTATTGACGATGGAAGGCAGTAAGGCAGGGGAGGAGGATTTTTCCTTTAAGAGGAAAAGAAGTGACCAACATTGCTGAGCAGTTTGTTAAGCCAAAACACACTTTGTATTTCAGGCAAACGCGTGCAGAAGGGATCTGATGGTGGGGGATCCCTCAGCCATCCATGGTGGGCTGTGAGCACCGAACGAGGCCTTGCCTAATGTAGCGATGAGAGCGCGTGGGCTTCAGTGGATTACTTGCATTTTTCTCAGAAGTAGCTGTAACTGGTTGGCTGCTGTTTAGGGAACTGGAAGATGTGTTGCTTCCAGGAACTGCCCATGCTACTGGGCTGTGACAAGGCCGGAGGGGAAACGTGGCATAAACACCCCCTGAGCTCGTGACCATTGCAGGCAGCCCAGGTGCCAGGTGAGGTGCTGGCATTCCTGGGGCCTGTGCTGTAACTTAATAGACCATTTCTGCCCCTGGCCCCGGAGCTCCTTGGCAGCCCCACGGATGTGCTGAGGGTCACCTCAGAAGTGCCAGGAGATGGGAGATTAGGGATGGCAGCAAGTTTCCCACTGTCCACCCTGAGGCATTTTCCAATCCTTGGTTTAGGCACAAGTGATGTTCATGGCAGTGCAATGGCCCAGTGGTTCTTTGAGCACCAGCAGAGCCCATCTGGGCAGCAGCTGGCTCCCGAGCCTCGTGCCATTACATTTTGCATGGATGCACTGAGGGCAGGCAAAGGCAGCGGTGCCAAGGCTGTGCCATCAGCGGTGGGAATCCACAGCCCTGGGAAGTCCCGGGCATCAGTGCCTTGGCCAGATTGCTCAGAGGGGACAGGTGGTTTTACAGCCCCGAGCACTATTTGCAGAGATGCTCACTCCCCGCCGAAGCACCGGGGCAGCCGGGTCGCGGCGCTCCCCCTGCCTGCCGTCGGGGCATCGCCCGCGGGCACAGAAGCGGGAGCGGCCAGTCCCGTCCCGTCTCGTCCCGTCCCGTCGGGGGCGGCGGGGCAGGAAGCGACAGGAGGCCGGGCAGGCCGCTGCCCCTGGCCGGGCGGGCCGGGTGTCGCCGCGGGGCCCCGCCTCTCCGCCGGCACATAAAGATGCGGCCGGCCGCCGGCTCCACACCGCTCCTGGCTCCGCCGCCTGCCTTTCTGCCGCCTCCTCTGTTCCCGGGGACCGAGGGCGATGGACGCCGGCTGCCTGCGGGCCCGCAGCCTGCTGCTCTTCCTCGGTAAGCGGAGAGGTGCCCGTTCCCGCGGGCGGGGCTGGGAGGGCATCGGGCATCGGGCGCTGCGCTCTGGGACGGGCGTTCTCAAGCTACTGGGAAATCTGTGTCAAAGCGTTAAGTTCAGGCTGCCTTTAGGTGAAGCTGATGTGTTTCTCTCCGAGGTGAAGTCACAGGTAGTGACAGGTGTACGGGGGAGGTTGTGTGAGTTGAGGAGCAGATCACACACTCCATGGTGTGTTGTTATGGGATGTTTTGTTGCTTGGGCGATGCCTGGATGTGCTCTGGGACTGAGTGAAGGAGAATGTTCTTTCCCTTTCTCCCCAGCTCTTCTCCTAGTGCTGTCAGTTCTCTTTGACCTTGTCCTGTCCTGTTTATAGCTTGGTCCTGCTGCCTTCACCCAGGCCATGCTCTGAGTGAGCTCAGCGGGTGAGTCCCCACAGGAGCAGAGACTTCCTTATGGTAACAAAACAAGTCGTGGCCTCCCTCTGCTTGACACTTCTCCACCTCCTCACCGGGAGCGTGTAATTCTATTGTATGACATAAGCTACCTGAAAGTCCAAAGTGAACACGTGTATCCTTAGAGCACCGAGAGTCCTGGGGCCTGGGTGTGCTGTGATGCAAGAGCTGATCCTTGTCACACACCTCCACAGGGCGCTGGCAGTGACAGGCAGTGACTGCTGGGAGCTGACCCTGTCGGGCACTTGAGCCGTGTGGGCAGTGAAGGTCTGAGGCAGGACCGAGGGCTGGCACACTCACACCTTGCTCTACGGACAGAGCATATTCTCACATCCGTGGTGTTGGGGCCGAGGTCATAGTCAATGGAGAGACTCAGTTCCAAGACTTCTCTTTTGAGACAGATGTTTCCCTCACCTGCTAAGCCCACTGCAGCATGAGTTTGGGTCTTGGATCTTGGCCAGCTGTTTCCATAACAGCTGATGGATCAGCTGCACAGCATCTCACTTGCCAGGACAGCAGGCTAAACATCTTATAGTCTGTGACTCAGCCATGCTTTGCACAAAACTGTCACTGGAAGGAACTGGTGTGTCCTCATGGATCTGTATACGGATTTATTTGTTTCCGGGGCAGGCACAGTATCTAATAGTAAAGGATAGATTAGTCATAGCTAGGTGGCATCATAACAAGTAGTGCCTTCCCCTCCCAGGGCAGGAGTGTAAGCAGAACACGGTGCTCCTGGGAAGGCTGGCTGTTGCTGGTGTTATGCCAGACTGGAAGAGGTTCCCTGCTGAGTGGCTGAAGCCTGTAACTGAAGTGACAGCCATGTCAGGTTTGTATCCTGGCTCTCGTGGGCTTGGTGACTGTGCAGCAGAAAGGCAGCGGTGGCAGAGAGCTGTCGCTCACTCCTGAGCAGCCACGGTGCCGTGCCACCCGCGTGCTCACGTGGTGGTGATGGAGCCAAGCCCAGGCTCTGCCTTTTCTGGGAGTTGCTGCCGGAACCTTGGCACTGGTCTCCTTGTGGTCCCTGTAATGCTCGCTCAGACCTCAGATCTCCAGACCCACCTTACGTTTTCCTGTGTCACGTGTGCCTGGCCGTCAGCAAGTGGGCTGAACATAAAGGTTGCTGAGTCTGGAGATGGAGAAAGTGTTAGGGGCTGATGTGCCTGGCTGGAAGCAATAATGGGTTTCTGTTTCTTTGGCGTAGGGATCTCAGCCCCCATGCGGGTGGTGAAAGGAGAGTGGCTGAGGCACAGGGGCAGTATGTGAGTAAGATGACTGGTGTGTAGGTCTCCACAGGGGTGGAAGCAGTACCGGGATGACTGGGTGCACATAATGCATAATTATCTGCATTATCTCTGCTTAAGGGCAAGTCCTGGCACAGTTGAAGATGATCGTGTGGGCCTGTAACAATTTTGGAGCAGTAGTCTTCCCATGACAGACTGGTGTTTCCAGGGCTGCCTTAGAGCTGCTGTGGCCAGGCCCGGGCATCCATGGCTGTGAGTCTGCAGTTCTGCAGTTAGACAGTGGTAGTAGGGATGCTCACAAAGCCAGTGGGACACACTGGCTAACGTCCATTTTTCCTGCTTAGTCTACACAAAGAAGGCCTTAGACAGTCAGACATGCTCTGGATGTCCAAAATTCGGTGATGGGGATACACTCTGCAGTTAAAATGGGCTGAGATCCTTCAGGTGTGTGTCACCTGGATACCTCTGCACTTGGAATTGCTTTGGAAGTGCAACTCATTGAAGAGTGTAGGTGCTACCGCTGCGGCAGAGACCACAGAGATGCCAAATGTGAAGTAGCATCATGGGCTCTTCTTCAGGTGAACTAGTACAAGACTGGCAACCCTGGTGACAGGCAAAGCCAGCTGAAGTGGTGAATGACCTCTCAGAAACTTGACAGTTCCCCTCAAAAATGGGTATAAATCTTGCAGAGTAGTTAGTGTATCTCCCATGTGCATCCTTCATTTTTAGCAGTCATCCTGCCACTGGAAACTACAGCTGGCTTTCAGTGGATAAACTCACAGCTGGCCCTTGCAGGGCATCTCTGATGGAGGCTGCAGGAAGCAAAGGCAGTTGGTCTCTGTCCCCCATTTTCTTTTTCCCTTGTGGAAGGACAAGCAGGCAGCATCATTGTTCCTGTTCCAGTAAGTGCTGTCAGTGTTAGCCTTGTGGGAATACCTGGGATGTTGGATGCCAGTGATGTAGCAATCCGTGTAGCACTCACGTTCCTGCAAGGCACACGTGAAAATCCACCACCTCATTACTGTTATCTTGTGCCCTGTATTTGCTTAATGAACAGCAAAGGAATAGAAATATAACCTCTCCCAGGTGCTGTGTTTGATATACATCACTTGATAAATATCCCGGGAAAGGCTCTCCTTTGCCACTGCTGTGTGCGGATCCCTTATCCTCCCAGTGATGTCAGAGGAGAAATATGTGCATGGGGGAAAGGGCAAAACAGAGCAGTGCAAAGCAGGAAGAACTTTGCCCAAAAGCAGCAAATACTGCTGGGTGTCAGCAAGTATCTACAGCTGTGCTCCAGCCTTTCCAGCCCTGCGTGCCTGCTTTCAGGTGGAGGAGGATGTCATTCACCGTGCATGGCTGGGATAGGGCAAACCTTTGGACAGTGTTGGAGGAGGAGGGTATTTTTAATTTGTCCTTCACAGGTGTCTGAGTTGTGACCTTTCCTCTAGCTGGAAAGTGAGGCTTCCGTCTGGAGCCGAGGGGGAGAGCTGACTTGTCTCTTCCATGGACCTGGGCTGGAGCTTCTCAAATGCAAAAGCTGGGTTCTGGTAACTCTCAAACTGGGAACTTCAGATGAAAAATCAGCTGCTCAGGTGATGCTCAGGTCCAGGGAGTATGCAAACTGACACAGAAATGTGGAGGCTAGAAGAGATCCTCAGCTGGCTTCATCGATCTGCTTAACAAGCGGGTGTCTTGGATACCTCTGGCATGTTTTGCCTTGACTCCTGCTCTTTACTGTTGTTACCTCTTTCTGTGACATGTATCCTTGTCACGGGACAGAGCTGTCCTGTGCCACAGCTCCTCCCTGCCAAAGGAGCAGCTTAGTCTGTCAAGCACTCCTGAAATGTCCCCCTAGTTCCTGGGAAGAAGGACTGACTTGGTAAATCTTCTTTTCCCAGCATCTTTGGGGACCCCAGGTCCGTGCTGGAGCTCAGTCTGCCATTCTGGCAGTAACTGAGCTGCCAGCATCTGTCAGCCGATGGCCTCTTCTTTCAAACTCTTGAACTTTCTGTTGTGGCAACTCAAACTGGCCTTACAGAAACGTTAAACTGCTGCCTCTGAGGAAATCTGCACTGAGCACAGCGCTGCTTTAAAAGAAAATCCCACCCTGAAAGTAAACTTGCACGTCCTGCCCTATTGGAGTGAAAGGCAGGTCCTGCTGAGTCACGCCGGCAGGCGCAGGAGTCTCCAGCTTGTGCAGCTGCCAGCATCAAGGATCTGATACCATGGCTATGGCCCTGGGTGGGGAGAGCCCCATCTAAAACTTGATGGAAACCTGGCTTCTTAGCTTTGCAAGGAATGGTGGTTTTAAAAACTCAAGCACGGGAAAAACCCCTGTCCCTCTTAGATATTCCTGCTGTCCTCGTATGTAGCTGGAATGAAGGATAAAGGAAGCCTACTGATCACCCAGAAATAGATGAGCTGCCGGAAATCCATAAATCACCACTACTAGATTTAACCCTGAGATGTAATGAAACTTTCTAATAACTGGAGTTGAATTAGAGCGATCAAGAAATTATGGAGGCACACTCCCTCCATTAGACATGCATGACCTGACAAGTTAATAGAGGCAAACAGCCCAAAGACACAAATTACAGACTTCCGTGGAATGGGGCTGATGACTAAGCAGTTCATGAGCAGGTTAATTTGTGACCACAGCAGGGATGTTAACCAAGTGGATTTCATGGCCAGCTGGGGCAGACATTCACTGTTCCTCATGGGCAGGCCATGATGCTTGGGAGTACTTGTGCTGGCCTTCAAATCCTGTTTGAAAATGTCCATTTAAAATGGAATTCCTGAAAGCTGTGCTTGTTTCTTCTGGGGTTCTGCTGAGATAAGTAACAGTGGCCCAGGGCCCAAAAAGGGTGGGTCTTAGTGCAGGAACTGTCCAGCCCTTCAGCTGCCTACAGCAAGGACAGAGCTGAGGGAGCTCTTTCATGGGAAAGAGCAGATTTTGAGTTAAGCCTGCTTCAAGCAGTTTGTGATCTCTGAAGCCAGTGGTGGGGTGTGCTGAGTCACCAGCTGCACTGACTTGCAGACTCCTCAGAAATTCTCTTCCTGTGGACTGCTGTGACTCAAGGATATCTTGATTTTTATCAGCGAAAGAACTGCTATGATGAATGCTGGATTGTTGTGCCTAATTGTGGAACTCTGGCTGTGTCCCTTGCACAGGTGCCGTGCCAGGCCAGTCAGAAACCTAACATAATCATCAAATGGCCCAATTCCTGCCCTCCTGCGTAATCTCTCCAAGCCTGTTCCTGCCCAGGTTCACTCAGCGTGTGGGTGAGAGGTGGTCACAGACACCAGGTTTCTATCTGATCTCTGTTCTGCATCAAAAGTTCGTATTTCGGAGATGTGTCTTTGGGCTGCCTTATATGCCTCACTCAGACCTGTATTTTGTCAGCTTACAACACTGGTTTTTTCCTACTAGGATAAAAAGTTTCTGTCCTTCTTATATTAATAAATGCAGCGGTTTAAATGCTTAACTCGAAATGCATCTAGTTTTGACTATTGTTTTTATTCTCTCACAGGTTACCTATTGCAGGCAGCCCTGGGCACAACAGTGATCCCGTTATGTGGACCTGGTGAAATGGAGAACTGCACCACAGCGCTCAGTAAGTACTGCACAGCTCTTCCTAACAACAGATCTCTGCTTCCCATCTTCCCTGGGCTGGCAGCCTCACTGAGGTGCCCTTGGAAATCACCTTTCTGCTAAGCAACATTGCCCACCTCCTGAGGTGCTAATGAAATCTCTTTGCAGTCCAGACAGAGAACAGCCCACGTGTGGCCCAAGTGGGGATAACGAGATGCAAGCCTGAAATGAAGGACTACTGCTTCCATGGGCAGTGCGTGTACATCGTGGACTTGGATGAGCACTACTGCAGGTGTGGACAGGGCCCTGTGTGTCCTGCACGTATCCCTGGGGTGGGCTTGGAGGTGAACTTGGATCTCACTGCTGCTGGCACTTAGCTGGAATACTCAGCCAGCCAAGTATTAAAGGCTCACAAGAACTTGAAGAGGAGCAGTACATCTATACTGCACCTCAGCTGCACTTAGGCAAGTGTTAAGCACATGTGCTGCCTCCGGTGAAACCTCTGTGTGTGAGAGTCTCAGGCACCAGAAATTAATCACCAACCCAACTCGGGACACTTGTTCTGATGTGCTTCCCTGTCCATCTGTATTTATAGTAGTGTGAGATCCAGATTTCAGGCACAGCACCAAGGGTCTCCCCTTTGATCCACCCTACAAAATAAAGACCTTTTTATGCCTAAAGGCATTTTTAAGGGTAATCCTTGTTTACCTGAAGAATTTGCAACCCTTTCTAGGACCATACATCGGTTCAAATGGCTTATCCCTGAGGAAACAGCAGGCCAGCATTTCAGCACAGGGTCCGTGCCGCAGTGGAGCCCCTCAGGCGTGTCTCTAGTTCCGTGTCTCTCATTCCCAGGTGTGACGTGGGGTTCTCTGGAGTGCGGTGTGTGCACTCGGAGCTGGTCCGGCAGCCCCTCAGCAAGGAGTACGTGGCACTGACGGTTATCGTGGTTCTGCTCTTCGTCGCCGCCATCTCCCTTGCAAGCTACTACATCTACAGGAGGTAAGACAGGTGTCCTCGGTGGCTCAGGAAGGTGAGCTGGCTGCAGGTGTTGCCAGGCACCCTCGGAGTACCTGTGGACAGCCTGGCACACCGCACTGCCTCAAGTGCACGGGTTCGGTTTGATGTACAGACCTGCTGGCCTGCACCAGAAGTGCTCAGGAAAGGAAGTGTGCTGACAGCGTGGCATAACCCAAATTGCAGGCCAGGCTGCAGCACTCCCAGGTGCCTTTTCACCCCAGCACAGGACTATGGAGCTTGTCTATATAAGGACTATGTAAACATGTCTGGCTTAGAGGGTGTGTTGAGGTCAAGGAGTGAGCAGAGAGGGAATAGGAAAGTTCTGGTTCTTTTATTGGTAGTGCCATTTCCCCAGTCATCAGGAAATGGAGAACAGCTGGATTACTACTTGCTAATTCGTTATCTGCCATGTTATTGCGGTGCCTGTGATACCATGAGCATTGCCTTGTCAGCTTTACCATGGGGGACAGTAGTCTTCTCCATGAACAGACCCACAAGCAGCAGGAATCATTCTCCAGGCTAAAAATTAACAGTAAGCAGTTGCCAGAGAGCTGAGGAGGTGGAACAACTCCGGAGGGAGAGCTCAGCTTCCCAGATCTGATAGCTAGATGGTAACCAGCAGGATTTCTCAAAGACAGACCTACTTACCCAGAGGAAGACTTTAAGGCAGATGTGGAATTTTCAGTGAAGAGCTGAGAAAGGAGACTGCACGCGAGTGATCTCAGACCTGGAAATGAGCACAGACAGAGCCCAGGAGCTAGAGATTTAAAGGAGGAGAGATTTAAAACAAACTTTAGAAGGTCATACAGCTTTTTTTTCCCTTCCTTCCTTCACTCCCCAAAAAGCCATTTGGAACAACCGTCTTCCCAAAACTCACATTTCTCTCCTCTGCTCCAGGTACCGAAACAAGAGGAGACAAACAAACGCCAGTGAATACAAGGAAGTTGGTGCCCTATAGGAGAAACGGTGACTTCCTGCAGTGTTCCGTTCATCTGGATGGACTCAGTGGCTTCCCACCTATTTAAATATTATTTTTATTAATAATATTTACTATATTTATAACCTTAAAAAAATTTCAATTGTTCGGTGATTCAATCTGTATAGGTCAAGCATTTTATTTGCAGTGTTTTATTTTTTTATTAAATAATATTTCCTAAAGGAAACCCCACCTAAGTGGTTCTGTGGGATAGAGATATATTTTTATAAAAACTCGTCTTCTTGCTCTGGAGAGAAGAATTTTATATTTATTCTTGTGAATATACTCAAAGCAATTGTATTCCTTGAAATAAAAGTTTAGACAAAGTCAAAATATCTGCTGCATTGAAAGGATGATGGGACAGTGGAGTCACCTCCAGCTGGTAGAAACTGGTTCCCCAGGGCTCAGTACTGGGGCCAGTCCTGGTTCATATCTTTGTCACCGCATCCTGTGTTCAGTTTTGGGCCCTAAAAGAAAGACATTCAGGCACTGGAGCATGTCCAGAGATAGGAACAGAGCTGAGGAAGTAGCTGGAGCACCGGGAGCAGCTGAGGGAGCTGGGGAGGCTCAGCGTGGGAAAAGGGAGGCTCAGGGAGGACCTTCTGGTTCTCTCTAACTCCCTGACAGGAGGATGGAGCCAGAGGGGGGTCAGGCTCTGCTCCCAGGGAACAAGGGACAGGACAAGAGGAAAAGGCCTCAAGTTGCACGAGGTGAGGTTCAGGTTGGACACTGGGAAAACTTCTTCCAGAAAGGGCTGTCCAGGCCTGGCACAGCTGCCCGGGGCAGTGGTGGAGTCACCACCCCTGGGGGGATTTAACAAACATGTAGATGTGGCACTTGGGGACATGGCTTAGTGGTGGCCTTGGCTGTGCTGGATTAATGCTTGGACTCAATGATCTTAGAGCAAAACTTGACGTGGCTTGACTGAGCAGGATCTTTGAAACCCCAGCAGTTATTTTTGGAGAGAGAAGCCACAGTATTGTTAATAATATATATCAATGCACCTTAGTTCCAACGAACAGCTTTTAGCTGGCATAATTGTAGGAAGTCTTAAAACACAGCTCCTAGTGCAGCCTATCCAATAGGTACTGCGTGACAGCAGCACAGATGCCAGGCCATACCCTCAGGAAGGTTGTGCTTGTTATGTTTTGGATTGCAGCAGGGACACAGCAGCACAAGTGGATCTGGGCAGCTGAACGCACTAACCTGTGGCTGCTCAGAGTGTGAGTGTAGCTACAGAAGGAAATCTGCCTCAGAACCAGGACACAAGTCCTCCCCACACTGTTTCTGCCACACTGTTCATCCTACAGGTGGGAGGAGAGCAAGGAAAGGTTTTGAGTTTGGGCATAATGCGGATATCTTGTTGGCCTGAAATATTGATAGAATAACCTGCTGGGTTCAGCTACACCCCATGTGTGGCTCCCAGTGAAGAGGAAGGATTCCTGCAGCACCTGAATCATCCTTGTTAATCCCATCACTTCTCACACTTTCAGAAGATGTGAGAAAAAGCCCAACCTTTACGTCATTCCCGGTCGGCCTGCATTGTTGGGAGTTTGTGGGTGTGAGAGCTGTGATCTCTTGACTTGTGCAACAGTGGGTTATCCTGTAGGGATTATGCTCACCATGCTGGATCTGTGCAGGTAGCCTGTGGCTACCTTCTGAGATAACTCAAACTCTCAGCACTGGCACTGCCACAGACCAGTCCTTGCCCAGCCCTCAGTGCGGAGCAGTCAATGGTTAAGATGGGTTTGGTTGGTACAAATTTTTCCCTAGTCTGCCTGGACCTTCGTGTCTCCCTTGAGCATCGAATTAGAAGGGGATCATTGGTCATTCCCAGTTAACTGGATTAACTCTGTGTCACAGGGCCCTTCCTAGCTGCTCTTCAGCTTTTCACTTCCTCTCTCCTTCTCCCATAATCCAGTTGGGACACAGGAACCTGTTCTGCTGGGTTACGGGTGACAGCTAATGGCAACCTCAGCCACAGCCTCATTGTTAGTGCAGCCTTTCCCAGTGGGAAGATGGGCCAAAAATCGATTCTTGGAGCCTCCTTCCATTCTTGCTATGACCCAGTTAGGATTTGTGGTGACAGATCTCTGTTTCCCCCTCAGGCTTCCCTACCAGTCTGTGAACTGCTCTGGCCGGTCCCTCTTCATCCTCCAGAAGCTTTTCCTGGGCTCCCAGAGAGACTCAGCCCAGAGGTCCGGTCCCCACGTGCTGCCCTATCTGCCTCTCCCCTTGGCAGGAGCATCCGAAAAGGGGAGTGGAGCTGAAGATGCACCTTTCTGCTGCAGCACTCGGGTCCCCGGGCCCCTTGCTGCTCTCGCAGAAGGTTTCAATTGCAGTAACGGCAGTCTGGTGCTTATCATGCCTTTAACTCTTTGGCTCAGGCACATTTAAGAGGAATAGTCCACTTTCAGGTCTGTGCAGGATTTGTTTGTTTTTTCTATCTGTCTTAACATTTAGCTGACTGTCTTGGTTTGGCTTGGGCTTTCTCCACCTATCCTGTTGCTCATCTGACTCCCAGCCCATAACAGCCCTTCCAGAACCTGTGTTTTTCTCTCTCGTGCACATGATTGAGAAACTGCAGAGCTTGGGGCCACATACCAGCCTGCCACCTCAACAGCTTGTGCCGGCTGGACGGAGGCTGCCAGTCCAGCAACCACACGGCCGGGTCCTGCTGACACACCCCACATAATTTGTCTCTGAGAGTGAACCTCCCTCATTCTTTCCATGGTTTCTGCTGGCACCACCTCCATCCCTCTGCTGCAGCTCTTCCTCTCCTGCACCACCCACTGCCAGACTCACCTTGGGCTGCCTCTTCCCCACAGTGAGAGCACCTGTACTGTGCCTCCCAGGTGGCCCTGCCTGAGCCTTCCTTCCCCCACGGCTTCACTTCCTGCACGGGTGTTGCAGGTTCCTGCCAGGGCAGTTCTCCCCTGCCTGGGACAAACTGCTTCACAGCACAGTGGGCGGGGGGGGACAGGGATTGGCACTAGATACTGGTGTGGAGAGGCCCACCTGATGATCCGGTCATCGTACTGGTGGATGACCTGTCCTCAGGGCCACCAGTGTGTCACTGTGCAGGGTTTCTCCCTCAGACACTTGTGCTGGCAGCTCTCTGGAGGACAGAGCAGCCACAGCTCCCATAGCTGCAGCAATGCTCCATTGGACGTCTCCCTATCCTTTCCAAACCTAGCCCATCCCAGACTTGCCCTCTGGGTAACCCCACCCTGGAGTTCTTGCCCACAACTCTGTATATTTTATCTAAAACCTGTTCCAGCCTTCTGGGATTCAGGCAAAGGCCATCTGATGCTTGTTTTCAGGCCTGGGGCTATCTGACCTAGAAAGCAGCAGCAACAACTCCTCCCTGGTGCTCTGTGGAAGGATTTGAAATAAGGCTTGCTGTAAACCCTCTGAAATGCTCTGCTTTTGTGCAGACATCGCTGGGGTCGATGTTTCCCCCGGTCACTACGTGGCTGACTAGTTTTAGGAGGGCATTAGAAGAAAAACCTTTCCAAAAGCAGCCACCAGCCACAGAACTGCAGAGAGTGAGTAGTCCCAGCAACTCAAGCCATCCATCACCTCATCATTTCTTGAGGGAAAAGCTTTTTCAGCGTCAGTGGTGTGCCCAGTTACCAAACCTGAAACTGCCCTTTGCAGAGCCCTTTTTGTGGCTGCCACCCCTGCAGCAGACTGTGCAGCTGCAGCCCAGGGAACAGATGCCCACAGCAGTGCAGTTAGCTTGGAGTTGACCTTCCTCTCTCCAGAGACCTGCTGTCTTTTCATGCCTCATTGTGTTGGGCAACCCCAGCCCTTTGTGAGTCATGTGTCCCCCTCAGCGGGTTTCCTCAGGCTGTGTCAGCCGGTCCTGTCACAAGTGTGCCGGGAGCTGCAGGAAGCCTTGGTGACAGCCCTGGGTTACATCACAGAGGTGGAGGACGTTTGGACAACTGGTCCTCGTCCCCGCCGAGGCAAGCCTGGGATGGCACAGCGCATCTGGCACCTCGTCCCGGAGCTGCCTCTGCGAAGGGCAGGAATGGAGCTCAGGGAGGAGAGAGGGGAGCTTAAGTGGGCTGGAGAGGCTTACAGATCATGTACTCATTGCATATCTGACCTGGGTCAGTAGCAGTCACCCTTTGTGTCTGTGCTGAAGAAAGGGTGGATGGATGGGTGAACTAATGGACAGAAAGGAGGGAAGAGAGGACAGATGTAAGGAAGGACAGATGGAAGGTGTTTCATCAGTAAATGTAGAAGTTCGGCCTTGCACAGGTAGTCATCATTATTTTAAATTGCTCCAACGCTCCCATTATATAATTCCATCCTATATGATTAAGACATTTCCCAGCAAAGTTGGAGATTAAGACAACCGATCAAAAAAATATCGAGAAATCTCTGTGCCCTACCCTGGTGGGTGCCAGACTGATCCTTCTGACCCAGTCCCCAGAGGGCATCAGCCTCCTGATAGGAAAAGCCAGTTGGGATTTAGGAGATGAGATGCAAGAGTGAACAGGCACCAGCCCCAGCTGGGAAGCCCCGTTTGTCCGTGGACAGTTGTCAGCGGTCCCCAATGGCCCTGTGACAGTGGCTTTTTCCATTCCGGTTTGTCGGGCTGGTTGTCAATGCCCTTCATTATAACGGGAAGTCGAGGAAGTTGGAGAAGCCACATATATAAGGAAGAGGAGCCAGTTCAGCTGCCTCTCCCAGAGCAGCTGTCATTTGTGTGGTACAGGCAGGGAAATAGGGGTTAACTTCAGGAGAGAAGACTGGCTGATGGAAGTGCATATCCGTCTGGAATAGAAGTGCATATCCATCAGCAACAGCAACAGGGAATAAACCTGCAGGTCGCTGCTGAAAGGGGGACAGTGGAAAGCAGGCTGAGGAATTCTAATAAGGAGATGGAAAATCAGGGAAGAATAGGGTTTAGACGAGGGAAAGAAGAGATAGTGAGAGACTTTTGACTGTACAAAGGACACAGTAGTGAAGTCAGGAGGAAACAGAACCCAGTACCTCTCAAAATCAGTGCACCTATGGTCTCCCAAAAATCTGGAGCTCATTTGGGGTCAGTCCACTCAGCCCCGGTGGAAACCTTAGCAGGAGATGGGAGCATTTAAAGGAGGAAAGGCAAATATCAGAAATCAGACTAGGAATCTGACTTGGGTCATTTCTGCTCCCAACATATTCACCTATTTCTTAAGTTCTGCTTTCTGCTGTGATAGCTGAACGGGGATATTTCATTTCTATTGGTTCACCACTGGTCAAAACTTGTTGGGTTTTTTTTCCAATTTACCCAAGTTGTTTTGTTCCAATGAATTCATATTAAGCATGGGGGGGGGGGGGGGAAAGTCTGTCCTTCAGCTGGTGTCCCTGATCCGTTTGGCGCCCCGTGACATTCCTAGCGCTGGTTTCGTTCCCATCTAGCGGCCGCCTGGAAGATTACACCTCCGCTCCCACATCCCCGGGTCTTGGCGTGAGACATCCGGAGTGTCATCCCACATTGGCATGCGTGAGACTTGGGCGTCGGGACAGGGGAGGGTGGGGGCACAGCCTCCTTGCCATGTCCATGACATGCCATGAGGACTTAGCTTGGAAATTACCTGCTTTAAAGCAGCGCTTTGTTCTCATCCTGAGAATGGCACAGAACATTTCTGAGCTTAGGAATACTGAGATTTTTTTGTATGCATCCAAAAAAGTGGAAATTAAGGCTTTCAGCATTTTCTTAATGCAAAATTTGGAGCACTGCCAACCACAATATGGATAAAATAATCATATTTTTGGCATAGCACCCTCTTTTGGATTAGAAATGGGAGCTGGAAAGCCAGACTTCCCAAAGGGGCAGACACATGGCTTTGGTCAGTACTGATCTGAAATGCACAGCTTCTCTGGAAGGTTCTCACCTCTCCTAGGAGTGATTAATCACTACTGCAAGGCTCAGTTTCCTGATATGTATGGCAATGTTTTGCTTTCTTTGCAAACCAAAGGTGATCAGCAGCTGTCAGAGCTGTGCAGCCACCAAGAGCCTTTTGTCAGCCCCATCTCTCGCCGCCACGGGTACCCTGAGCTCGACCTGCTGTCGGCGGAGGCTGGAAGCCCTGCCAGGCTCTGTCACAGATTTTATTCACCCCACAGCCGCCCTTCCTGCAAATTCATCAACTTCTAAACGAGCTGCTCAGGCTCATGGTCTGAGAATGCAAGAGTCACCGTGCCCTCCCAGGGTTTTGGCAATGACCTCAGCCCTGACACACCGAGCCCACCGACGGACACCTGGCATGGGAAGATCTCTGACTGCCCTGGCGGTGATTTGGCACTCGTGGGTGGCAAGGAAATGCAGTCTGTGGCTCTCCCGGCGGGGGGTGCGAGCCCGTGTCAGAGAACGCTGTGCCTTGGCCTCCCCTGTATTTGCTTCTGAACTGATGCTTTACCTGTTGGACTCCCCTGCCTCCGGCAGCGGGGCTGGGGCAGAGCCCACGGAGGAACTGCTTTTGCAGAGGCATCTTAAAGTTGAGTGTGAGGCCGGTTGTTATTGTAGGTCAGGAGGGCCCCGAGCAGCCTCGGCTCTCCTCCCTTCAGTTTCTTCCTAAACATTTAATGTGTTTACTTACCCTGTGGCTTCATGTGTAGCACATAGCACCTGTGAAATGAAGAATTTGGCATTCACAGGGGTCAGGATACTTGAAATAAGACTCCTGAATTGTCACTGTATGGCCATTTCTGAATTTTTGTACACAGTCTTGTGCTTTTTGTTTCATCTCAGCTCTTTCTTTTAAGTGCTTTTCATTTTATTTGCCACCACTCTGCTAATGGGAGGGAAAAATGGCTCTCTGGCTGCAATGCTTAATGGCCTATATCATGCATGTTTAGACAATATGTCTTTAAATCCTAGAATAATTTAACTGTAGTCAAACACTATGGCTTTTTTTTTCTTTTACACAGAAACATGTCGGTTCCAGGCAGCTTGAGCTCTCAGCCCTGCACTTCATACCTCCAGGTTCCTCTCCTTCTTGGAAGCAGACTTGTGCTCCTGCTGAAACCTCCTGGGTGGAACCCACAAGGAGCAGATCTGTGCAAACTCTGATGCATCAGTGATGCTGCGAAACATTTTAGGAGGGGATGAGACCTCTTGTCAGCAGAGCACAGCTCTGGGAGTGGGATACCTGAGTCCACCTCAAAGCAGAGAGCGGGTTTGCTCCAGGGGGGCAGAGTGTGCTGTAGGGCTTGGCTGAACCCAAACCCGCCAGGGCGGCATCGCGGCGTGCCGCTGTAAACTGGGTCCTGTCCAAGGACTTCAAGAATAGGGTTTTTCCTACATGAAGGCAGACCTACCTACAGGAGGAAATGAGGCTGTGCCCAGGGAGCCTCCTCCTCAGCATGAGTGTGCAATCCTTATGCAAACGAGCCCTTACTCACACGGTGTGTCTCAGCAGTCCTGTCCTGGGAACGCGCTGGCCCCGCGCTGCAGCCCCGCAGGGACACATGTGACACGGAGGGAACAGGGGACACAGGTTCCACTGAGGGATGGAAGCAGTTCACAAAGCCCTCACTGATCCTGCTTCAGCACACTGACATGAGCGCTCCAGCTGCCAGGACTGACTGATTCCAGCAGCACCTTTCTGGTTTCCCAAATTTCATGCCTCTTCGCTGGCACCCTGGTGCAGTTCAAGGCAGCCAGATGTCACGAGGGCACAGCTCTTGGTAGCCAAAAGCAGGCACCACCAACAAACAATGGGATTTCCAAGGAAGCATAACAAACATGCCTGTGAAATGGAGTGTTCTCCTGAGCTTCTTTGCTTGCTCATGGCCTGTGAAAAAAACAAAATCCTGAGTGATCTACGTAATCACTGTTGTGCGTAGGAAACCTTGCCTGGGCTTTGTTCTAGGGAAAAAACCTGGCTCTGGCAAAGGTGAGAGGAAAGGAATTGCTAATTGCTGTAGGCTTCTCCTGTGATTCATTCTTTCTTCACATACCAAATGACTTCAAATAGGTAAAGAAAATTCACCACCTGATGCACCTATGGGAAGGCGCTGGGAAGATTTTAAAGCAAAAAGGTAAGACTTAAGCTGCATTTCCAGGAGAAAATTCCCAAATATTCCTCACATGTCCTTTATTTCTCTGCTACTCTGGACACTTTGGAAATCACATGCAACAGAGAAGGAAAACATCATGCTGATTCTGTCACGTGCTTCCAGGCCTCCTGTGAGGCCACACTCCCTCGGAACGGGCAGTGCTGTATCATTTGCTCACATGCTCTGTGTTGTCAAATGGGCTGTGATAGACATCTCCGAGGTGACTTCATTCCCCAGCCCCCAAGATGAGGAAAGGGGTGTGAGACAAACTCAGTCAGACTACCCGCTGCAACTTCCAGCGACACCAACGTGCTTTAGGTCCGCCAGACTTTCATGGTCAAGACCCTTAAAAGTACCCCCCAGATTGTTGCCACTCCATCTCTACCCCCCTGCAGTGGCATTTTGGTTTGGGGAGGTTTTCTTTAATTTTAAGATTTCCGCTCTGGCTCTGTAAAACACTAGAGATAAAAAAAACCTGTTTTCCCAACTGTGAGCATCATTTTTCCAGCAGCCACACTACCCACGTAACTACACATGCTCTAAAGTCAGTGCATTCTGGGATTGAGCTGGGAGATCTCCAAACTCAATGAACAGCAGCTTTTGCTATCTCAAGCACAGCTCCACATTTAAACATTTTTTTTCTCCTCTGTTTAGAATGAGGACTTTTGAAGCACTTGCATAATTATACAGTGGCTCCATACACCTTTGGGATGTGATGAGCTGGGTGCTCTCCTCTGCTAGGGACCATGCTGGGCTGCAATCCTGGAAATGTTACCCAGAAGAGTGATGACACCAACAATGGTGTGGTAAGCTGAATAAATCAAATAATGTGCCGTGCAGGTGAAACACTGTGTATTGGAGGTAAGGGCCACAGTAATGTTGCCTGGTAAATTGGTGTAAAGGCACTGACTACGGCAGCTGAGCTCGGGCCTTGGTTTCCTTAGGGGTTCCTGTCTAAAGCACCTTCCCCTTTCTGCCCAGTGGGGTCAGGAGGGTGGATTTGCACTGGGGTACTGTGGGGAGCCTACCCTGGGGTGCACGTGGGGAAGGCCATGAGCCCATCCTTGCCAGAGAGTCCTGGGGGAAGTTCCTGTGAATTGCCCGAGGAAGCAGAAGAAAGGGCAGCGATTTTCAGTGCTCTGCAGCATGGCAGAACGTGGTATTTTAGAGGAGGAGATTGTTAGCTGAGGGACAGCTCCCCATTCTAGTGTAAATCCAGTATTGCTTCACCCGGCTCCTGGCTTCAGGCCCTTAAAATTACTGCTGGGGTCAGGATCTGCCCCAAGCATTTGCAGATTGAGCTGTTGCACAAAAACGAGTGGGCGAGCTGTGGAGGATGTGCTTGGTCAAACGAGACCTGCTTGGTGCTGTGTGGAGAATAGAGCAGTAGAAGCCCAGGGCACTGTGCTAACAGCAGACAACTTCCCAAAAATCCTCCTAGCACGTGTCAGGACTGCTGTCCTGGGCAGGCTCACAGCACGTTCCACACCCCTGAAGCAAAGCCGAGCCTGGCATGTCCTGCAGAGCTGTGCCTAGTGCCAGTGAGAGGCAACAACAGGAGCCACGACATGGCCTGGGGTACTCTGCAAATGATGGGGCTGTGCTCCCCACTGCCTGCCACCCAGGAAGGCCTGTGGAAAGTGAGTGTAAATCCCACTGCTGTGATTCAGTAGCATCACACTCCTTGGCACTGCTGTGTGTTTCATTAGATTAGGCAGGGATGCTGGTGGCCGCTGGAGTTGATGCTGGCTGAGAAGATACGTCTTAGTTTTTCATGAGGGACTGTTTTTTCATTTGTGTTGATATAAATGAGAGAAAATTCTAGATCTTGGCACCATGGGAGCAGCAGATTCTGTTCCTTTTCTCCTTAGACATGCTCCAGAAGATTTTGCAGTCAGATGCAGAGAGACTGTAAACACTGTGGTACCAGTCAGGCTTCCCCAGGGGGAAGAGTGCACAGATTATTCCCTTTCTGGGATTGCTCATGCAATTCCTGCTTCAGCTTAAGTCTCTGGGGAAGGAGTGGAGCGCAGGGAGAATGTCACCATCCTAAAAAATAATTATTTGCTGAGGGCTTTCTCGGCAAGGAGGCACAGCCACCTGGACACCTGCATGTCTCAGAGACTGACAAACTCTACTGATTTCCAGAAAAGCAATATCCAGGCCTTTCCCTCCCTTCCTCCCCAACACTTTGGCTACACACTAACATGCTCTCTATTACAGCAATCTTGATTTACGTTAGCAGGAACCAGAGTCACACATGCCTCACTTCAAAGCTCCCTTGCTGCCTGTGAGGGAGCTGCTGATAGCAAAAGATAGTGGTGTCTGCAGCTCACAAGTGAAGTGAAAGTCTGGTGAGCTGCCCAGACAGACACCACTCTGGTTTGAGTCATTACCCTTTTCCACCTGTTCTCAGCTGGATGGATGAGAAAGGATAACTCATGTTCAAACACCAGGTCAGCTGTGCCCGCCCTGGCAAAATAAACATTTGATGTCAGTTAAGAAAATTAATGGGATGGTATTTAAGATACTTCCTTTCCCTTCACGCATTTCTCAGGGGTTTTATCAAAAGTAAAGAGAGTGAATAATAAGATCCCAGTTGGCACTCGGACCTCCTGGAAGACACGATGTCCAAGCGCACTCCACCAGGCCCAGCAGCTGTCAGCATCGATGTCACTTCGCCTCCACAAATCCCTGCCCATACCCTGGGTCGCCGTGGCATGGCTGGGGATGGGATGGCTGTGTTCTGGCCACCCCCTATTCCCCAAACATGGGCAGGGATCAGAGGGGCGAAAAGCTGTCACCACTGTCACCTGCACTGGGTGCTGTCGGGTGCTGTCTGAGCCTGGGCTGTGCTGGAGGTTTTCAAGCTGATGGTCAAGGCCCAGGGAGGGCCAGCTGGTCTCCCGAGGCTCACATTTCCACCAGCAAGAGTCAGCAGCCCATCTCCTGCCGCTGCACTGCTGGCCCATGGAAAACGAGGTCTGCTCAGGGCAGGTGCCAAGGAAAGACTGGCCGTGCCCATGAGTGCAGCTCCCTGCACATGTTCCGTGCTCATCCCTAAGCTGCACCCTGTTGGCTCAAAAGCCTTTGGGGAAGCTCCCTGTCCCCTGGGACGGTCCTGATGGAATAGCGAGAGCAAGGGCACTCCCTGAGCAGCAGCCCCAGCCTGGATGTCCTGCCAGGAAACCCCTGGTGCTGCTGGGAGCGGTGGCTCAGTAGGTGGCACTCTGCATCCACGGGGAACCAGCACCTTCCCAAAGGGGAGCCCTGCCTAGCCGGCCCCACTGCAGTGAGGCCTATGGAATTCCACCTGGAATGCCCTGAAACATGTGGCCTGTGGAGGGTGTTTTCTCCCAGAAGCAGCCAAGCAGGACTTGGCCAGGACACTGCCATTTGGGAAGAGCTCCCCTGAACCTCTCCGTGCACAACCGGTGCCCATGACCACCTTGCTGCATTTTCTGGACCCCGAGGAATTGTGCTGGTTGATGCCGGGCTGCCCCTTCTTGAAGGACACAGGAGCAGCAGGAGGAAGTTGGTAAAATGGTTCAAAGCATCCCAAGCCAAATTCCTCACTACTGGCAGTCAGTGAGATGGAGCCATCAGCTGGAGACTGGAGGAGAGAGGGAACACGGTGTGAGTCAGATGCTGGATATGCCGTGTTTGGTCTCTAAACAGCGCAGGTAACATGGGCAATTGCACTCGGGGCATTCAACCTTTCCCCTGCTAAGCTTCTCCTTCCAGCTGCTCAGCAGTTTGCCAAGTGCAGCACACAGGACTGGAATGTTCAGTGCTCAGTATATTCCTCAGACTGAATTTTAAAAAATTAATTGGAAATGTTTCCAGTGAATCTCTGATAAAAAAGCTGGGAGAAATATTTTGTTTTAACACCTGCAAAAAAGGAAATTCATGAGGCAAGCTGCAGTGCCAGGCTGAGGTGCCAGCCTTGAGCATGGCAGGCAGGAAGGAGGAAAATTCCTCGCTTCCAAACCTCCCTTTGGCCATTCTCACACCACCGACCCCACAGTTCAGCAGAAGAGACCCTAAATCCCTTTCTGCCTTTGGAGAAACTCCACTCACATGCAAATGATCTCTGTGAATGCCAGGCCCTGGGACTTATGGGGGACTTGTGGGAAGGGAACTCCAACCCGAGGGGGAAAGGAGGGGTCCCATGGGTCACCTGCCTGCCCCCACATAGAGCTATAGCCCAGAAGCTGCCAGTGCTCTCTGTCCTGGGACTGCGGCAGCCAGGCCGGATTTGTCTTTTTGCTGCTGCAGCCACTCTGAGGAAAGGCACAGGAAATGAGGGGGAACATGACAAAACTCCCACCAGTAAAGCTGTCGGATATTGCCAGTCAGTTTTAATTGCGCCGTGCACAAAGGGACTGCCGGAGGTTTGCCGGGGCTGTGTGTCCCAGGTTAACATCCGAGTGACTGATTCAGCATCTTCTTTTCCAGACCTCTTGGGCATCACTTCTTGGGATTGGCACGACCCGGCAAAGACACTGGGAGCATCTGCGTGTGTGTGGAAGAAGGGAGAAGGTTCAGTGACTGAGCGACCTGGATCCCTGTCACCTCAAGCAAAGGCTCCGTCAGCTTCCCGAGCTGTAAGTAGCGTTCTAGCCCCTCTCAGTTAGAAGGTCCAGGTCCTCCGTTCCCAACGCTTGGCAGCTTTGCCACCCACTGCCCTCCTGCCCTCTGTGCTGCGGGACCGGAGCAGAGGGACACCAATCCCTTCATCCTTGTCCCCCTGGGCTTCTCTGGGTTCCCACCCTAGCCCAGCCCACCCGCTGTTCTGTTTTTTCCCCCCTCAAAGCAGTAGTTCTCTCTACAACTTCCTGAAAGGAGGTCGTAATGAGGTGGGGGCTTGTCTCTTCTGCCATGCCTGCAGTGAGAGGACTCGATGAAAAGGCCTTAAACAAGGGAGATTCCGATTAGGTATTAGAAAAAAAATGGTTTCACTGTTAGGGTGGTCAGGCATTGGAACAGGTTGCTTGGGGAGGTGGTAGAGTCACCACCCCTGGAGGTGTTCAAGAGGCATCTGGTTCTGGAGCTGGGTGATGTGGTTTAGGGGTTACAGTGGCAGTGATGGTTGGACTTGGTGATCTTAAAGGTCTCTTCCAACCTTGATGATTCTGTGATTCTAAAGTGGGTCTGCTTCCCACTTCCCCACACAGCATCTCGGAGAGATGTCCGCTGTGAGGTGCCCCCCGGGAAGGGCAGTTGTGAGCCAGAGTGCCCCCATGGAGCGCATTTGTCCCTGCCCGGGTGGATGCCACCGCTTACTCAGCTGTTACTCATGCGCTGCTGGAGCAGGCACACACAGGCATCTCGGCGAGGGGTGGGTGATCGATGGGTTTATCGCTGGGAAACGTTTCTCTGGGACACAGGCGGGGAGAACAAGGAGCACGGGAGCCAGCAGACAGACAGGTGTGCCCGCAATAACGCGGCGCGTCCCCGGCGCTGTGACCCACGGCGGATCCAGATTACGCAGCGAACCTGTGTCTGCCCCATCCCTGGAAGTGTCCAAGGCCAGGCTGGACGGGGCTTGGAGCAGCCCGGTCTAGTGGAAGGTGTCCCTGCCCACGGCAGGGGGTGGAACGAGATGGTCATCTAGGTCTCTCCCACCCCAAACTATTCTGGGAATCTTTGATTCTGTAATCCTGGGATTCTGTGATTCCACGTTCCCGCCCCGCCCCTCTCGCCCCGCCCCTCTGACGCCGCTCCACGTCCGCGCCCCCAGCGCCGGCCGCCCATAAAGCGGGCGGCGGCGGCGGGCGGCTTTTCATGGAGCGCTGCGCGCCGACGGCACCTGTCGCGATATTCCTTCCCCTTCCCTCTCTGCCTCCGTCGCCGCCCTTCACGGGACCGACGATGCGCGCTGTGGCGCTGATCGCCGCGCTGGCCGTGCTGGCAGGTGCGTGCGGGGCCAGCACGGGACGGGACGGGGCGGGATGGGGGGATATCGCACCTGAGGGCCGGGGAATCGCACCCGAGGGGAGGGGGGGCGCTCGCGCCTGAGGGGGGCTCGCGCCTGAGGGGAGCCTGCGCGCGGCACGGCCGTTGGCGGGAGGACGCCGAGGCGAGGGGGCTCGCGCCGCGGGCGGGAAGGCGCTGAGGCGAGTGAGGGACCCTGAGGGGACTCGGCTGGGGTGGCTCCTTTGCACCCTGCCCACGGCGCCGTTTCCCCTCCCTCACAGCGAGCCGTGCGGCCGCCGGGTCCTCGCCCAACGCCACGGAGCCGCAGCGGCACGGGGAGCGGGAGCCCGAGAGCCGTGAGGGCGAGCCCGTGCCGGGTCCCGACTACGAGGAGGATGAGGAGGAGTACGAGGAGGCGCCGCCCGTGCACCAGTACATTGTGGACGACTTGATCCGAGGTGAGTCGGCGGCGCCGGGGCTGGTGTCTCGCGACTAACGAGCCCCAACTTAAGCCTTATTTCTCTTGTAAAGGCTGCTGTGCTTAGCTCGTGGAGTACGGAGCAAAAGCGTGCTTGTGCTTGAAACTGCTGCTTTAGAAATAGCTGTCAGGGGTGGGAACTTAGCGTGAGTGTGCCCAGGGTGTGTGAAAGCTCCAGGTTAGCTGGTAACTTGCTGTGTGTAGCAGGAGGGCTGCGGTGAGGTAGCAATCACCTGCTTAGCGTGGAAGCATCAGTGGCGTTTGAAAGTGCTCTCTGGCAGCACCTCCAGGTTTGTTTTACTCCAGTTTGTGTGTCTTGCTCCGAGAATTTTCTGGGTGTTTTCTCATGGTGGCTTATTTGGGTTGGAGTCGACTGAAATGTCCTGGGAAAGCAGACACTTAAACTCCTTAAGTGGCTGCAGGAAAGTTTGTTAAGCAGCTTTAGAGCAATGCTTCACTGCCAATAGCTGTTGTGTGTATTTATTGTAATTTGCCTACTTACAGGGCTGTGAGTAGCCCGGCTGATTGTGGGGATGGGAGTATTTTGTTGTTTCTGGGCTAAGTGCAATTGCAATACAAGCCAGGTATCTACAAGTGATTTGAACCTCAGTAGGTGTGAGTAGGCTGGTCCTGTTGCCTCCAGGGTGGATCTGAGTACTGCTTTTTCTGCGGGAACGCTCTGCGACATGAATGAGACTAAAGAGGAGGGGGGGACCTTGCTCCAGAGGGCTAGTTCAGAGAATTTATGGACTTTTTGCTGAAATTTTTCATGAGGACCTCCAGGGGAAACAGGCTTGTCAGTGTTATCAAGCAGTTCAGCCTGTAAAACTACTGGCTTGGGTGACTTAAGTGTTGTCTAACTGCACAGAAACCAGACTTGTTACTGAAGGTGGTTGGTTTGTAGACCAGCTCTTCTGCTTGGCATGAGGTTTATCTGTGGAGCCTCCAAGCTGTTATGATTCAGCTTGGGATGGCTTTCCTGGCCATGCAGCTTGCAGACAGGGACATGGAGATCAAGCTGACAAGCTGAGCCTGGGAGAGGGAGGAAGGGAAGCGGCCTCAGTTATGAAAGCGCAAACCTAAAGATCGAGTTGGACGGGACAGAACAGGGGCCTCAGCTGTCGGGAGTGAGCTCACACTTCCAGGGACAGGAAACCTTGCTGCAGGAACAGTGCTCCTCGTTTACATATTAATGTAGCTTATACTATTTTAATCAGACTTCTGGTTGCTGAAGGCATTTTTGCTTTTAAGTAACTTCAAGCCAGGCTTGTTGCCCTAGAAGTTAAAATGATCAGCTGTCTAGACAACAGTGAACTACACCTTGTTCCTTTGTGTGGGCTCTCAGCACCAGAAATACAGGGTTAGGAAGTACTTAGATCCAGTTGTGCCCTATTGTGGTGATTGCCTGTGTGCATAGTGCTCTGGGTGAAATGTTAATCTTCCAAAAATGATTTTCGTTAGGTCTGCAGAGCACAAGAGGGAAATTGAAGTGTGTTGCAAATAACTGGGCTGTTTCTAAGTCCTATTCAAACTCTCCCGGGTAACTGTTAGTCCTGAGTAGCAGCGTGTTGCTCTGAGAAGACCTGTGCCATGGGTAGCAGTGACAGGGTGGGTTCTTCAGAAAAAAACGTTTTTTGCCAATTCCCTCTAAAACCGCCCTACCGAACTTTGCTGCAGGGGGCAGCTCTGGAGCTTCTGACCCCAAGTGTCTGGCTTGTTCTCCTCAGCGAAGGGAAGATGGTTGCCCTTTCTTAAATCCAAAGGCTACTAAGTCACCAGGGTTTTAAACCACCCTCTTCTAGAGGTTTGTCTTAATTGAGATAATGAGGGGCAGCAGTAAGCGGCAGAGCAAATAACCTGACTCTCACGGGCTCTCTTGCGTTCACTCCTTCCCTGCGCTTGGCATCTCTCGCTAAGTAGAACTGTAAAGGAACTCTGTCCTGCTGAGGACAGCAGTGCAGGTTGTTGAGGAGAAACAAGTATGCTAACCAGGATAGCAAGCTCTCTTGCCCTCAGCAAGTGCCAGGACTACCTAGCGATTTACAATGCCTTTCATCACTGATGCAAATGGAGAGTTTAGAGCCATGGAGGCCATTAGCCTTGTATCTGAGTCGATATAAAGTTAGGGGATGGCTTGGCTCAGCATCAGCTCTATGTTCTTTACAGGCCTTTGCTTGAACCTGTGCATTGCACTCAGGCATATTGTGCTGTGAAATGCTGCAGTCCTTCATCTCTGCTGCACTTCATCTGTGGTGGCTGTCAGCTCATCTGTTCTACTGCCTCTGCTCTGCATGGCACAGGACTTAAGGGTGGCAGAGTTGTGCTTTAATGAGCTGCTGAGCTTGCTGCCTTGGTGCTGGGTGTGAGATGCCCAGGTATATGCTCACTTGCATCCCGTGCTTCCTGGTCACAGATTCTCTTGCAGTGACCGTTCTCCTTCCTCTCACCAAACTCTGTAATTCAGTTTTCTCAGAATTGTGCTTCTTAGCACTTGCCTAGAGTCATCATGTCCTTTTTCCAGTTGAACCTGTGGTTAAACCCAAGCCTACAAAGAGGGGGGGTGAGAAGAGTGCTGGCAAATCAAGAAGGAAGAAAAACAGAGGCAAAAACAAGAAAAAAGGGACTCCCTGTGAAATGGAATACAAAAACTTTTGCATCCACGGAGAATGCATATACCTAGAACATCTCCAGATGGTGACCTGCAAGTAAGTTACTTGTACCTTGTGAATTAGGTGTGATTGCCATGAGCCGGTGGCGTATGAGGGCTCAGAGGAAAAATCGGTGTCAACTTGGCCTAAGTCCGTCTCCTGCTGTATTTTGACTGAGAACCTTTCTGCCATGTAAATTAAGTGATGATGGAATCTGAGATGCATAACAAGCCACTGAACTCATCAGTTGGTCATAAACTCAAACCAAAAGAATGAAAAGGCGTGTCTTTCTGGAACATCACACCCAAACTAATCTCGACTTGTTGAAATGCTGACAAACCTTGTGCTAGAGCAGTGACTGCCTTTCATGAACGTGCTCTGAAGGGAGCATCTTGAGATTCATGGGAAACTCGGAAGATGCCTAAGTCGGGTTTGATTGTGTGTGGGTGTCCTTGGCTCCAGACAGCACCAGAGCTGATAAGAACATGTGTTAATATTTACTTGCAGGTGTCATCAGGATTTTTTTGGTGAGCGCTGTGGTGAACAGTTCATGAAGACTCAAAGGAAGAATGATGTGGCAGACTACTCCAAGACTGTGTTGGTAGTGGTAGCTGTCCTGCTCTCAAGCATCAGCTTCATTACTGTACTTATCATTGTGATAGTGCAGTAAGTATTATCCTCTATGGTGTCTGTCTGCCTTAAGTGTGAGTGGGGCCTGTGCCCAATAACCCTGAAATGTGCGTGGCTCATCGGAATTACCTGTGTGAAAAGCATCCAAAAGAGCTGAATTCTTATCCCAGCTCGGATAGATCTGGAGGGCAGAAGCAAGGTCTGTGACCCTTATTTTGTATACCAAGAGCCTTTCTGCTCTTGGTACAACCAGGATAGTTATAGTGCTGCACAACATGAGCAGGAAGCTGAGGAGCATTGATGCTGACACAGCAGTGCCTTCCCTAATCCCTGTGGAGAAGCCTGCAAGCGACCATGTGACAGCCTGATGCATGGCTATTATCCAACACTGGGTACACAGCTGGAGGGAAGGAAATGGTGCTCTGAGAATCCATCTGTTAGCGGAGATTGCTGGGCTTCAGTACTTAAACTTGGGAGAAAGCAAATAGGCAGACAAATGCTGTTGGTCCCAAATTCTGCTGGCTGTTAAGATGGAGGGAACAACTATTCCAGCCAAACCAGCTGCTGACAGTTCAGTGTGGTGGGTCATCAGAATCTGGGACTTGGTCAGAAATAAATTCAAAGAGCTTTTCTGGGTATGTGTTTGAAGCGATATATCAAACTGAGTATTAGAGCAGCCCTCCAGTTCTGCCACTGCAGCTCCAGCACTGTAGGCTTGGGATGCTACAGAAACTCAGAGGTTCAGTCTAATTTTAGATCTTAATGAGGTACATCAACTGAATTGGGTACGTGCTGTACCCTTCCCTGCAATTCAGGAAACAAGGTGTGCGTTTGTCATTTCAATGTTGCTTCATATTTAGCTCTGAACTTGAGGAATGCTGGGATGAACGCTTGCTCTCTGAACACTGCCTCATTCCTTGCTGCTAGGGGAGATAACCAGTTCTGTTAAGGGAAGTGATCATCAGTGGTTTCTGGGGCTCATTTGCTTCATGTTAGGAACCCTCACAAGCTGGGAGGAGGAAAGCAATCTGGTCTCTGCAGCTGTTTGCTGAAGCCACCAGGAAATCTGACACCCAGAAAGTCTGCTGGTGCTTTGCTCAGTCCCAGCGATAAACTCTCTTCATTTTGCTCCCTAATCCCTCTTAAGCCAAGAAGCCCTGTCTCTGTGAGGCAGAACTGCCAGTGTCTAGCTTGGGGGCTTACTGATTTTGTCAGATACGGCTTGATGCTGAATGCTTAAAAACTGTCTTGAAAACTCCCTGGTGCCAAGAAGTTGCTTGAGGATTCAAAGAACATGAGTCTAAATGCTGCAGAGGATGTGGAGGCAGGTGACAACAGGACGTATGTCAGGGTTCCAAATCATCTCTAACGTGCCGTAATTCCACAGGGTCAGGAAAAAGTGTCCTCAGTATGAAGAGAAAGAAGAAAGGAAAAAACTCCGACAAGAAAACAGAAATGGCCATGTTGGTGTGTAAATGGGGAGAAAGCAGGTATGAATGCTGACTTGAAATGCCTTTCAGCCCTTCCAGGCTGCAGTTACCTGTACGAGAATTGCATGTTTGTTTTGCAAAGCTAATAATTCGCTTTTAACACTCCAAGTACCTTGAAACACATAGGTTACATATGAACAGCTGGCTTGGTTTTCTGGTTTCTCAAAACCACCTGAGTTGTGCAAGTAGTTCAACAGCTCTGTTAAATTTCTGGCTGCTGTCTTAAAGACCAAGTGAGGATAGGAAGCTGTACTGAGAAAAGGAGAGCTAAGACGAAAGAGTCCTGAATATCTTGGTAGAGGCAGATTTATTGCAAGAAACAGTGGTAGACTTCCATCATGGAAGATGGTGCTGCAGCCAAGTGAGTCATGACCTATTAGAAGAGAAGTGCAGAGCATTTCCATGTCTTCTGTGTAAGGAGAGTGTCAGGAAGTTTCTGGTGCTTAGAAGCTGTAGAGCAAGACCAAGCTGCCAGCTGTGAGCACCACAGATAGCCTCTCAGTCAAGTTTCATGCTGTCATAGCAACTGAGGCCTAAAGTTCCTTGGCCTGCATGAATTGCTTCTGAGAGTGATCTAGTGGATTTTAACGAGCAGGCAAGTTAGTCTCTCTTGAGCCAAAGTATATCAAACAGCAGACTCAAGGACCCTTATTGAATAGGAGTTATGCTGCAGGCTGAAGGAGGAAGCCATAAAATACAGCCCTGAGAAGTTCTGGCAGAGCTGTGAAGCTTTGCTTTGCCATGTGTCAGCCATAGACATTTTCCAACTTTTCCAGTGACAGTTGGAGGGCTTTGCTCAAAGCTTACTCAAAGCTGAAGAGTATCTGGCAGAGTGTTCTCAGGTGTGTGCATGTCCTTAACCTACCTGCCTTGCTTGCAGGTTTGCCACGGTTCTAGCACAAAGTGCTCGTGTCTTGGGTGGTGATTAATGTGCCTGGTCTACCCCTTACAGAACAATTCTGAAGTGGCCATTGCCAACCTGCAGGGTACCTCTGGCTACCTGACACATCCACCTGGACACTGTGGGCTGGAGCTGTTGCCACTAAGCCCTGATTCATCAAGACAGAGGCTGCTCCAAGGAGATGTCAACAGGCCACTTGCTGCTGAATCGCTTGCTGGGGAGGACAGTTACTGCTGCATCTTGGCACAACCACGTGGAAGGAGCTGGCACTGTGGGGGACAGACCTGCTGTCAAGACCTGCAAGAGACTACTGCTGCTGAGCCCTCCCTATCCGTGCTGGAGCTCCAGTCTCTGCTGTGGTGTGGATGGACTTTGCTCTCTTAGCAAGTTTCCTTTGGCAGCTCTAGCTCTAAGGGACAGAGCCTGTTGCCGCTTTCAGGAGTGGATGGAGGGGAGAAAATTTTTTTTCTACCAAAGTGAAAAAGGGAAGAGGTTGGGATGGCTTCTCTCCCGAGACCTCAGTGGATAAAAAACCCAATTCTTTTGTCACTGTGCTCCCTGCCGATACTGGCTTCCAAGAGCTTCATCTCTAGTTGTGACTTGTAGGTGACAGATCTTTGTCAGCCACATCTGGGTTCTGTTACTGTGTGTGTGGAAGTAATCCCTCAGAGTTCTGTAGGACTCGTGGTGTGAGTGGAGCTATCCGTCTGTGTGTGTGCTAACCTGGGGTAAAATCAGTCTCCTCAGGATGCTGAGACAGTAAATGCAAGACCTGAAGTTTGTATCTGAAGGAAAAGATCCATACTCAAACCAGCTGATAAGCTTGGACCCATGTGTTCTGAACACAAAGGTACTTCTGTTACCCAGATACTTGTTGCTGCTTTAAGCAGTGCTTCAAGTATAAAATGCTTCACATCAGATCCCATCAGTTAGACTTGACCAAGAACCTGTTCCTTTGAAGAATTAAATTCAGGCACTGGCACTCTGCAAGCAATGGTCTCTTGTGCTTTACCTTCTGGTGCGAAGAAATCTTACCTCAATCTTTTCTGACCCAAGTGTCCTTGGTTTCTTAACTGTCCATGCAGTCTTGAGCACAGAGTATTATTTGAGTTCAGTTTCTTCTTGGAAGAGTGATTGTGTTCTGTATAAACAGAGCAGAATTCTTCTGGTAGCGGAGAAACACCATTAATTGTCAAGTCATATCTGTAAATGTGTAAATATTTATTACTGTATTTAATATTTAATGTTTCCATAACAAACTTATTTATTTTATAATTAAACTTTTTACATAACCTAATCATGGTAAGATTTTTTTTCTTGCTCTTGGGAGTACATAGTAAACACTTGAAATTAGAGCCTGGTTTCTCCTCAAAGCAGTAATTTCAATGCTTAGGAGCACAAAGTAGGGCTGTGAGGAGCTTGTGTCAAGTCTGGGTGCTCTTACAAGAGTGCAAACTGTTTACTAACATGGTGTAGAGAAATGCAAGTGCCTGTTTTGGTAGGAAGTCCACTTCATTCACCTACAAAGGGATCTTCTACTTTCTGGATTCAGGAGAGGCTAAGTGAGCCATCTCACTGGAAGCAAAAGCTTAGACTGAAGTTTGAGCCAACAGGTATCCCTTTGCACTTGACTCCGGAGCTGGGAATATTGAATGGAGAGAGCCTTTCGTCTCTGTGGTCAGAGAGAATTTGGACAGCGGCTTGAAACTTGGCCTTAAATAAATGAGGAAAAGCAACATAGCCTCAGGCCAGTGACTCCCTAAGCAGAAAGGGAACCTTGACCTCTACAGTCTGCTTGGAGTTTCTTTTCCTCCCCTGTAGTTATTAGTCCAACTGTGTGCTAATGTGCTCTTTAAGCACTGATAGCAGTGAGCTGGGGTCTAAGTTCACAGTTGCCTGAAAAAAAATGAGTGTCAGGGGGGTGAGTTTGGCTTTCAAGTCACAGTAAAAAGGAGATAGAGAACTTTGTTTTGAGCCCCTTTTTTCATAAGTATCTTCAAGAGGTGTTGTTGGCTGTGGCTTAGCTTGACGCAGAGCTAAGGAAATAGAAGGCGATTAGGAGCCAGGTTGTGTATCCAGTGTAGGACTAGAGCTTAGTCCTGGCTGGAGTTGCTGAGATGCCTTGTCCTTGTCCTCCTGAGCTGGCCAAGGAGTTCCCAGGCTCTGAGAGCAGCCAGGACTGTATGTAGCTGTGGTACAGGTAAACGTATTGCAACATCTCTTGGGAAGATTGCGAGACTTCATTCCAGGGAACTTGCTTCATTACCAGAGTAAACAGCACTTCTCCAAGCGGCTTTTCCACAGACATTGGCTATTAGAGCTCTGGCAAGAAAAGCTGTTTCTGTCAGTCCTGCCAAGCTTTTTGCTTTGGAGTAAACAAGCTCAATCTTGGTGGTAACCAAGCCATGGCCTAGTGAGACTGGAGATGGATTACAACTCCCTTTTCAAAGCCATTAGCCTCTTCTTCCAGAAACCTTTCTCTCTACAGTCTGTGTTTTGGGGGAAGCACCAGGTTTTCTATTTGTTAGGCTTAAACCAATGCTAGTGTAGGCAATGGAGCTGTTCTCCCTCTTTCCTCCCCAGCTTGCAGGCCTGACAGGAGTGAAAATATGAGCGTAACTTGTCAATTCCATCTGTTGTGTACTTTTAATACTCTGCTTACTGAGTGGACTGGAGGGTATTTTCCAAAAATTAGCAATTAGGAACTGGAAAGGCAACAGTGGAGGGCAGACTTCATAGAAGACTTGTTCCTTGCTAAGTAGTTATGTTACAGCCAGGTTTTCTGAGAGGTAGAGCAGCTAGCAGCTCCATTGCAAACAAGACTTTTGCTCTGGGTCAGTCACATCCAGCACTGCTGGATGGCTGGACTGACCAGTGCTCACTAGCAGAGCAGAGCTTTTGTGTGCCTGAGAGACGGTGCTGTCCTGTGCTGGGCAGGAAACTGCCCGTGTTCCCTGTGGTGACTTGCTGAGCACTTTGAAATGTTTTCTGTGTTTGCTGTGTGTGAGAAATTTAGTGCAGGGGATTGAGGGCTCACCTGGCTGTCTAGGAATGGCACTGGTCTTTGTAAATCCAGCACTGATGTACATGAAAAAAGTTAAAATTCGCTTGGTTGTGTTTTAATCAATTATGAATTCTCGCAAGAAGTGATGTATTTTTTCTACTTGAACTGTGGCCCTGGCTAATAACAGCTTGCTACTAGCTTCCTGATAGAATTGTGAGGCACAAGCACCATCCAGACATTGCAGTGTCCAGTGGATTGGTTGCTTAAAAAAAACCCACAACAGATGGGTGGAACTGTATGTCTGGAAATCTCTTGCTGTCCAAGGATGCTGTGCTTTTATGGCAAGGATCTGATCTGCTGCAGGGCAAGGCCAAAGATAATTTTTATTGTGGATCCTGCACAACTGGGTCTGCTCTTGAGGATAAACATCACCTGGCTTTTGACCTTCTCCCCTCACCCTGGAGTTACCTGTGTTTCCCTGAGCACGCCCGGGTTTCTGGTCCCACATCTTATTAATAAGTTGTGCCTCCAGATTTTTCTTGACCTTCCACTGGCAATCTTCCTTTGACAGGAGAGCATCTGTGTCCTTGTCACTTGTAGCTGCCTCAGCTGAGACCTGGAGGAGGAGCCTGATATTCTTGCACAATTCTGTGCACACGGGGCTGATTTGGCAAGGTATTTTTGATATCCAGATCAGTATCCAGGGATAATGTGATGGTCATGTGTGCTTGCACAATTCCTTCCTCTTTCCTGAATGTTTTGTTCTCTGTGACTATTGTAGAAAGAACGATAGCTTGTCATGGTGGTGTGCTCTGTTGTGTATTTATGGGGCTTTTGAGTGTTTTGCAGTTGTCCACGATCAGAGCAGCTTCCTGTCTACTTTGGGACTTCACTTCCCTGCTGCTGCCCTCCTCCCAGTATGCCCCTGTTCCCTCTGAGCAGTAGCAGATGGTGCTTTGAATTTAAGAAGTTTTCTTTTCCGTGGTAAATCCAGATGTACACGGACATCTTTGAAGGTGTTTGTACTGACTGGCCACAAGTAGATGTTGTGCAGCAGTTTGCCTCATCCGCCTTTGAGTTGTTTGATGCCCTCTCCAGTAACTGCAGTTACTGGAGTAACTGGCGTAAAGGTTTGAGTTATTAAAGTACCTTGGGGCATTTTTTATAGCAGTGTACTTACCTGGCCTGTTAGCGCTGCCGATACCTCGGTGAACTACCTGAGCAGGCAGGTCTGAAGTCAAGGCTGTGAACTGGGACATGTGCCTGCCTCTTCTTGAAGAGGTTTTCCCAATGCCCTAATGGTATGTCTCGCTCCAGAGAGCAATCCTGCAGTCACCTGGCTCCTGAGGCATTCCCCTGTGTGGGAAGCCATGGCTGTCCTTGGTGACAGCTGAATGCAGTGAGTGCTCCCAGAGCCAGGGCTGCTTGTCGCTGTCTCTGTCGGACTCTGTTCACATGAGGGAGATCAGTGGATGGAAGGGTCAGATCGTCCCTAATAAGCAAACCTGGATTCCTTCTCCTTTCGTGCACAAAGCTGTGCATACCTATCGTTCCTGTGCTGGTTACACCTTCCGTGAGCCAGTAATCCTCCTTTGCTGCAGGTCTGGCTTTGCCTGTGACTTACGCCTGTGAATGTCAGAGGGAAACAGCCATTGTTTGCTTTCTGTGGGTCTAGGACCAAAGCCAAGGAAGCAGGATTTGTGCCTTTCTCAACCGAAGAAGACCTGTGAGGTGGCACATCCTAAGTCCAAGGTAGAGAAATGCTTTCAAAATACATTTTCCTAGTAAGGAGAGTAGCAGTTTTTTGTGAGGAAGAACAAGTCTTCATTCATAGGCTTTTTGTGTCAGAAAGACATGAATCAGAAAGATAACCAATCCTCAACTGAACATTTTCTGACTGAAATAATACAGCCCGTTCTCTTTGCATTTTGGGACAAAAAGCAAAGCTAAATAGTCTGAGAGTCTGATTTAATCCATCATTCCCAATATGTCTTAACCTAGATATCATACCCTCATTCCAGCATCACGCGTCCTAATTCAGATAATACCATCATTGCTTCTAACTGCCTTTGGCTTCATGCCTACTGACACTGTGGTCCAGACTTTGGACCAGCTTCCTTCTTTGGGTGTGATTTTTCCTTACACAGCTGGCAATGAATTTCCTATTTGGGCATCAGATAGAAGTCACAGGCTGAATTAAATCACGTGTGATGCTTGAAACCTGCTAATCTTCCAAAGCATAAGGAAGTACATGTTTTGTCATCAATTACATTATTTTTGCTTAGGAAAGGAAACCTGCAGGTAACCAGTTAAAAACCCAGTGAAAGAGAAATTACTTTTACATGTTTAAAGTGATGAATATATTTTAAAATATCTCCATTAGAGCATGCACAGCCCCTGTCAGTGCAGAGTCTTAGCATCTCAGAAGAATCTCAGGTTGTACAATGTGCTGGCAGATCTGCCTTGCTCTCCTGGCATCCCTGCTGGGATGGCGATGTGAATTGCTGGTGATGGAACAAGGAGTGAGCCTGCTAGCTGTGCCCAGTGTTACCCACCAGGCTTCCCTTCCTCTTGCATTGTTGGCCCCCACACTTGTAAGTAGCGTGGTTTATGTTCAGCAATGATTAAAGGTGCACACAGCAAATGCAGGTAGAAAGAGCTCCCAGTGAAACTTCCAAGTGTAATTTGGGTAGGCACAGAGTTAGTGTGGCTGATACCTGTCTGCATTGCCTTCAGACTTAATCTGGCTCCTTCCAGTTAGAAGGCACTTTGCCGTCTTATGCCCAGAGATGATTAGTGCTGGGAATGAAAGGCAGACACCTCCTGGGTGGAGCAGAGCGGAACAAAACCAACCCAGGGCTTAGGGCAACAAATGTCCTGTCAGGTCTCAGGCCCTCTCATTTATGATGAAAGCTTTTCAAGAACATGAACAGCAGCCATGTGTCTTAATCCTTTAGGTTGTTGTAGACAAGTTAGCATATTGCCTGGAAAAGAGAGCAGCAGTTGGGATTTCAGTTGGAAGGGGGAGTGAGGTGGAAGGACAAGGGAGCAGAGTCAAGCAAAATGGACCAGAATGAGGACAGGATTTGGCATCATGACTCCCCAGCAGATACCCCTGCCATGGAAAAATAGTAACTTCCCTTTCAGTTTTAAAGACTTACCTGGGATAATTGCCATGAGTTGTGTTATCACCTATGAGGGAGCTACATTTGATAAATACCTCTCATATCACCACAACTATTAAGGGAAGGCATAGCAAAGAATACTAAAGCACAGTGAGGCATATTCAGGAATGGCCCATGTGCTATGCAAGTGCATATCACAGTGCCAGTGCATACCAGGGTCAGGGCCTTTAGCAGACTCAGCAGGAAGCACCTCTTCCCTGTCTGTGCTGGCAGAGAGACTTGGGGGAATACTGATGCAGTGATGCACTCTGTGGTGTGCATAAAGCCAGAAACCCTTCCCAGGACTTTGAGAAGCTGCTGCTAGCAGCAGCAGTAAGGAGAAAAGGATCCCCTTAGCATGGCTGCACACTTCTTGTTCTCAGTCACATTTAGTCTTTTGAGTTTACGAGACACCACGTAAAAAAGATATGTTGCCATTAGCTACATATCTGTGCCTTTAGACAGTAAAGATTTGAAAGAAGGCATGAGATCCACAGACAAAAATGCTCATCAGTTTCAAACCTCTAATTAGGTGCACAGAAACTGCTGTTGTAGGTGCAAGCTTGGTGACTGCAAAAAGATAGCCAGGGAAATTTTGTATTTGGAGATGTCTCTGTGCAGATGTGAGGGGGTTTCTACTTGCAGTGGAAGATGAGCAATGACTGCTTTTATGCCTGGTCCTTCGTTTTCTATTAAAAAAAAAAAAAAACAAAACCAAAAACCAGAAATAAAAGATCATTAGCACTTCTTCTTCTCTGTTCTATGTCCATCCCAGCAGTGCAGACTGGAATTGAACTGGTTTTTCTGTGGGCTGGCACGATTTACATAAGAAATCACTTACTGCAATGCTAATGAGCAAGCTGTGCAAGACCCAACAATGTGTGTCTGTTAGCAAAACTCACAGCAAAAGTTGGTACGGGGTGTTGAGCAGTGATGGTGGGATGCTTGGTAGTCATCAGCCCTGTCACACCTGCATCCCAGCCTGAAGTTTGTCGCAGATTTGGGGGGAGCTCAAGGAAAAGAGCAGTGTTCAGAAGATAACATTCTTTTGCTGGGGTCTGAAAAATTCTGCTTTGACACAGTTAAAGCATTTCATAATTCTTTTTTCTGAGATAATCTTGGCTTGTGCTGAAAGCACCTTTGGTTCAGAAGACATACGTGGCTAACTGAGGCCTTGTTGGTGCATCTGGCGTATAGTTTGAACACATGGCTTGACTTTACATCCTTTTCTCTGTTAAAATTTCTGGTTTTATCTGATTCTGAGTCTACTTAAACCATGCTCACTGTTAGGCTGTTTCATCTTCAGGATGTGTTTAAGTCCCCGCTCTGCTGCAGAGCGTGTCACATAAAGCTGCTATATGCTGAATCCTAAGTGGGAGTAGGATGTGTTGCCACTGAAATTACTCTGTGCTTTTCGACCTCACACCAGTGTTGCACAACGGACCCTAAACGAATCCCTCTTCCGTATCCCAAGCGATCACGGTGATTCAATATCCATGGTCTCGCTGGTGCTGGGGAGATCCTCCACAGAATGGGAAGCTCACAGCAAAACAAGGCACCTTGTGTTTTCTTGGGAGGAGCCAATTAATAACAAACTTTATCTTCATCAAGTGTTCCCAACTTTAATGAAGGCCGAAAGCCTTTTGTCCCCTTGCTCAAATTTCATCACAGCTGTCCCCTGGGCTCAGTGTGCAAGCCAGTCTGGAGGGAGCTCTTTGGAAAGAAGCCAGCTGGTCTGCCAGGAGATTGGATCCAGTTGCATCAGCATGGGAGCAGGAATGCTCCCAGGGCTGGCGGGACCAGTCCTGACTGGTTTTCCAAAGCTCCTCCCACAAGAGCTCCTACAAGGACATCCACTTACCTCACCAAAACCTGGGTGATCCAGGGATCCTGAAAGTAGAACAGCTGTTACCTGGCAAAAGCAGGGAAGGGATTAACCCTTCCCTGGGCTCCAAGCCTGGTGACAGAGTGGAATGGTAAGTGAAACAGCACACAAGTGCTACAAGCTGTACTGTCTTCCACCGTCATGGCTATAGGACTATCGCAGACTAACATCTGCCAAAACAAGGATGAGCCAGGCCCTTGTTTAGTGGAAGATGAAATCAATAGGTCTGTGCTGATTAACAGCTGATGCTGCAGATAACTTTATGGAAAGCATTCCAGCCTTTCAGAAAGACTGTCTCAGACTGACTGCTTTGTGCAGGGTTATCAGCACTCGTGACTTCACCGTGAACCTGTCCATCAGCCATGGTGCTTCAGTGCTAGTGTTTGGTCTTTTGTATGAGCACTGTTTCAGTATGAAGTTTGGAGGGAGCTCAAAGTATTTTCTGCATGTAATCGTACGTGTGTGCATCAGGACTGAGTATCCACAGTTGCTTGGCACTGCGAAAGGACTAGACCAGGCCACTCCCTTCAGGGCTCCAGTCCCTGGAGATGCTTAATTACACAAAGGCCTGGCTTCTGGCTTAGAGGCATGGCCTGGGAACCTAAAGTTTCACATACCTCTTATGAGCAAGGACATTTATGGCCCCTAGGACCAGAAGGGATGAAGTTTGATATATGACTTAAATGTTACCCTGAAGACTTTTGGAAATAGCAAGACTTAACTCTGTTTCCTCTCCTGATTTTTAGAGTCAACGTCATGATTTGGGTGGTCCATCTGCCGGCTGTAGCATGGCTTAAGTTGGGAGCCTGAGAGCGTGAGTGAGAAGTCATCTTTCATCCTCAGCAGGTAAGTTCCCATCTCCCATGCAGGCAGCACAGGAGTGGGATATGGGGCTACATTCCAGCCCAGCTGATCTCGTGTGCTCTGAAGGAAGTAGGACAGGAAGCAGACAAACCCTCAGGCCTGTTTATGAAATATTCCTATGCAGCAGCTCCCAAAGTGAAATGTAGGAAGGCTCACAGTTACCAGGGGAGGAGGAAGCAGGGTTTGTGGGGAGACAGTTTGCTAATGCCATGACCTATGCCAAAAGAAGCCTGACAATTGCTTCTTCACCCCCCTACTTTTCTAATGACTATTGGAAAGTCTTTCTCCAATGCAAAGTATCTGGGATGACTTTGTAGCACAGAGAACACTGATTAAACAGATGGTATCACCCACGAGCGCGGCTGAGCGCGGCTTGTACATGTCTTGGGGAGAAACAGGATATGCCACACAAGAGAGTGCTTTGCATGGGGTTGCTGTGCCCACACACCTTCTGCCGTGACCTGGCGTGTCGTGTCTGCCTGGCCTCCCAGAGCACACTCCTCCCAGCCCTCGGACACGGTGCCGTGCTCACCTGGCTGATTGCAGTGCAGAGGCTTGGCCGAGGGGATTGGGGCCGCTGGGCACTGAGCAGGAAAGAACTACTGGTAGTGGGGTTTTTCTGTGCTGCTCTGCCGAGAGGGGGTCATTCTGCCTGGAGTGTAGTCTCCTGGGACCTCTCATTCCTCCTAGCTATGCTCTGTCCTGTAGGCAGTGTGGTACTGCCATGTGTGTGAATAGCTGTTCCCCTCAATACATGTGCCCATGTGTTGCAGTGTGTTTCCTCATGAATGCCAACCCTCTGCTTTCCCTGCCTTGGGAAACTGAGACTGATGGTTCTTCACATGTTTAAGCATCATCTTCTCACCACCCCTGTCAGATCTGTGGAATGTACTTCACTTTGTCAGGGAACCAGCACAGGTAAGTGGGGAATTCGTCTCTGACACAGACAAAGACATGACAGTTGCAGGATCTCCCATGAGCCTCAGCTCTGCGTGCACATTTCTAACTTGTGTGATTCACTTCTGACCACTGAGAGTCCTGTTAGTGTAACAGCACCTCTCTGATGTCCTGGCCCAGCCCCAGTGGGATGGGGATGCCTCTCCTGGACATCTTTGCTGTCTCCTTCAGGCCTGTGCTCTCTACACTCTTCCCTGCTTTTTATCCAAAGTGATGTGCTCATGGCTGTTGTGGTGAGGGGAAGGTTGGCTGGGGGTTCCAGCAAGGTGCAGGCAGGTTTGCAGTGTCTGGGGTGTTATCTCGCTATGGGCTACAGAGCCTTCCTTGAAGAGATTAGGCAAGCAAGACCTCATCCCACTGCAACAGGAGCACTGTGTGACCTCCTTTCAGAGCTGTAGGAAACCAGCAACAGGGCAGTGGCCAGTGCCTCGTGCTTCCTGCTCATGTGCAGTCTTACTCTGATCAACTCTTGTTCGTTGAGCCTTCTGATTCTGTTGGAAGAATCTTGAAAACACTAGGAGCACAGGAGTTAGTCTGGAGATTTCATGCCACTCTGCGCAGCCTCCCAGAAAAGTTTCTATCCCCCTCTGGCTAGGTGGGAGGGAGCCAAATTCTCCCTTGGTGATGTGCCCTCAATACAGAACTGTTTCTTCTCCTCCTCCCAGCTGATGAGGCATGAGCTGCAGTGTACAAAGGGGGCACTGAGCCAGGCTTGGAAAGCCAACCTCCCTGTTCATATTGTCTTCCTGATGCAATCCCACACCTGCCTCCCAGTGCTGGTGCAACCAAAGTCTGGCTGCCTCTGCTCACTGCCTGGTCTGAGCCATATTGGTTAGAATTCCAGCTGTCAGAGTTTAGCCTCCAGAAGAGAGAGTCCCAGTAAAGGTCTCAGTCAAGTCAGGCCTTTCTCAGAGGTGTCTTCTGCAGTCCTGTAGGATTCTTAGTGAGTCACTGGAAAACAGGAGGTAAAGAGAATTTGCCATGGGAAATACCATGCAGTCACCTATTCCCAGCCTGCTGCTGTGGGTTTGTTTCTTTCTGTGCTACCAGGACAAGGTGCAGAGTCCCTGCAACTGGTTCTCACCCATCCACTATTTCAGGATCTAGGTGTATCTCCTTAGTAGCAAAAATTTATATAGGTTAATTCCCACACTCCCAATGAATGAATCATTAAGGGAACAAAGAAAGGTGCCTCCTTTAAAGTATCACTGCCACCTGCATTATGAACATACGCCCAGGTTTACCTGTGCATATTTAACCCCTTATCAGAGCAAATAAGTGACAGTCAGCTCTGGCACTGGCTGCACTTCTGACACGGATGGCAGGAGGAGACACGTTCTTACACTTGAAAGCGATGTGCAAAACTCAAGAGAAAGCTGGGAAAAAACCCCAAAGCCCCATATAGGATTCATTCAAACACAAAACTAGACCTGACCAGAGGTATGTCCCACCTCCCACACCCTTTGGTTTGCAGGCATGTTGAGGAGGAGTGATACCCTGCAGAAATGCTCAGCATCCCTGAAACTGAGCTGGAAAAATGTCCCTGCCATTAGGTAACCCTGAAAGCCTCCTTGCTGGTAACTGATGAGCACTCGGAGGGGAGCAGCTGATGGTCAAAGCCAAAGGATGCAGTAGCTTCCAGGGAGAGCAACTTGTTTCTTCCTGAGTGCAAGTAAGAACGGCATCCCTTTCAGCTGAGAGCTGCAGATTGGCCCAAACTGCAAGGGGGAGGAAGGGGATGGCTCTACCTCCTGTGTGTTTTTCCCACTTGGTTGGGTTGTCAGTATACAGTCTGGAAGAGGTGTGCCCCAAGGATGTGAAAGGAGATAAGCCACTGAACTGTATTAGCACATGAAAGAAAAAGCAGTGGGAGCTTCCAAAGGATGGCAAAGGTTCAAAACCTGCTCTCAGAAGCACATAGTTGTGGATGATTTTACTGCAGCACACTCCTCCAGCCGGAGGTGTGGAAACGGAGCGTGAGATGAGAACAGAGCACAAAGTGAGTAATGCCAGTGCCATTCTTAGTAAGGAATCCTATTTTTAGTACGGATTGGCTTGGAATATAAATGGCTTTAAAATCAAAGAGCCAGTGAAAGGAGAACTCCAGTGAAAGGCACTGACTGCAAAGATCAAAGTACAACTTCCCTAAAGAAGACCCTGAGACACATGATGGCAGACACTGACTCGTGTAGGCTCTTTAGCCCAGTGTTCTACACTGCTGCTGATCCATTCCTCTTCCTTTGAGGCATCATTAGAGGCAGGATCCCCGGCTTCTCTCTTGGTCCCTGCTCTCTGCAAGCACCCAGTAAAGGGCTGTGCTTCCAGGGACTCCATCTGGCACCAAATGAGAGCCACATAAATAAAACGGGTACGGTCTCTCACAGTGACTCAGAAATGGGTAGTCTGGCTGATGGCTTGTATGTGTGCTGCAGACATGGCTGTGATTTCTGAAGAGCTAATGCCCTGGCTCATCTGGAGGACATCTAGAAATCCTGGGCAAATATCCAGAGGCCTCATATTCTAACTGAATACCGTTTCCCAGCAGCAGAGGAGGAACAAACTACGGAAACCCTGGGAATTAGTGGGACCTACTGTGTCCTGCACTGTTTGTTCTGTCACTTGGCCTCAGTTAACAGATACAGAGGTGACTTTTCCCCATCTGGTTTTTCATAGTCCTTTAGTGTAAATAGCAAACAAAATCTCTCTCTCCATTGTCATATTAGGGCGTGTCTGTGATCCAGGGCACCTTTCAGAATGGCCTTTGCTGTAAGAGAAGCTGTTTGGTTGTTGAAGGTAGAGGGATCTCAGAGGTGGTTCAGAACCACTCTGGAAAGCCTGTGGTGGAGAAGGAAGGGCTTAGGGGCTTCTTGCTTGGTTTTTCCTTTGCTGTACAATATCAGAGGTACCATTTGGGATTTCTCACCTTTTCTCAGTGGTGGGACATGATGCAAAATGAGGAAGTTTAGTCAGATGGGGCAGCCACGAGCCCCGTAGGGAGCACAGCCAGTGTGCTGTGCAGCTCAGGGTTAGCAGAGGGACCCCAAGTGACCTCCCTGCTGCCAGCAGCTGCAGGAGATACTGCAGTTCACGTGAGAATGTTCAGGTATGTGAAACAATGGGTGTGATCTGAAGGCTTGTGTGTTTGTTTTAGAGGTAAAGAAACACCGTTTAATACTTGGGTTGTTTTCCTTTGATTAACGCATAATCTCACATGGGGAGACTCTGTAGGGAAATTCTACCCTAGGATCAGCAATGAGTGTTATTAGTAAAGTACCTGGCTGCTGGTCTGACAGTGATTGCAGCTGGAGGTCTATTGGGGACCATACTGCTTTTCTTTCTTCTGATCTCAATAGCTGTCTAGCAGATCTGTGAAGTTAGTCCAGGAAAAAAGAAATGTTGCAATAAGGTCTAATTTCACCCTTTTCAATCCAGAAATATTTAATTTATTTTAAAAATTATTATTCAGTTTTTAAATTTTGTTTTTTTCATTTCTTGTAAAATGAAAAAATCACTCACGGAAACAGTATTTTGTTCCAAATAAAAGAAGGCATTTCATTTGACTTGGAGTTTTGTCTTTGGGTGTGTTTTTGCTTGGCTGAGGTGGCAGGAGAACATCCACTGTGAGGTGAGAGTTCTCCAGGCTGCCCAGTGGGGACAGGACACAAATCATGTGTGTGCCCGTACCTGCCCGCTCATTCCCTCCACGCTGCACGTTATTGAAGGTATCTTTGTTTGCAGTAAGGTGACACAGGTGTACGGCTTTGTCCTTGCTGCTTATCCACCCAAACACACCTCAAAGTAAAATGCAAGGGACTATAAATAGTTTGGGGTCCTTTAAGGCAAAATGCAGGTGCAGCGTATCCACGTCCTTCGGTCCCAGTTTCACGAGTGACAGCAGAAATCCTGCTGAAATCTACGGATTGTTTTCCGAAGCCGAGAGCACACCCTGAAGTCACTAACTGTGGTGTTCCCCACTGATCTCCACAGGGCAGAGCTGGGCCCCTGCTGAAGGCTTCTGACAATGCTGCTCTGCAGTCGTGGATCTGGTCCCGTCACCTCCTGTGAACTCACTGTCTCACCACTTGAGAGACTGCAAGATCTGGCAGCTCTGCTCACCTCCAGCGTAAGTGCTTAGCAGATACCCATTAGGAACTAAATATACAGCATAACTAATGAAGTGGCCACTGCTCTTAATAACAAAGAGTGTCAAAATTTCATTAAGTTCTTGTTCTCTGTTGGGAAGGCAGGAAAGTACAGGTAGATAACTGCACTCATGTTTGGGGTTACCTGGGCAGTTTGCAGTGCACTGAGTCCTGATGTTTGTTTGTTCTTTGTTTCTCCTGGGATTGGGTCTGTGTGCAAATCCCTGGGGTTTTTTAAGGTATGCTCTTGGAATGTGGTGAGTGAGAGGAGCAAGCCCTGCTGGGAGGACAGAAGCAGGATATAGTGGGCTCTTGGTTTCAGCAGGAGACAGTGAGGAACTGCCACGAGTCTGGGTGTGGAGGAAATACGTTGAGACTCTGAGCCAGGGCTGGATGCCACTGAAAAGCAAGGAAAGCAGCAGTAGAATTGGTAGGGTCTTGATGAAGCCACCTGTCAAGTACATCTGAGGTGGAGCAATAACAGGCACTGTAAAGCCAGCCCACAGAAAAGGAGTATGGTAGTGGAGACAGCAGAGGTAGGCAGAGCCAGGAATGATACCTCTGTCAGCACAAGGCTGCTCTAGTGCAACCCAGAAGTTTGGCTTTTGTACTGGCTTCAACTTGGGAATGGGAGAAGAATGGTGCTTTGTGCACCAGCAAGTTCTACCTGGAGATGCCGAAACACGTAGTTTATGCTGGACTAACCTGGACGTGTCAGCGTTGCTGAGATGCTGCCTGAGCTTCCTCTGCTCTAAGGGTTGATCTGATCAGCTGGGCTCTTTCTTACAGGGCTGCAGCCAGAGAGCTACGAGTGGTCTGAACGTCCTACAAGGAGATCAAAGGCACTGTGTCAGCCCAGCTGCAGGCTGAAATAAGGCTTTGGTCCTGGTCAAGCAAAGCCATTGGATTGGACTCAAACTAGCCCCAAAGAAATATTCAGGGAATATTAACATATTGTGAGGCAGTGAAGGAGTTGCATGACTTCGTTTTTTCCCTCCCTCCCTTTTCTATTTGCAGGAGAAGGTATTACTCAGGACAGAGGAATGAGGAAAGTGCAAGACATGATCTCCTGATATAAATGACAGGGCCCATCCTATAGAAACACTTATGCTCTTCCATTGAGGAGGTTGTTTGGGTCTTGGGAGAATAAGACAAGTCACTAATTGAAGCTGAGGCTGGGCAAAAAATGAGCTGCAAATCCCCAACCCTTTTCTCCATGAATGGGAAGAAGCCAAAACTTTTCAGAAGTTATTGAAAACTGTTGTGAAGCAAGGGGCCATTCAGAACGTGGGTGATGGAGCAGGGAGGCCATGGGATCTTTTTTTAATGCAGGTGTGTGTACAGGAGCTTGGCTTCCACGGGACTTCCCGAGGAGTGCAGGTACCCATCGCTGCTGAAGGCCAGCTCTCAAGCTGTGCACAAGTCACCATGTTTTTGCTGCTGTTTCACTTCCCGGAGCCCAGCAGATTCTGCACTGGCCAAGGACTCCGCAGTTGTCTGGGTTTGGGGTTTTTTTCTCTTTCTGGCCCTTCAGTCTGTCTGCAAGGGAATTCCAGGAGCACCTGTGTATCTCGATGCTCGCGTGCTCTGTCCCACACGTGTCTGCAGACGTGACTCTCTGTGTCACAGGCTGAACCCAGCGAAGGAAAGGCCTTGTGTGCCCCATAATGATGTGGACGCTTTCCTGCCCTGTGATGGTTCAGCCCTTCTGCCAAGATGCTGGGCCTTGCTTACAGAGAGACAGCAGGTAGGTGCTGGGGGACTGGCTGGCGTCGCCCCTCCCCAGGAGCCACACAGAACTGTTCCTAGCTCTGGCCAAAGTCAGAAACAGGTCCCTTGGTTCCTTTATCCCAGCTTCACTGAGATATTTCAGGCATGCATGATATAATGACAGCGTGCTGCAGCCCAAAGGTGTGGTGGAAAATCTGGTTAAGCATGCTGGCTGAGCTGCTCCATGGATTCTCAGCTGGGACATGCTGCAAGGCACAGCTCAGCACTGTTAACACAGGAAAGACAAGAGCAGCTTCTCCCTCACTTGAGCCTGAAGAAACCACATTTTTCCATTTTGATTTTTCCATCAGCTCTTGCATCCCTGCGTAAGTGCTTGCCTGTGTGTTTATACTTTTGCCTGTTAGGTGCTGTCTCATGTTTTTGTTACAATCATCTCTTGAAGCCCCATTTGTACAAACCCACTTGTTTCCGTTGGCTGCAGCTTTTGGAGACAAGTCATTCTCTCTCAGCTGCACAGCCTCTCTAGACTCAGACTGCTCCTTACCCCAACAGGAAACACTTCAGTGTAAGTCAGGTCAATATTAAGCCGTGTTTTCCCACAGCAGTACAGTGCTTTATGAGCACTGTTTGCCTCCTTGTTATCCTCTCTGACCTAAGGCACCTGACCACAGCAGTGATAAGGTCCCCAAAGTCCTGTGTTCCTGTGCTGTACCTCGCAGGGGGATTGGCAGTGTACCCCTGGGGACGTCGTCCTCAGGGGTGATGGAGTTCAATGAGGATCTGCTCTGTTATTCGATTAAAGAAAGTCCAACAGGGAGATCCAGTGGCATAGTTTGCTCTGTTAGGTAAAAGCTCAGAAGGGGAAAAAAATCTGTTTTCTTTTCCAAAACTAATCAGTTCTTGTTTTCCTTGGAAAAATGGAAATTTGTGAATCTGCAGAAACTGCATTTGCAATGGCAACTGCAAAAACATCAGGATTTTGAATATGTAAGCATGAAGAATTTTTGAACAAAGGGGAATAGGGAAATGGAGAGAAGCTGTACTTTTCAGCCCTCTTGCCTTGTAGTCTGACCCGGTGACACTGATGTTTCCTTTTGTAAGGCCTGCAAGTCCAGCCTGGTTTGGTGTTTGGTTGGGGCCAGGGAGTGTGGCCAGCTGTGCCAAGGCTGTGCTGGCAGACACACCCCTGGCCCTGCTCTCCACTGGCTGGCAGCTGGGGGCTCATCCCCGGAGCATCCCTGCAGACAGGGCTGTCCTGGCCCTGCAGCTGTGTGGGGAGATCAGAGCGACTTAGATAAAGATCACAGATAGAGCTAACTTCATTAACTTAGGCTTCTTCCAAAGGCTGCTGGGTCTAGGTGACTCTGTGTCTTTGGGTTGCACCATCCTCTGGGAGTGAGAAATCCAAGCATCCTCTCTCCTGGGACCTGGGAGGGGAGTGCTTCTTGTTCGTGCTTGTGGTTTTCCATGCACAGAAACCTTCAGCAGGAGGGGAAATGCAACTGCCAGGCCTACTGACTGGCATAGGTTTTATTACTGAGGGCTTAAGCTTCCTTGTTGCCTCGGTTTCTGTGTCTGTAAAATGAGATTAATCATCTTTGTCCTATAAGCTCTTTCCTGGAAGAGGAAAAGGATGAGAGTGGAGAGAGGTGTAAGTGCTAAGAAACACACCTGATATGTGGCAAGGAGGCTGTTACTCAGAAGCTGTACTGAGGAACAGGAACAGATTACCTATGCTTCCAAGGGCTGGTTTTGTATCCGTATCCTTAGAACTGCCCTTTTTGTTCTCTTGCACTGGGAAGATTGTCTCCCCCTGTGTAAACACACCTAAGTGCTTGCACAGGGGCAAATCCTCCGCATCAACATTCCTCACCTTGTACTCTTCCTTTTGATAAACCTGATTATTTCTTTACCTTCATCCTCTCGAGCACTCGTGGCTCTTCCCACCTGGGCACTGTGAGCTGTTCATGAAAGCAGGCCCTTTATTCTGGCAAGTCTTTACCTAAACCATCAAAATGAAGCTTTGCATGGTGACAGGAAAAGGGAAATAAAACACCTAAGCCAGCAAAGGACTTGGAGGAGGACAGAATGCAACTGTGAATGCACACTGGCTGAGCTGTGTTAGGGCAGCAATACCAGGTACTGGGAATCAAATTTTGCTTGCGTTCTCTTTGGCAGGTGGAGCACACACACACCAAAGCCTCAGGAAACCCAAATTTAAACAAAGAGCTTTGGCTCAGCATGGGACAGGGACTTAGAGCAGGAAAGGCCAAGGCCAGCTGCACTGTGCCCAGCCCCAAGATTAGCCTGTACTTGGACGTGGGCAGAAGTTTCTGCTAACATGAGCAGCAGGGAGGTGATCAGTCATACCAGCCTTTGGCTAGAGTCAAGTAGAACAAAACCCCAGGGTCTTCATATGGAATGTATGCAGAAGGGGACATATTCCTTAGCTTGGAGCTAGGAATGCACTTTTAAGTCAGCCTTTTGAAATTCAGCAACTTCAGCTGTAGAATCTCGGTCCAGAACTCCGAAACCATGGCATAAGTGTTGGCAATTTGCTTGTGTAACGATGACAGGAGTGGACAGGCTGATGGAAATCTGCCTTTATGTGTTTCCTCCTTGAAGTCACTGTTCTTCGTTCTTGGCAACCATTTCCACAGCAGTGTCTAGATGAGAGTTCATAGATACACATTAAAAGGGAAGTGTGAACACATGGGCTTTTTAAAAACAAATCCAGTGAAAGAAGCCCTCTGAGCAACCACCAGGAGAACAGAAACACAAAAAGGTGGTTTCCCATTCAGGATATGGAATCATAGCTTAGAAGTGAACCTTTTCAGATATATTCAGGCTTTTGTGGGTCTGCCAAGCCAGGTCATTAAAGTTACTCCCTAACCACATACTTGTATGCTGATGACCTAGATGTTTCCTGCACAGGAGTTGGGCAAATTCTTCAGAAAAAATCTCGTTTTGGGTGGCTTTCTTTTAGTTGAAGTTTCATTGAGGGAACAATTTCTGGATGATTCCCTCTCACTTAGCTGTTTATACAATGCCTGGGTATGAGAGGAGGGAAGACCCATATGCTGCTGGTGACAGCAGTTTCACTGTGTTATTTGCAGATGGCCAGACTCAGGAACTCTTCTGGTATTTGATTCTAAAACTTGTCTCACCGTTTCCTCTTTGTCTGTAATCTTTGTTAGGCTTAGCAGTCATCATAGAATCCCAGGATGGTTTGGGTTGGAAGGGACCTTAAAGCCCACACAGTTTCAACCCCTGCCATGGGCAGGGACAGTGTCCTGTCACTACATACCTTTTCCAAAGTCCCTTTCCAGCTCTCTTGTAGCCCCTTTAGGTACTGGAAGCTCTCCCTGGAGCCTTAGATCCTGTATCACTAAGAGGAATAGTTATTAAAATCAATCAGGGAATTATTATAGCCCCAACAACATGAATTATGCTTGTGCATGGAACACCAGTGTCATATTTGCATGCAAATGAATTTAGGTTGTTTATATTGTGTTGCTATTTACTGTGAGCAATGGTAATTGCTGGGCTGGGCAGAAGCTGTGCAGGTCATTTTGAGCTTGGATTCTGGAGGAGGAGAGCCTGCACAAGTGTATTATCTGTCGCATCATTTATCAGTCTCCTTTTAATGACTTTTGAAGGCACTGACAAATTTCATCTACGTTTGACACTGGGGCAGAGGTTTTTGTGGTGGAGATTAAGGGACAAAGGACAGATGGGCCCAGTGAACATTAATTCCACTACTCAAAGAACAGCTTGTTTGGAATTAACCTCAGGAAATGCTCCTTTACTGGCTCCAAACCTTCCTGCAATTACATGGTGATTGTTACAAGGTTTTACTGAAATCCTGGGAATCGTTCTGTTTCAGCTTCCTGGACAGGGACGTTTGTCTGTGTCTTCCAAAACAGGTCTGCACTTATATGTTTGTTAAGTTTTGAAAAGCCAAATCAGATCAAAATTCCTGAGCTGCTTCAGAGAGGAGGCACTTTGTGACCAGTGCTGTGTTCAGAAGATGGGGCAGATCCAGAAGAACTACTAGTCTGATTTTTAGAATAGTGCAGCCACACATCAACTCCATTTAGTCTTTAGAAACCACTGATCCTAAGTGCTGTTAGTAGTTAGATAGAACTTGTATAGGCCCTGTCCCTCAAGATTAAATCCAGTATTTCTTTTTCAGCTTGGAGGATGGAGGTAGTCAAAAGGAGATGCCTTTGAACGTGAGCAGAATAACCAGAATACAGCACTTCATATACAGTGCAAGACTGATTTTATGGGGTAAGGCTTCCTGATAGTTTGCAGCTCCTCCAAGGGGGTTCAGGTCACATTGCAGAGCAGTTTCTCACCTCAGGTCCATGAAGTCATTCATAACCATTCTCAAGACAGCAGGTGATCAGGTCTCTGGGCTTTCTCCCTGTCTGCAACACTATAGATTCCCAAATAAATATGCAACCCAGTGACAGTCATAAAGTAGAAACTTAAGAGCAGTAATGTGAAGGACTTGCTTTTAAATCCAGCGTCACACCTTTGGAGTGATGGCATGAAGGTTTTATGTGAAGCCCAGTTACTCCTTGTCATTGCATAAACATCAGGTGTGCAGGGAATAAAGCAGGGATTTAACTTCACATGGCAGGAGCAGTCCACTCTGGAGGGAGCACTGCTCACAAAGTGACAGAAGAAGAACAAGAGTCAGTTATGCTCAGGTGCTGCTTGTGCACAACCGCTCTCAAGGCCAGAGTAAAATAAAACTTTATCTGTGATCCCAGTGGGGATGAGGACAGATCTAGGTGGTCATGGCTTGCAAGCTTGTAACCTCTCCTTTCTCAGGTAAGTCCATGTAGCCTCTTTTCCTCCCACTAGATGTGGGAAGTGTCAGTCTGCTGTAGAATCCCTCTGTGTCTGTGGATGAGTCAGATAAATGAGATACAGTTTTGACCAGAATAACTGTAGTGAAAAAAAATAACACTTCTAACAAAATCCACTTTTTTCAGGAAAACTTTTGTGCACACATCTGACATAGGGCCTGATGGGTCTGTTGGACTCATTACGGTTCCATTGAATTGTTCAAGTTGATTTTGTTCTGTCACATTCGAAACGTAAAAGTCACTTGACACTTTTTTCTGGATTGCTAAATGTCTTTGTCTGAATTTCCAGTATAACCAGAAGTGTTCCTAGATGGAAGTAGCAGGAGACAAGAAAAGATTAAAGGCCAAATTATATAAGGGGAGGAAAGCAAAACAGGGGAAAACAATAATTTAAAAAAAAGTTTGTTTTCTTTCCATAAAAATATTTCAGTTAAGTGCTTTTCCCCAGCCCTAAGATGATGTGAGGGATTAAGAGGGAAGATGCATTTTATAGGTAAAAATTATGTAAAATAGCTATTATTTATTATCTTACTACTGCTATTTTTATGGGCTTCTCAAAGATGAGATTTGAATGGGGAAATGTAACTAAATGAAACGCTCCCAGAACTGAGCCTTTGCCTTGTACTCCTCATCAGCCTAATTCGAAGCAGTGTGAAGTCTGTTATTTGACATTACCTCGAAGGCAAATTTTTGTGCCAAATTTGAAATAAAAGGCTGTGATTTATATTTCCTACTTTTCATCAGAAACAGGGAATGTGCAAATCAAACAGAACTTCCTGTTTCCAACCTTTCAGCAAGTGCATGTTTCGGTTTGCCTTCCTCTCCCATTGCAAAAGGGGAAAAAAAAAAGATGCACTTGAAAAAGGATGGATCCTTGCCTTCATATTATGTCTGCAAGAATAAGAATTAAACATGTCTGGACATGACAAGATCTTAGTAAGGGCTTTGATTCACAAGTGGGAACACTTTGTATTGGGACAGCTGTTGTTATTCCTGCCCGAGCTCCCTGCTCCAGCCCTCAGAGGATCCCGCCTCCGCTGCAGGGGTGTCTCGGTCGGTCACGAAGCAGCTGAACTGCCACAGTTTATAACCAAACAAGTAAAGTAGCACCGTGCTGGTTTCACTTACCTCACAGTGTGACCAGATGCACAACAACTGCATTAGTGTCAGATCTCCAGCTCATGAATGTCCCCCTCAGACTTCAAGTAGAAACAGCTGTTCCAGTTATACCAGGTATCTCCCTTGTGCTGGGTGGCCCACCTGTGAGAAGCACATGAGGAACTGTGCGGAAATTGGTATAACTCATATTAGAAGATGATATTGTAACAGGGTTGGTGTTCTCAGCTCTCTGCTCCTTCTCCACTGTTGAAGGAACACCATTGTGCTAGGCCTTTATTTTAGAGTTGGGTTACCACTCACAGTTCTCTCAGGAAAAGGGAAAGTGCTTGGACACTCAAGATTTAAGCCGAGCTGCCTGGTTTTTGGGGTGCACAGAGGCAAAAATGTGAAACACAGTGGAGAGGAGAAGTCTTGCAGGAGAAAAGCAGCACCAAATGTGACCAGGCCTTGTGATTGTCACAGCTACGGTAGTGGTGGGGATCAGGTTAATGAGAGTGTCTGTCAGCAGCTGGGGATCAGCAGGGGCTCTTGGTGCTTGGCTTTCAGGGAGAGCCACAGGTGATGTGGTGTCTCTTGGTTTCATGTACCGTTGTAGCCATCCTTTGACACAACTCTGGCCTGCAGAGTTTCTGAGGAGCAGTGGCCAAGCTCCTGCCTGGCACTGGCCTTCGTGGCACGTGAAGTGTCACCTCGCGTGGGTCCCACTGCAGTGCATCCCATGGCACTCCTGCCCTCCGCAGAGCCCTGGAGCAGGCACGGCAGAGGCTGCCAGGCCCCGGAGCTGTCGCTGCTCCCTGCCCTTTCCAAGCTGCAGTGCCATGTGTGAGCTGCCCAGCCAGCTCCCGTCAGGCTGTGCATTTCGGTGCAGCCATCAGCAATAGCATGGCTAATAGGCTGCTGTTTAAATGGCTGTAATTAGGCTTCAAAGTAACCATTATGATGAAAGGGGGAAATCTCACATTCCTCTCCACTCTATCATTTCAGGGTGTCTGGCAGCACCCCAGAAAGAAAAAAGCGCATCACTTGATACCACCAGAGCTACCTGTTTGCAAGGAACATCTCACCTTTGCTTTATAAAGACCTTTTTTTTTCCAGGAGAAAAAAATCCATGCACTTATGAATTAAGTACTCTGTTCTCTCCATTCCTGTGGGTTCTTATCTACCCCGTATGTTACCGCTTTGCAAATATTTGAATGGAAACGACAAGAGATAAGGACAGGTGATAATGTGCCCTTGCTGCAGCAGGCAAGCCCCTACCAAGCTACACAGGAACTGCAGGGATATTTTTCAGTTTATTGTATCTTAGAAGGAATATGGTTTTTTCTGAGAGCCTGCCTCTTCTGTTTACTCATTTATCCACTGCAAATTGTTTCGAGTATCTGAAATGCTGGCGTTTATTTATTTATCACACTAGTCCTCTTTGTCTCCCATTCCATGTTTCCTTCAAACCGGGTTGTGCTGCAGGAGGAATGACAAAGGTGATGCTGCTGATATTAAGTGCCAGCACGAGCTCAGCAGTGGCTCGTTTTGGAAGAGGACCTCTTCCTTGCTGAGTGTCTCCATGCTGGGAGGAGAGCAGGCTGGGGAGTCCCAAGAGCAGCCCTCCGCACTGTGTTCTTTGTTCCAACTCCGTTTTGGAGGATATTAGCAGTTTCCATCCTCCTCCTGATTCCACTCCCATAAAACATCCTTCTTACTCATGAAGCAGAATACCTAGATCCACCTTCTTGCCTCCTGGCTAATTACTGTCATTATCTGGCTAGACAAACTTGTCATGAGATTAGAATCTCCTCACAAAACAGGGTCATCTCAGGAAGTTCTTGCTATCCGGTTTTGTGTAAATCAGTCACCTCTGCAGCTAAACGGCAGCTCAGATTGTTGAGAATTCACACGCTCCCAGGAGGGGAGCAGAGGAGCATTTCCACACAGGAGCTGCTTCAAAAGGAGCTGGGCGTTCCCACTGACATCAGTGGGGCAAAGCCTACGCCCACTCTCTTGCACCTGCTCAAGGAGTTGTCCTTTAAAGATACTGAAAAGAACTAACCACTTGCAGCAACTTCATTGCCTGGCTGGATCATTACTGTAATAAAGTCGTTATATTCTACTTACTGTATCCTTCACCCTGTGCTTTGGCAGGTTACCTCATCAGAGCTCTGCAGCAAGCTTCGACCTGCATGGAATAAAGGCAGAAGCCGCAAATTAGGCTGGTCATTTTTTTGTGTCTTTTAAGGCTTTGGGTAATTCCAGCCAGAGATCCCAAACTGAAGTATATTCACCCCCCCATGTAAAACAGAAACTCAGTGCTGTAGGTGCTGGGTGGTTTGCCCTCAAATCTGCGGGGCTTTCACACAGGCCCTCTTGGGCCTGGTTGTTTCCGTGTGTGGAGAATGTAGGTCTCTTTGTGCTTAGGCAACTGAGAGTCAAACACCTCTTACCCAATTGCCTTCCTAAGTAGGCGAGCAGCAGGACTCCTTCCTCCCATAACCCTCTGGTGACACTTCGCACGCTGGCCCACACAGGGCCTGCCATGCCGGAGAGCACCATGTCACCAGTGCACTAAATAACTGTACTGGGTTTTAACAGGCCTGTGGCATCAAGGAAATCTGTGTTACCCCACCAATGCTCCAAAACGGAAATGTGCAGTTATAGGTGACTGTAACCCTGGCTACAGCTAAACAAAACACTCCCTTCCTCAGCTAGTGTAGCAACCTGAACTGCAGATGGTTCTGGCTGTCCTATAGGTCTGTGATGCTCCAGTGACTCTCCTTCTCATTCTTTAGTGAGCAAGACACAGCTGTAGTGGAAGAAGGTTGCTCTGAGCCAGCATTTGGTCTAAGTTCTCTCATTTTCCATGTGAGTGTATCTCGAGACCTTGCTGCAATCCACTCTTTAAATAGTTCCTTGCAGCCTAAGCTTATTAGATTGTCCTTGAGCTTTTCTGTGTCCTCCATCCCTGTGATACCTCTGTCTTTTGCAAGTCTCTTGTTGAAAAACTCAGAGATGTTGGTCCACATTGTATGGACTAAACTGAGGCTGGTAAACACTAAGCTTAAAAACCCTCCATTCTTTCCTTTCGGTGACTGAGTTTCCTGCATTTCTGCAGGCCTAGTGCTAGGCTGTGCAGATGAGCATTCAGAAAAGGGGTGCGTGCACACATTCTTAGTGAGCAACCCTTCGTGAACATGAACAATTCCGGTTCATGCCTTCACCCAGCAGGGCAGGAGAGCTGCCAGGTCCTCAGGGCAGCAATTGGCTGCCCTAATCCTTCCTCTTCCTACAGTTTCCTGCTTCACTTACACACTCTTGTCCAAATTCAGCAGATGTTGAAGTTGGGATGCTACAGACAATAGTGTTCTCTGATTCATCCTTAGAGCAGGCCCTGTCCTGTGTAGGAAAGGAGGCAAAAATACAATATTACCTGTGTGTCTAACAAGGCTGTTTCATAATGCATTCACACAAGAGAGCCAAATGAGGGTTGTACAGACAAACTACTTCCAAAGGTACCCAAATAAATGAAGCTTCCTACTTGCACAGATTTGTGACCCAGCCAGCTCCGGGGTGAATCTGGCTTGTGTTTGGCGGTCTGAACAGCTCAGGGGCGAGCATGGTGGGTGAGGGTGGTCGTGTTGGATTGCTGAGCCTTTTTTCAAGTAGCCATACCTTTGTGTAGCAATGCTGTGACTTGTCCCAGGGGGAAAGGAGAGGGTCAGAACTGAAAAAGCCCTGGACACTAGTCAAAGGATCCATCAGCTCAACTTGGTCAGTCCTAGAAGAGACTTATTCCAGACCACTGGCTCTTAAATCCAACCTGTGCCTGGATTATAGAAGTTGTAGCAGAGGATCTTCCTCGGGGTTAATCTCAGTTGATATCACTTTTTTCATACTACTGTAACTGGTCTCCATTGCACTAGCAAGTGTGCTGGTACAGGTGAGAGGGAACATCATATTGTAGGGAACAGGTGGTGGCTGCAAGGATTGCCCTCCAGAAAATGTCCTTAGTGAGGTGCAAACTGAGGCTTGAACTGCCTCTTGTTTCTGCTGAGAACGTGTTTATGAGCAGGCTGCTAAGCCAACAGGAGCCACTTCTACATCTCTTACCCTCCCATTGAAGTGCTTCTCCTTTGGTTTCATCAGCTCTTTGTGAGATCTGAGAAATGCTCAGGGTCACTCCCCAGGGTAACTTGTAAGAACAAGCTGTGCCATGTGCCCTCAAACCAGGGCCACATGCATCTGAAGTCTTACCCTCAGCTCAGCTTGATATTAGTGGAGAGGAACAGTTAGATCAGAAGATACTGCTCTGAGAATGCCACGTTTGTGAAAGGAGCAGGTTGTTCCTTTCTTTAGTGAGCAGGGACCGTGCTGGCTGTGACAGCAGTCCTGCTCCTGGCAGCTCTGTTGGACTGCGGAGGCAGAGGGGTAAAATAGACCACTAACAACTAATGGGGAAGGGCAGCTCCAGCAGAAGAGTCTGAGGGAGAGAGAAAAAGACTCAGTTTATGGCTCGTTGTTTGGGTCACCTGCCTGAGATAAAGCACTTCTTCAAGTCCTGTTCTGCTGGTTTTGGGTCTCAAGTGATTCATTTCTCCCAGAGCCACCTCTCAGTGGGATGGAGCTGCTGACCTCCCAGGTCATGTTCCCCTTCCTCCATATCACCTCCAGCTCTTCTGCTGGTGCTGTGATACCATCAGGGGAGTGAGGGTTTCAGTGCTGGCTTCTGGCACGTGTTGCAACTCTCAGCACCTGTAGGCTGTCGAGGCAGCAAGAGCAGGTATTTTGTCCTGACAGGGAGGGAGAGACCCTTGAACAGTGCACTGAGAGGGGCGATTGCTGTGGTGTAGGGAATGATTAAACACAGATTTGTGATCTTTATCTAGGCATGAGGGAAGACAGAACCTTGAACTTAGGCTCCCATCCTCCTGCAGACTTCTGCTAGCAGCAGCATCTCCTATTCCCTCTGATGTAGCTTAGGATGGGAAAGGAGGTAGGGTAAGTACCTGGTGCTGCAAGATGCTTCAAAGTGACCTTCTCTGTCAGAAACTTCCAATCTGTCCAACGGTCTCTATATTCTCTGTATTGTACCTTCTGATCCACATAGCTCTGTAACCATTTGGGAAGTCTGGCAGAGCATAAATAAAATATATTGACACACATAGCAACCAAAACCACCTGTCAGCTCAATGTGTAGGTTTTGCATTTAAGATGTAGAATAAATTGGACATCAAGCTGCTAGTGTTGGATGTACAGTACCCAGATTATCCACGAAGCTTCCTAGATATCCACCCGAATCTTGGCTATGACTTAGAAGTGAAGAGAACAAGAGATCAGTTTGTGTTCTGGCATTATTTCATGTGTGCCTGTTTGTGGAGAAGTCTTTACTGGCCTTCCAGTGGAAACAAAGCACTTGTGTCTGCATATCTGAGCACTCACATTTCCTGGAGAAATACATGCTTTTTAGGGGTTTGTTTGATTTGTTCATCAAATGCAAGGTAAAAGCACTCTCTAATTCCCTCCCGTCTTTCTGGCCGAGCAGGCTCACGCTCAGTTGAGAGGCATGAGGCCCTGACAGGAAGGTTGCACCCCCTGGCTGGCTTTCCTTCCCCACTGACTCTTGCCGGGGGATCATTGTCTTCTCTGAGGACCTGTTGGATTTGTGCTGGGAAGCAGCGCCCCAGCACAGCCGGACTGGTACTGCATCCCCTGCTTTTCCTCCTTCTCTTTTGCACTGAGGCGTCTGCCTCCCAGGAAAAAAACCTCTCTACATGTTTTCTCTCCGCACAGTGGGACCTTCTTGCCCCAGCAGTAAAGTGACTGAACCGTGCTGAATGCTGCAGGGCTGCAGCACCCACAGTCACCCTCATGGCCACAGCATGTGCTGAATGTAGACTTGTCCTTCAGCAGCTGAGGGAAACGGCATCAAGTCCCTTCCCCTCACTGCTGAGGCTTCTCTGCTACATCGAGCTGTTGGGGCAGGACAGGCCGTGCAGCTGCACCTTCACAAATCACCTGTGTCTGATTGGTGGCAGAAAGCTCTTTCCCCACCCTAGTTCTTTTTCTGCTGTGGAAAAGAACAGCATTCATTTCCAACACTGCCTCAGACAAAACACTTGAGGGTCTTACAAGGTTTTCTTGTTTTCTGGCATGTTACTTCCTTCTCCTGTCTGAAGGATTTACAGTTTTTCCCTGGGGCAAGCAATCTCCCTGTGCCCTTTCCTTCCTCTATTATAACTTCCTAAAGCCAGTCCCATCTCTGCAAACCCATGGAACAGTGATGGGGAGCAGGGGATGGAGAAGAGTTAATGTCACTGATGTAAAACCCAAGTGTATTTCAGTGTTTGTTTAGTACTTCACAAACTATAAACCACCCTGTGGGGGTGCTGGAAGTAGAGATAAATAAATTAGTGACTTCACAGGCAATCATTGCTGATTTTGTTGGGTCTGTGAGAATCCTCTTCCCCACAGGAAGCCATGTTGCCACACAGCAGTTAACAGCTCTCTCTTGGGCCGGACACAAGTGTTTTGTGTGTCATGGATCATTTCTGGTCACGACCACGTCGGTGCAGAGACAGTGGTCAAATGTTTATGAGTTTATGGATCCAGCACCAAACACATTCCACATGGTCACATGCCTTCCTAGTGATCAGCAGTACTTGACATCCAACTTACGGTGACGCATTTAGTTGAAAAATAAAAAAGAATCCAATGAACAAAAACTTGCAACACTAAGGAAACACTTCAGGGGCTGAGCCCGTCCTTTTGGGACAACAAATTTGCTCTGTTGGCTGACAGTGCATGGTTCTGCCAAGCTTTCTGGTACCTTGAAATCTGCTTTCTGAAGAAAAACATTTCATCACATCCTAAAACCTTATTGTTGGCTCTTAATTATTGTGAAATGTAATTGCACCCTATGACTGAAAGGCAAAGAAAAGCGCAGGAGTAATACAGAAAACTGTGTCACAGCAAATGATAGATGGGTTGAAGAAAGGAAAATAGAAAGGCAGGAAAAGATAGAGGGGGAAAAAAGAAAACAAACAATAGCATTCCATTCACACCATTATGTCCACTAGTCTTTGATGATCCTTCTTTGAATTCTTTCAGGTAGTTTTTGAACCAGTTTATATTTCTGACTTTCACTTCAGGTTGTGACAGTGAGTTCCACAGGTAAAGGAAGCACCAAGAAAGAATGATGGTCCCGTTCAGACAGTGGCCTCAGAACACATCACTGGGTGAACAGGCTCTTCTCTTTCACACCTGCGCTCTAAAATTTGCCATTATTTTTGCCTACTTCTTGTGTTACGGGACAAAGTGAAAAATCATTTCCTGATCACATTCTCTGCTTCACTCCAAGTATCCAGCATGTTCCCATCCAGTTGTTTTCTTTTCAAGTGAGAGGGGCCCCATCTGTTCATCTCTCCTGCTGCTGCAGCCATTTTAAATCCCTCATCAGCAGTGTCACCTTAGACTTCCCTATTTCTGAAGGAAAAGGACATCATAGCAGTGGGTTGAGTAAGACTGCAAGTGGTCAAGATAGTACCACGTTATTCAAGTACACCATGGCACAAACCTTTTTTCTTCATACCTTCTAGTATCCCTCTGGCTTTTTTGACCTCTGCAGGACACTCTGTAGGAGGAGGAAGACTCGTGCTGCATCCAGGCTAGAGAGTTTGAGGAGGGTCTTCACTGCCACAGTCTGATGAAATGTAAAGGAAAAATAGGCAAAGCTTTTGACAGCTTGGAGAACAGCGATGTTTAGGGGTGGGGAGGAGAGTGTTCTGTTCTAGGAAGACATCTGTGTGAGGGCCATGAAGGGAAGGAGTTAAAGACTAAATGAAGCCTCTCTGGTTTGGGTTAAGGTAAGGCTGAACACAAGAGCTTGAAAGCTTATGTGTACCTGAGGCTCCTCCAGAGGCCTTAAGTAAGGCTGCCACCCCAAATTGTCCTGTCTAGACTACTGCTGCCAGAGCATGGCTGGGGCCAAAGAGCAAGGAGTCAGGAGTTAGATTTGCATTTCTTTGCTTGTAAATGAAGTGTATTTATAGGGAATTTTTAGGACAACAAGCATGGCTGTTATACAGCACAGTGTAACTAACCCTCACACTCAGAAATTACAAGTAGAGCCCTCAAAAAGCTCCTAGAATTGGTGTAAACTTGATATGACACAGTATTTTAGCCTACATATTTTGAACTGCATTTTTTTGCTGATCAGCCTTCAGAATTCAGGGGTCAACCATTTCAATATCTTTCTGTAATCCTGTGGGCTACAGAGGTGGTTCTTCTTCCTTTCTTTCTTTAAAATGGAAGGTGAGAATCTCATATAATTGCAGGATTTTCAGCTGTAAAAGGCAAGGATTGCTCTGAGATGAGAGCGCTGTCACCATAGCCAGTGACACTACGGACTGTTTTCTGGGAATTGCTGGATTAAGGCCCTCCCCAGCCTTCTAGGAAACCCAAATTGTTGATTCCTCTTTCCAGTTTTGTTTCATGAGACTTCTCTTTTGTGGCTGGAGCCTGTGTTTTCCACCCCTGATACTGGTGACAATGCCAGCCTGAGCACTGGGGAGCAGCAATAGGCTCCAAGCAGGTAAGCTGACACCTCAGTCTTGTTTATTAGCTCTGCCCTGGCACAACGGTGGATTTTTTTCCTAAGGGCTGGCACCCCTTTCAGCTGCAGCACTTGTCCTACTTTAAACAAGTATCGTTGCTGTTATTATGATGTGACCCTTCAGCCAAACACCCATGGCAACCAGCTGTCTGTGTAGGGCTGTTTCTCTGGAACAAATGAAGCTGTGGCTCCATCTCCATCCCAGGACTTCACCCTCTGGGAAGGACAGCTCAAGCTTCCCATGTCATTCAGACAGCTTTCCTCCTGCTCCTTACCCCACCCCAGCCCCACAGGATGAGGAGCTTGTTTCCCATTCCTCTCTCAGCAGCTGGATTTATTAGGAGCCCGGGGTGGGCAGAACTGTGTTGTCACACGTGTTCAGTGCACTCCACAAAGGGCAGAGTGAGAAGCTGAGAACAAACCCAAGAGCAGTAGCTGGTTTCTGTGCAGACACACAGACCTGCAGTCTTGCAAAGCACACCTCTTTTCCCTGTCGTCTCAGTCAAACCCAAGCTTCCTCATTCAGCTCAAGCTTTCCTTTGGTACAGTCAGAGTGACCTCTCACCTGGGGCTTGCCTGCCCAATTTGTAAGCCCTTTAATAATGGTGATCCATTATCCTACTTTGCACATCAAAACGCACGCAGGCTCCTCCCAAACAAGAGAACTTGGCAGATGAGCCGTGGGTAAAAGGCACAATAGTTTATACAAATTATGCTGTTCGAGGGTGTCATTTCTCTTTCTCCTCAGCAGAAAGAAAAGATTTCTTCCCCTCCAAATCTTACAGAAGCAGTGTTTATAAGTAATCACTGCAGTATTAGGTTTATCCAGACACAAGACCACTCTGCTGTGGATGTGCCATGTAATAAGGATGCAGATGAAAAAGTCTCAGTGTGTCCCAGTGTCTCTCCAAGATCAGGCTTTCCCTTGCTGCAGCATTGCCCGTGGCTCTGTGTAGCCCTTTGTAACTCCTGGTTTTGTCCATCTCTAAAGGGAGCTCGTGCTTTCTGTGATTATGGAGCATCTCGCACAAGAGATCTCTAATTTGATCTGAGGATTAGCTGAGTGTCTGGCAAATATTTTGTGTAGAAAATGAAATAATCACAGTGCGTTCTGGCTTCTCTTAGAGGCTTCGGCTTCTGGTGTCACTGTGCAGTGGGTGTTGTGTCTGTACGCATCCCAGTCACCCCTGAGCAGCAAGTGGTGTTTATTGGAGCTCCTTCCCCTCCCGGCAGTGCAGGAGGGGAGTCCCTGCTGACGCAGTCAGTGCACGCACTGGACGTGCCAGCCTGTGGGGAGTGGGAAGGGCTGTCACTGCAAACACATGGGCCTTTCTTCACGGCCCCTCTTCACGGCATCGGGCCACTTCTGTTGACACAGCCCATCATACCTGCCACAGCGAACCTGCTGGCATCTTTTAGATCTATGTAAATTCTGGTGTTGATGAATTCAGCAGCTTCCTCTTGAAAACCTTTATTGAGTGACTTTCACACTGCCCCCACAGAGCCCTGTTCCTTGAAGTCAATGGGAGATCTGGGTGTGGTGAGAAGTCAAGATCAGACCTGTAAATCAGATGATAAAGAAAAGTGAATCAGTAAGAAATGCTTTTGGGGAACGACATATTCCTTTCCCATCAATTAAAAGCAGAGGGAATGTCCCAGGAATAGCTTCTCTCTGACATGTGAGGGACTACATTTCAGCAGCATAATGATCTAATAGGGCTTTCTGGTAGGTTGAGGACATAAAAGCACACTTGTGCTAAATACATTGTTCAGGCTGTCTAATAAGATCCATTTCTGAAGAAGGATATGTAAATTTGTGTGGTTACTCCAGGGATGCATTCAGACCTCTTGTGCACTATTAGCATATCCCGTGGCAGAGCCCAGTCCCTGGCAAATTGACATGCTGTGTGCTATGCCCCAAAAATGTTTGATGTGGCTATTCAGGCTTCAGGTGCTCAGCCCCAGGGAACATATTCTGCTGTGTCCAAATCTCTTAGGTACACCAAAAGCCTCCCTTATTCACTGTCTCCTCCTGAAATATCCATGGCAGCTTACTATGAAATTATGTGCCACTTCTGTCCTTTTAGTTGCTGAGTTTATTTAATTACTGTTATTGCAGCTTTCTTCGTGACTTTCTTCTCCTTTCATAAGCCAGTGGTACCTGGCCTGCTGTGGGTCACAAGTCATCAAGGGGTTGCCTGTGACATCACTGCAAATAAAATAAAACTGCACAAACATGTGCCCGAGCATGTGCAGAGCTCAAGCACAGAGACGGAAAGAGGAACCGAACGTGCCAGCTCTCACTGCCAGCAGCTGCGGCGCTCCTGGTGCCCTGCTCAGGTGAGCTCTGCTGGCACAAGGGGCTTCTCTTGGCCTTTGTCCCCAGAACATGAGGTGGGCTTCCATAAACACACAGGCTGGGAAATGCAGTTGCCAGTGTGGGACGTCACCGCTCCCGTTGCCTGTCCTCACAGCATTTCCTGTGCTCCTCCCTTGCCCCTGCACCGCGGCTCTGCTTCTGCCATCACCCCATCCTGGGCCTTTTTGTGCTGCTGGGGCAGTGTTTGGGAGCTGAGTGCCTTTTTGTGAGCTGTTTCATCATGTTGCTTGAATCACGAACAACAGCGGGGCCAATAAAAGAGCCTCTGAGTGCTCTGCAGATGGAAGATGTCATTCTGGGAAAATCAATCCGCAGATCTGCTCTTTGATGGAATCTAGCTGCAGGCAGATGCTTTCATGTGCAGCAGCATCTTCCCAGACAGATTATTCCCTTGCTCACATTGTGTACAGTCGTGCAAGTCCTGGGATAAGCAGCTTTGCGCTGCAGCACTTTTCTAAACACAGCTAAAGTTCCTTTCTCATGGAGGGCACTTCCCTTTAGGGCTGTTTTGGGACAGATGGGAGAGAAAACAGACTGGCAGTGACCATGTGACTGGGTAAATGTAGACCCAGGGATAACAAGTGCTGATGCACCAGGGCATTGCAGGAGAGACCCGCTCAGCAGTGTGAACAGCAGTCACCTCTCCAGCCAGCCCCAGCACAGTGCACACTGAGGTAAAGGGGATGAGAGAGAAAGTATCTGGCATGGCCAGTGGCTCAGAAGAAAAGGCAGGAATTTGTTCTGTCAGCATTTCAAACTAATTTCCTCAACAGTTTTCAAGAGGAAAAAAAAGGTACAGCCACCTCCATTGTGAGGAGCGAAACGATAAGGATCAGCCAGGAGCTCTGTTCAGACAGCTGGGCAGAAATGCCCTGCAATTCTCAGCAGGCGACCAGACACATTGGAACATGTTGTGATACTTTGTTCTATTACTCATTATTGCACTTGCACATGGAAACTGTGAAACTCCCACCAGGCTGAGTGTTGGCCATGCCAACCTCCATAGAACCTCCTTAAACAGAGAAAAGGTTCCCTTTGTACATGCAGTTCTCGTATCACACACCGAAACCATAATAAACCCAACCTGTGAACTTGTTACATTTTTATGAGCCTACATTTGGGGCAAGAGTTTCTTTTCAGTAAGATTTTGTTTGGTATCCAACAGCTAAAACTAAAAATAGTAAATTGCCACCTAATCTAACCTTGCGTGACTCAGCTACTTTCTCCCAGGTCTATTTGGTTTTTATCTCAGGGTCAATTATTGACTACTAACAGCCTTCCTCGAGAGAACTAGCCAGTTCCAGCCCAGGGGAAGCATGAGAAAATGCAGTGGAGTGGAAGGCTTTGTGAGCTTTGAGTCCTGAGCTGACACTGCCTCCTGGAGCACCTCCCCACCTCTTTTGCCTTTGTAACCCCCACCCTTCCACCCATAGTTGTCCTAAACATGTCTTGTGCCAACATGAAAAGGCATTTATTTACATGGAAAAGCAATGCTAGGATAGTGCCAGTGTGCTCTGTCTTTGGTAGGAAAAGCAAACAGGTTTTGTCTTTAAAAAAAAAAAAATTGTTTCTTTTTGTTTAGCTTTTCTTTCTTATTTTGCATCTCATCAAGTATCTTTCTCCCTCCTTTGCAGCCCACAGCCCTGGAAGCTGGTTTCCACCAGGAGGGGCCACTGTGCCTTTCCCATTATTGCCTGAGCTCTGGCACTGCTCCACACCATGCAGGAGAGGGACGGCTAAAGAAGGATGGGCAGAGTGAAATTCCACCCAAAGCGGTTTTATTCAGCCGTCCCCACATTCTCCTGTAAGTCTTGCTAAAATTTACTATTTGGCAACTCTGGCCTATCTATCTTTCTATCTATCTATCTATCTACCTATCTATCTATTTAAAATAGTCTGTCCATCTTTCCTACACTGCACTTCAGTGACTTCCTCGTAACAGTTTGGTCTCTTAATTGTTCTGCTGTTTGTTCTTCCAAAGTGCAGAAAGGTTATTCCGCTTCAGATCTCAGAGTTAATGGCAGACAAAAGGAAGTGGGTGTGGAGTAGCTTATATGTGCACTGTGAAAACCTGGTGCCCTTTCTATTTATAGCCCCACTTGAACTTTCATTCATTTAGTTGCTATATTGGTATGGCAAACATTCCATCTCCCAGGGAAAGTGCGTTAGCAGCGCAGGGGAGCAGGAGGGAAACACGCCAGCCATGCAGGCAAATACCGAATGGCCCAGGAACCACTGCTCTTCCCAGAAAGCATATAGAACCAAAGTGATACTGAAGGGAAGCTGCCCTGGCACACTCATTCAGCTAACAGTGCTTTGAGGTAAACCCAAACCTTCTTATTGACTTCATATCTTTTATTTCATTTTAAATCAAAGGAATTGTTAATGTATCTGTTCCCAGTGGCATAGGTTTGTCTGATAAAATGAACACACTTGGTCACTTGCCCCATGCTCTGCCTTCTGGGTAGAGAGGTGGCTAACAAGCAACAAGAACTCTTGGGGGACTTTTTAGTGCTGGCCAAGGGGGTTTCCTCAGCTGGGCAGTGTCTCACATCTCTCTGTTACTGTGAAAGTTACAGAAACGGTGACAAGTTACAGATAGAAATATTTAGGTGAGGACATTAGACAGCCAGATCCAGAAACTAAAAGATTCTTTCCTTCCAGGAAGAATTAAGGGTCTTGCCCACCATTTGGAGACACCCAGACATGCTTTATTATAACCTCATATCTCAAGTCAGAGAAGGCTCCCATGTGATTTTTTTGTGTGTCAGTTATTGTGAAGCTGTTAGAAAGGTAAAAAAAAAAAAAAAAAGATTTTCCTAATTTATTACCTTTTATTACCTTTACCATCTGTTCCTTGGAGAACAGAGAAGTTAGTAGAAAAACATATACCTTAGGAACTTCCTGGATAGGAATGAAGGGTTTGATTCATTGCTAATAAGGAAAAGCAGAAGTTGCCAGCCAGTTCACTGATGGAGAGACTCCTTAGTGCTTTTGGGACAGCTACCAGCACCTGTTGGAAGCATCTCCCCTTCCTATGGGAGAGGCACCACTTGCTGTGTTTTTCCCTCACCTGATCCTGCCTACTCATGCTCACAGTTCTTTGTTTACCAAAGCTGCCTTTGCAGGTTTGGATTAACCACTTTGGCCAAAGCTGTAGCCAGGTGAGGAACCCAACTGTAGCACGAGGGGCACTAACAGCTGCTGAAGGTCTCCCTCTGGCTCAGGGGAAACCTTTACCTGAAATGTGAACTGCTGCCCTGCAACCAGGTACCTGTGGTCTTTATTTCAGCCAGGGGTTTGCAGGACACGTGCTGGGCCTGTTATGTTAGCACCAGGCTGCTTGGATTTGGACTCCTTCCAGAACTTCCCCGGGTGTCACTGGCATGAGGATTTAGGTGCCCCTTCACCCAGCATCTATTTCCAGCTTGTACCCACCCTCAGTTCCCCTGCCTCTCACTCTTGCAAAGTGGTCTCTGCACCTCAGTTGGGCCAAGGAGGAATCCACACAAAGCAGCTCCCCTTACCCCTCCTACCTTACCTCAGGGCTTGGGCTACAGCTGCCAAAATCTGCTAGTCAATGAATTAACTGACTGCTATTGATACACATCCTTGCTTCTGTTTAGGGATGCAAAATGAGAATTTTCAACCCGTTCCTGATAGGTACTGAGGACACAGATCCAAAATGGTATTTGCTTCAAGCTGGTAGTTGTTTTATAAAAAAGAAGTTGAATACACTCAGGGATTTTGACCCAGAGGAGCTGCTTTCTGTTAGGTCCAGGGAAGGTTACCCAGTCATTCCATGGGAGGGAATACAGTGGAGCCACGAGTCTCATTTTGAGGAAAATGGAGAACCCGTTACTTTGACCTCCCTCTAATTGCACGTGAGATTATCTGAAGAGGTGGAAGGTCTTCCACTAGATTGAATAATAAAAGAGAATTTCCTTAATCCTTCTCTGCAGTCGGTTTGCAGAGACAAACAGCTTTGTGAGCAGGTTGTTCAGCAAGCGTGGCGCTTTCCCTCCGTTCTGGGGTTAAGATCTGAGGGCAGCAGCCAGCACTGAGAAGAGTCCTGTGACTCTGAAAGAAGATGTGTGTATTGATACTGGCATCTCCTCTGGCTTGAGCAATCCTGGACGTGGGGCGAGGTCATCGGCACTTTCATGTGCTAGCCAGGCTTGGATTCTCACACCCTTATCTCTTACACTGGCTAAGGCGTCGCTCTGTTTTCTCTTCTATCTGCATAACCAGGTGTTGAGCAACTGGAATGTCATTCCAGAAATTCTGACTGGCTTGGGTGTGTGCTCCTCACAGGAATTACTTCTGGGAATCACTTTGGTGGGCCAAACAATATGGTTTTCAAAAACTGTGTTACTGTACAGCATGCATTTAAATGAATTGTGTAATTTAACCAAGCATGATCCCTCTATTGCAGAGTAGCAGACTCCTCTGCCTGCTATTCTAGAGGGTGCTCCAGCTCCTAGGAGCTGTCTGTTACTTACATAATTATGGGATTTATTTACACTGCCTATATGTGCCAGCAGGGAATTGAGGTTTATTTCGTATTTTCCATTGTTTCAAAGTTGCAGCAGCACTTTTCATCCTCCCACAGCCCCAGGTTGTCATAATTCAACCCCATCATTCATTTCACTCAGCCACAAGCAGAACACATTCCCAGATGGAAGTGACACTGCAGCAGACACAGAAGCTGGGAGGGAGCAACCTTCAATACTCTTCAAAGCCTAGGACACAACTGGCCTTGGATTTTAAATGCGGTCCAAAGCTTTTTTATCCAAAGACAGTCAAGGGCATTAAAATGAGACTATGGCAGAAGAGAAACAGGGCCTTGAGGAGGGCATAGTTAATGTTCTCTTAGCAAGGCACGAGGTGAGACAGCTGCACTGGGTCATGGGAACCGACCAAATCTGCAGGATATGAAAGAAGTCACTTGTGCCCTTGTGTGCAGCACACCAGGTGGTGTTAGCAGGTCCTGGGAAGGTGGAGGTTTCCACTGAAATCCCCAGGGCTCGAGGACAACCTGCCATCTCTGATGCTTGAGCTCCCTGTCAGTGAGGTGCACTGAGTGACCCTTCTGGGCATCTCCTGAGGTTTTGCACAGAGAGTGCAACGACAAGGTGAGCTCACACCTCCTTCCAGACCGTGGCCACGTGTGCAGCATTTAGGCAGAGGATTATGCTACAGTTAGTGGCATGACTTTGTGATACCTTGAAATGTGGCCCCTCCAGAGCATTTATAATCAAAGGTAAATCCAGCTGTAATGGTGAGGAAAGCTGCTCATCAGAAACTTTGCCAGGCAGTCGTGTAGCTGGGATATGTTCTTAGCTCGCTGTACAGTCACATTTCAACTGTGCATTATGCAACTGCTATTAGCATTAATGAGTTACAAGGCTCATATACTGATACTGTTCCTAGAAACAGGCTGCCCAGGAATGCACTCTTTTGGACTACTTTGGAGAGTTAGGTGGAGGAGGGGGGACCTCTGTACTTTGGTGCTCTATGGGATACCTGGATCCAAACCCAGACATGAGTCTGGGCTTCAGCTGTGGATTTCAAAGTAAATAAAAAAGCTGCCTCTGTTTGGAGTCAAACCTGGATTCTGGTTAGGCTAATAATGTCTCCCAAATGCTTGTGAGTTTGATATCCAGCCTGATGTGGATCGAGGGGAGAAATTGAAAAGCAACTATTTAAAACCTACTAACTAAAAACCAAAGTAAAATTAATCCCAGTCCACAAAGATAACCTGCCTATGGAAATCTCAGTTAATTCTTGTTATGAGTAAGATGAAAATAACTCTCAAATGCTAACATTTCTAGTACTGATGCATAGAAAATACACTTAGAAGAAACTTCCTGCCTTAGCAGGAAGGTCTGCAAGGGCTGTGAATGCAGCTTCACCCATCTCTAATAGATCACTGAAATCAAGAGATTGGCACTGGTTTCCAGCGACTGAATTTCTTACTTGGTTTTGGGCTAGCAAAGTAAACCCCAGTTTTCTGGGGCTGACATGGATGAGATTCAGATCTCAGGTTTGGATTGTCTCTCCAAAGGCTGTGCTTGCTCTCAGCAAGGACTATTTGCTCATCCAGACTAGGCAGCAGTGCAGCCATGGACTTACTGCACAAACCGGTACTGATTTTGCTGGTGCAAAATGCAAACACCCTCAATTACCTCTCGAAAATCCTGGCCAGGGCTTGAGATTTGCGATCTGCTTGGATGTGGCACTTCCTATCATGTGCCCTGGCATCTGCACAGGGCTTCCTTTGGAGCCTGCAGGGAGACAGGGGGAAGATGGAAGCTGTAGTTGAAAGGCAGCCGGATCAAAGGCGGGTGATTGGCATCAGGACAGGGTGTCTGAGCGTGGCCTCCCCCTGGGTCGCACCCAGAGCTGGTCCCTCCTTCGTTTGAGCAGAGCCTCTGGGTAAGGGGCAGCCTGTGCATGGGGCACACATCAAACAGGCACAGGCAGGAGCCCAGGCCAGCCACGTGGCTGGGACCAGCGAGATGTGACTGGAGATTCCCGGGATGCTCTCGGCCAAACACGAGACCTGAAAGACTGGTGGGAGGCGGGCAGGGAACCAGGGAATAAAAGCCGGGGTTCTCGAGCACGTAAACAATGGAAACCACAGAACAGCCACACTTGCTCTGGAAAATGGCAGTGCCCTGTCGGGGCCAAACGGCTGGCCAGATGCTCAGGCTTGAAAGGCAGCGACTCAGACCCAGGGCCAGCCTCTGATTCGCTGCCTCGTGCCAAAAAGCCGCGACATCCTCAAAGCTATCGCAGACCGGTGTCGAGCAGAAAATTGCCCCGTGGTATCTCGGCTGTCTGCATGACAGGCTGCAGTGCTGAGCCCATTGCTGATCTGTGGATATGCATCAGGAAGAGCTTGGGTAAAGTAAACTATTGTTCCAGAGTAAACTGGGAACAAGGAAGAAGTCTGCAGACTTCATTCACACGTTCTCACGGTGTTTTGCAAGCCTGAGTAATCCTGTTCCATAGCCAGACGGCCAAAGCACATCTAGCTGTGTGCACATACCTTGGTCTGTGCCACCCAAGGACCCTGTGCTGCTTTGGGATTTTGTAGAGATTTGAGGATGAAAGAATAGCTGGGGGATTTTCTGAAGCCTCAGAGCAGGGGGTTCATGAAGAGCTGTGGTAGGTACTGCTTAGAGGAGACTCCCTAACATCCTCTGCTTCTTGCCTGTGCCCTTTGGGTTAGGGGAAACATCTTCCAAAAGCCATGCCGTAAGCACGGCCCCCTGGCCTGCACTGCTCTAATTACCTTCTTTAGGCCCCACAGGGACTATGGGCTTTTCCAGGTAGATATTTAGCTGTTATTATGAACATGTAGTCAGGGTGCTCTGGCCTTAGCCAAATTCTGTCACTCTTGGTGTCACTGTCTGCTCTGCTTTAGAGGGCTCAGCAGCATGGAGGGAACCCTGCCTTTCCTCAGCACCTTTCCCCAAAGCTGGTCACCAAAGCATTTAGTGGACGCGCCATGGTTTCCATACCTGACACTCACCATGCAGAGCCTGTTCTGAGCTGCAGCTTTGAGTTTCGCAATCTGTGGTGGCAATACAGGGGTCTCAGGTGAGTCCTGCCACCCCCACTACTTCAGGCAGCTCTTCACAGAAGCCTCTCCCCAGACCTTGCCCCTGCCTAAATTCCTAGTCTAGCAGTATCACCACTTTGGGGCCTCAGCACTGGCCCTTGCTTAAATAGCAAATCCCCTCTGACTCAGCAATCAGCTGCAATTTTGGAGTGAAGGTGTTTTAAAGATTAGGACATGTTTGACTACGCGGAACAAAGGCAAATGTCTCCTCACTCATGGACTTAGCACTTACAGAGCTGCATGTGGCAAATTCTTCTGCTTTGTGTTTCTTGTTTTCTCTTTCATAGTAATAGCTGGGCATGAGCTTGTGGGTTTCCTTGTTTGTTTTTAAAGGCAGTGGATGGAGTTGGAAAAGGTTTTCAGTGCAGGAGGTGTGAGCCTGTTGGTTTAGCTCTGAATAAGGGGATTATAGAGTCAGAAACACGGGGAAACCCTTTTCTGGTAGGTCCTGTGCACATTCCTTCAGACTGTGTTGGCGTCTCTCCAAAACCAACGGTGATTTATGTAAGGAGCTGTGAGAGAAGGGCAGGAGTGTGAATATACACCTGCCTTTGGGTAAGAGGGAAAATATGCTTGCTATGTCATTGCAGCTCGCTCAGGGGGACAGAGAAGGGCAGGCAGGCGGAACGCTGAGGAGTAGGGCAGGCGTTGCCAGTATCCACTGGGGGAATCGGGATGCTTTCTCACGTTAGCAGTGGCTCCTCCTCCCATTTTCGGGTGAACAGTTAAAAAAAAAATCAGTTTGACAGTGCCTGAAACTGTAAGAGCTTTGGGAAAGAGGTCCAGTATCATAGTTCAAATCTGAGCTGCAATGCTTAGGGACACCTTGGGTTTGTGGGGATGCGAGGGCCAAGGCTGGGATCAGTCAGGCCGTTCCAGCTGCAGCTGTACCACATAAGGAGGCTTCTGCCCCTATCACTTAGCCCACCCCACCCAGGGGCAGGATGCTGCTCCCCACCAAACAGATGCCTTGGGGCTGGTCCCTGATCTTGGCTCCAGAAGGAGGCAGGCTGAAAGCAGCAATTTCAGTCTCTTGCAGGAGCCTGTCTCACCTCCTCTGTGGCCAGATCCCACCCCCCACTTTCTCCTTCCACCTTCCTTGAGGGATGAATGTTGACTTGCATGGGAAAAGTGTTCTCCTCTTTGTGGGCATGTGAGTTATATGCCCCATAAAGCTCTGCTAGGTTCTGGTTAATACCCAAATTGTCCTGGTCCCAAAACATGGCTCTCATGGGCTGCATTTTCATCCCTGTACTAAATTTCTCCCCCAAAAATAGGGAAAATCTATACTGCTCCCTCTTCCTGCCGACCCTATGAATGAGCAGTGATTCCACTGATCCAAACCTCTTCCAAAGTACGTTTTTAATTGCTCCTTTGGAGCACACTGGAGTCAGAGATGGTGGCAGTACCTCCCGGGCCAGCCCACCACGTGTCGTCTGGAAGGTCAGTGTCCTCTGTGCCCAGCAACCCCCAGCACCTTCCATAGGGTGACACATCCCTGCAAAGCCAAGGTGAAGGCTGCCACCTACTGAGTCCCCAGAGCTGGCTCTGGTGACACCTGCGCATGCCTTTGGCAGGCAGGCCCAGCTTGCCGCAGTGCTGGAGGGGAGGATCTCAGTCAGGGACCCTTGGAGCTGAAGTTTTCACAAGCAGCATCAATCTCTTGCACTACGTTTGTATTTAGACACATTTCGTTTGGATAGCAGGACTTTGGGATGGGTTTGCTCTGTGCAGTCTTTCCTTTGAAGGAAGAATCATCTTCAAAACCACCCCAAGGATGTCACTCTGTGTCACCTGTTCATAGCATGGGGGCTGTTGAAAACTTCTGCTTCTCAGAACAGCTCAATAGGTTTGGTGCCTGTTCGTGGGTAAATATGGGCTGGGTGAACACTCTGTGAATTTCCGCAGATAATTCAATACTTCAGAGTCCACTGAAGGAGAAAAGACCCCAAGAAATGGACTGACTGTGTTTAGCAGCAGAGATTTAGCAACAGAAGTCTTTAACAGGAGTGGTACTAGAGGCCAGATTTACTAGAATCACATTCTTAAAGCAATTAAGATCCGATTGTATAATGAATGAATTGGAGATCACCACAAAGCTGTGAGTTTCCCACCCTTGAGTCAAGTTGCAAAGACCTGAGATCATCTTGTTTAAGCATCTGTTGCAAATACAATTTATGGTGCTGTTGCTGGGAGGATTATGATAAGGGAACAAAGCTGCAGAGTTAATTAATTAATGGAAGTCGGCGGTGGGTGGGGAGCACTGTGAGGATACAGGGTTCCCCATCCTACCTTTTGCAGGGCTCTCGTTTCCCTGGAATGTGCTCATGGCTGCTGCTGTGAGGTGGGATCAGCTTTGATGTGCAGTCACAGGCCTGCTCGCAGCCAGTGGGTGTGTTAGCACTCCTCTCTCAGGCTTGGTGGCAGGAGCAATTGAAGCCCGTTTCTGGAGGAGATGGCCTCGAAACAAGGGAAGCCAACACCCCAAAAATCCCATGACATGGCCTGTGCAAAGCTGGGCTCTGAGGGGGGCCTGGAAGGGTCTTGCCCTTCAGGTCACACTCGCTGGGGGAAAACACACTGTTGCTGGTTGTATTAAGTGAACATGTTCAGGAAAAAGATTGTTTTCCTTGTTTTTTCCAGTTACCTGTTTTTATTCAATAATCACATAAGCCCAAACGGGGTTTAGGTTTACTTGGATGGGAAGTTTAGTTTGGTCTGACTACCTGCTGACAGAGGCAAGGCTGAAGAGCTCTGAGTGCCAGCACTGAAAGGGAATGATAGTGAGGTATTGCCTTCAGAAACTTCAAACACATCCCTTTATCACGGCGTGATTCAAAGCATCACTCAGCAAGTTGGTGCAGATGTAAGTTATCATCTGAATACCAAGCACATTCCAATAACTGCCTCTGAAAGCAGGAGAGTACATTTCTGAGTATTGGTCAATGTCACATCCTTGCCCTTTTGAACAGATGGGAAAAAAAGATGTTTAGAAAAAGAAACACAGAATATTTTCCAAAGCTGTGGCAGTCCAGTGGGGAGCCGAGACTTTCGGAGGCAGAGGGGAGCCATGGGAGCCGCTTCACTGTGTGTGTGTACGGACTGGTTTGCTCCCTGCAGGAGCAGTCTCCTGGGATTCAAACCTGAGCTGACCTGAGAGGGAACCATGTTCAGTGGAACTACCAGAGCAGTGCAAGCTCAGCTCAGAGAGCCCGCAGGCTCCAGCTCTAGACATCAGTCCAGAGGAAACCTGGCATCATGAGCTCCTTCCTGGGGAGCAAGGCCTTTAAATAGGCAGCAAGGGGACAGACAGAGGAGAGAAGATAAGAAACCTGTAGGAAAAAGCCTTTCTAAAGCTCAAACCCATCCTTCCTTCATTCTTGCTCTGATCCCAGTGCTTATGCAAACAGTTTGCTAAGCGTTGGGAAGCTGAACCGGTTGGCTGCTGACCTATGCAGCTGTCAGTGCACTGTCTGAGGGCACCACTGTCTGGCAGGGGGGAGCACAGTGTGAAACCAAGGGCTGCTTTGACACTCCTGGCCTGGGCCGGCAGCACAAACCAGAGGCAAGGCCAGTAGTCACCTTTTTCTCTGTTTTATTTACAAGGCTCAGGCAGCTCATCTCAGCTGCAAAGCACAACTAAAAGTGGTCAAAAGAGCATTCGGCTACAGCTTTATGTTATAAACCATATGAGGCATGTAAAAAATAAATGATTGGACCTCCTCATCTTGACACTGCCTAGACACTGTATTATTCTCAGAAAAATGTGTATTACAGACACTTTCTTATTTGCCAACTTATTTCTCAGTTCATTGGATGCACTGAAATCACAAAACAGCACTTAATGCTATGCCAAACATTTTGTCTCCTGCCCTGCTTGAAATTTAATGATGCCTGGAATGAAGCTGCCTGCTCATCTCAGTGAAGCTGCTGCAACGTGGCCCATGAGTCCTGGGCATCCAAGGCCTGCAGAGCCCTGGCCAACATCTTCTGGCTCTGGAAGCAGACTGGTGTGAGGCACTTCACCAAGCAATATTGTGTCTCTGGTCTGCAGTAGGTACTTGGGCCTTGCTTGTTCCCTGTAACACACGCAGAAAACCTTGAGTTCCTTAAATTTGGAATATGGAGCTCACCAGTAGAGATAAATTTTCTGGATCAAGGCTGTTCTCCTCCTTCTAATTTATGAATAGCAGAAAGCAGCAGCAGCCGAACTATGCATTTGGTGGGTGTAAAAGAATGACTCATTAGCTTAATGGAGAGTTATCTGGGCAATAAATGCATGAATAGGAATTGTGACAGTGAGTCACCCTTTGATTGTATGCCTGGGTGGAACGGATGCAGGTACCATTTTGCTAGGGACTGGTGTAGGGCAGGGTTCAAGATGGGTTCAGGGGAGGTAGGATGCTTTTTTCAGATCTTAACTGAACATCTTTAGCTGTAAGAGGGAGTTACCAAGCTTCACTGGATTCAGACTTCCCAAATAGGGTCAGTCTTACTGTATGGGAAGGTCATGAAACTACTTAGCTAGATTTGCCCTGCAGGAACTATCTGAAGGATCTCATAAAGAAAGCCTAATCATGTCCAAATCATGTCCAAAGTAGAACCAACTTCCATCAGACCCTTTGTGTTCAATCCTGCCCTCTGCCCATGTCTCCCCTCACAAGTCACCAGCTGGTTGCAAGCGCTTCAAAGCCTGACAGGAGGCTGAGGGTGGTCGTGTTTTGGTGTCACCTTAAGCCTGTCAGCACTGCCAGGCCTTGTGGCCACAGGTGGCCTCGAATGTTCCTAAGCTGTGCCCCACGTGCCTGTGGCTCTGCTGCACCTAAAACTTCCCAGAACTGAGGGGAGGGTGCGTGTGCTCCCTGAAATCCTGCACAGAGATTCATCTGGGAGTTGGAGCTGACATTTTGGTTCAGAAGGAGCTTCTGTGACTTGTCTGGGACAACTGTTAGCCTAGGCGGGGCTTTTGGAGCGAGGCACAGTTTTGATGCCTGTTCTGAGGAGGAGGTTTCAGGAGGAGGACTGTACCCACCTGCTGAGGTGCCTCAGTCGAAACGTTTAGCAGTCATAAGATCCTAAGTCGTTAGTTGCTCTTTAAAGTTCTGGCCTGGAATTTCTGATGGATGGTAGATGCCAGAAAGTGAAATTGCTCTTATGATCAAGTGAATCCTCCCAGTATGTGAGGGAGTTACAAAACTTCATTGGCACCATTACACAACAAACAATTGCAGCTGGTTTGAGGAGAAGAGTCTCCACCCTGAAGTATGGTCTATAGCACTGCTCCACTCACGTTTTTCCAGGGACAGAACTGGATTTGCAGGTACTGGTAGAGTTTCTCTGTGTGAGGCTGTACAGTAGCGGGGGCTGCAGCTGACCTGGTAGAGTTTGTGGGCCTTCTGATAACCATGAGAACAGGGCACCCAGACCTGGGGATGCACACAGGGATGTAGCACTTCCCTGCTGTATGGTTCTTCCTTCAGACTTACAGCTCACTTCTCCAAAGCCAAGTGTGGCCAGTACTGGAGGTACTGGGGTGTTATCCAGAGTCACTGTGCTCCTCACACTAACCCTCTAGCATTTGTAGAGATCCTTCCCGTCATCCCCATCAGTGCAGCGACATCTTCTTGGAGGATCACCTTCCCAAGTAACCAGGCAGCACAATCCCCATGGGACTCGGAGCCCAGGTGTTTGATGTGGCTCCTTTCCCAGGGCCAGCCAAATTCCCACCCGCCACAGCACTCGGAGTAACAGGACAAACAAGCAGCGCTGCCAGGTGTTTTGACACCAGGGAGTTGGGGGAGTTCACAGTGGAATAACAAACAAATAGCATGGATGGAAAAATCCTTTCCCCCCTCTAGCAACTCTGGAAAAGCCAACGGCCAGTCAGGCCAAGGTGCCACGCGCCTGTTAGGACTTGGTAATTGAGTGAAATCGTACGGCCTCGTGATGACAGGGCACAGAAGTCTAAGGGCACATTGCTCAACCCTCTTGGCATCTTTCTAGACCTGGAGTGGCTGAAGGGCCACAGCAGGGTTCATCCTGCTTGGGTGCGTGCACAGCTCTGACTCTCCCTTTGACTGCTTTTAGGCACAAGTTTGGTCTCTAACAAGTTTTGTATCCACCTGGCTGGTTTATTATAGACTCAAAACCTCAGAGAATTTGATGAATTTGAAGAAAAAAAACCAAACAATACCCAAAGCCACAACAGCCTGTAATATTTGACACTCCTGCTTATCAGAGACTCAAATCTAATTCATTGTGCTGGTTTTGTAGTAGCCTTATACTTAGAAGAAAAATACTTGTAGCAAAAATGCAAATCCTTCATTCCTATCAAGCCAACAGTGGGTGAAGGTGAAACAACTTCTGGCTGTTGCAGAGCTTTCCTTGTGGCAGTGCTTTAAACAACATTTAGTCTCTGGGTGAAAGCACCCACCAGCAAGAAACTTAATGTAAAATAAGGTTTTCCTTGTTCCCTGGAATTGTGAGCCTGAAATGTGGCGCTGATTTAGAGTTTTATGTGTAAGATAATGATTCCCCTGTAATGGTGCTGTTCTCCTCTCCAGTTGGCTTATGTCTGTGTTCCATGATGGTCCCTTGTCCCCTTTGTATGGCAGATCATGAGCAAATTGTCTGTAAGGTGCTTGGTCCATGAAAAACACAAAGGACATGAGACATGAAATGTACTCTTTTTTTGTAATTATTTGGGAAGGTTTCTTTTATTTTCTTTTTTTTTTTTTTTTACCTGTCTGGTACCACAACAAACACTGTGGTTTGTCATTGTAGGATCTTGTTGTTCTCACTCCTCAAAGAAAGGGTGATAACATCAGCAGACTGCTGGGGAACAACATCATTTGGTGTCTGCCACGAGGCTAGTTGTATGTCAGGGCACAGCTCTCCTGAAGTCCGTACAGAGGTCCCTACTCAGCTCCGGGAGGATCAGACCAGGTTTTATATTCTTTTTTAAAAGACCAGGACCCAGGAACACTTAATGTGAAGAACAGTCAGTGCATGGGCAAGTGCTTTGTTTGTGCACTCAGCTGCAGCTCAGACACGTGGTGGCAGTGGTAATTACGGGGTCAGATCCAGTTGCCATTCAACTGGGCATCTTCCACATCCCGTGTGATCCAGCGTGAGTCCAGCAGAGTTCCTTCCATCCATCAGCCCATTTCATTCATCTCTCTGCCCTGTCTCATGTGCTACGGAGAGCCCAGGAAAAGGAGAGAGGGAGGGAGAGGAATTGGAAGAGGGAGAGGGAAGAGGGAGAGCCTCCTCTGGTACCAAGAGCATATCCCAAAACCTGCAGCCAGCCCCAGTACTTTGTGGCTTCTCTAGGTGTCAGTCAGGCCCCTCTCTGATGAGGCTGGTGGGTGCACATCAGCACTGCAGTAGCAGATGTAAAACAAAAATCAGGGCCGAAGCCTCAGTACCAAGGCCCTCCACAGAGAAAAAAAAAAGAAAGAGCTCCTCTCCCAGTGCTACGCCCTTCCTTTCCAACCTCTCCCCTAAATCCAGGTTACCCAATTCCAATATGATTTACCTCACAGCTGCCACTTTGAAATGCTTTCCTCCTGTCACCCTTGTCTGCCCTTCACTATTAACCACTGTCACATGCCTTGCATCGCATGACTTAATCGTTTGAGACTTTGGACTCGATTTACATATATAAACAAATAAAAAGATACACACCTGCAGTTGCTGTGGCCAGCTGGCAACTGCCTGAGCAGTAGCTGCATTCCTGGACCATGACATTTAGCGGGGCAGCAGATGGGAATTGCATGAACTGCTCCTCGTTGACAGCCATTGGCAGCAACCTGTGCCTTTGCTCCCTGTGGGCCTGCTCCCATGAAGATCCAAATCCAGCCAGGTCCGCTCCTTTCTGTGCAAGAAGCTTGCATCTGCTCCAGCACATGGCCTGGGAAATTCAGCCAGTCCTGTGGGAATAGCTGGGAGTCTCCATGCAGAACTGAGAGGCAGCTGTATCCTGGTCGTACACACAGGCAGCACAAAGGGGCTGGGCCTGGAAACTTTTTGTCTCCATCCAAGAGCTTGCAAGTGGGAAAGGAGAATTGGAAAGGTGGATAGCTGTTGCACTGACAGAATCCAGACATTTCTTCCTGCAAGACTTAAGGGAAAGAAAGATGTAGTTAAACCCCTGCTTAGTTTCAAGGGCACATTAAGTGCTCAGGGATTTGGGGTATGACATGTGAGGAACTAAGGTTAATAAATAATCAAACCTGGTTTTAATAGTTAACATTTCTCGGCATTGTATGAAAAGCATTGGTAGCTCCTGTGGCAGGAATGAGAGTGCCCACATGTTTTAAGTCAGGCTTGTGTTTAAACGCTTGAGTCAATTAAAACTCCAGGGCAGCATAGGTTTCATTAATAATAATCCAGTGTTTCACCACAGGATACTCTAATTGTTCCTCATCGGGAAGATGTGATCCCAGGGACAGAAAGATTAACCTTCTAAGAAGCTCAAATGATAACATTCAAAGCACTACCCTAAATGATAATGAATTGCGTGTTCATCTTGTGGACTTTGATGATAACAACCAAAACACATGCACGTTGGGCAGCTGGTTTAGGGGACAGACTTCCCCTGGATCACAGCAAATTTTTGGGTAACAACTTTATCACGGTTTAAGGAGTGCCAGTATGTCATGATACTTTACTCTTCCAGTTCAACTTTCATAAGACCCTTGGGAACTTTGCAACCCGATAATTAAGCCTCTCTGCTCTATTGAGAAATCATCATGTAGGAGCAGCACAGCATCTCAGCATAAGCAAGGAAAAACCCCAATGATTGATGTGATTTGGGAAATCTCATGTATAGGTGGCATCGGTGCCTAATCCCGGGGGGCAGCTCTAAACTTAACCCAACATGGGCCGCATGGTGACTGTGCAGGAGGCACTGCCTGTGGAATTAAACCAGCAAATTAAAGCAGCAGAGATCACCAACAGAGATCAGGACTGTCTCGGAGACACCTGGGGAACTCTTTGTAAGTCAGGAGTTGTTCTCTCCACCTAACCCATAGCCACCCTGGCCTTCTCTCCACACTCTGCCACTTTTGACTCAAACACCAGGAACCATGCAGGAAAGGTGTCTGGAGCCAGTGTGCAACCACAGGAGAGACCAGTGTGTGAAATAACTTCTTTCTTTGTGTCTCACTTTTAGAAAACCTCTCCCTGCCTCACTTCTGCTAAGCCCTGTTGGAGAACCAGAGCAGAGATGACTCAATCCCAGCGGAGCACTTACCGATGGTTGGCACCAAGAGAACATCTGGTGTGGGCAGTGGCTGGAGCTCAGCATCCTAGCAAGGTAATTAACTCTGTCCAAAATTCAGGATAAACACAGGAGAGAAGCTGATGGGAGCATACGCGACAGAAAGGAGGCAGATCCAACCTAGGTGAAGGGTGATCGTGGGATTTATTCACAGGGCTGTGCAAATGGTATCCTTCCCATGTGCTGCCCAGCCATGGTTTCTGTGGGCTGTGTCACCCTGAAGGAAGGGGCTGTCCTGTCCAACCTTCTTTGGGTGGGCAAGGCTGGGAGCAGTTGGGTCAGAACCTACCTCTGGAGCACTTGGGCTGCATCCAGTGGAGGAGCAGATGCCTCCTGGGGTGTTCATAATGGGAGGGGCAGCCCCTGGAAGCAGCAACCACCGGCAGCACCTTGGCATGTCAGCACAAGGCTCCCGGGCACCTGGCTCTGTTGACTCCCTGTGACAGCAAACGTGCCCTTCTGCAGTGACAGAACCCCGTGCTCAGCCCCAGAGCCCAGTGTCTGCTGGCCCCACAGGCACCCTGCTGGCCCCACAGGCACCCTGCTGGCCCCACAGGCACCCTGCTGGCCCCAGGCACACCGGGCACAGGGCAGGAGCCCTGGGGGAGCCGGGTGGCCTGCAGGGTGTGCCCGGGCCAGCGCTGCCGCATTGCCAGCTGAGATGCTTTCCCAGGGCAGGTTAAAGCTGGACAGAAGTCAGCATTAAAGACAGATCCAGAGATAAAAAAGCTCAGATTTCCATCGATTTACTTCGCCACATCATTCACAAGCACACTTTGATCTCGAGTCATCTGTTGCTATAATTACTGAGCCATGGTTGATGCAAACACGCTTCCCACTGTGGCTGGGTCACTGCAGCAGGGACTTGCTTGCTCGAGCACTGACCCAAGCTTGTGTTCCCATTCCTTTCTCTGTCCAAAGGGCTTCTCACCGAGAGTTATCTGACCAGCAACTAACTATTCTTTGGAGATCAGAGCTTTGTGACTGGCAGTCAGTTCTCTTCTGCCACAAGTGTGGAGCAGTCACTGCAGAAAGAGGCTGTGGTACAGGGGAGGGCCATACAGAGAGCTCATGGAGGGCAGACAAGCTGCTGAGCCGTGCCCGGGGGCACTCAGGATCAGACAGTTGGGCGCTTATCTGCGGGTGATCGCTGCACCTTTTGATGTTCCCCTGCTGCTGTTTGGACAAGCCCATTCAGGAGCTGTTCCAGAAAAGCCACTCCACTGTACGGTTTTAGCAGAGTAAGGCAGGATCTGATCCTCAGTGTAAACACGCCTTCAATAAAACAGGTGCATTTTATCTTGTGCAGCTCCCTGCCTCCTCCAGCGAGGTCAGCCCCGTGTGCCTCCCGCTGCTCCTCTGCCTGGGGATGGCATTCCTGGGGACAGGCCACAGCTTGTCCTGGGTTTCTTTGATGCTGCCTGCGGGCTGCAGAGGATGTGTTGATGTGGGGGGGAAAATGCTGCTTCATGAAAAAGGGAGAAGGGGAACCACTGGAAGCAAGGATGACAACAGAAGAAGGCCCTAACATCCTGGGGACCGGAGAGAGAGGAGTTACTCTAGAGATGCTGTTCCCCCTGATTGTGCTTGCAGACGTTACTCCAGGGGCATCTGTGTGCCTCTGCCTTACTCAGGTGTGGTGGGTGGCACATGTCCCATGTTAAGTTAGAAGCTGCCTCAGTCCTATCTGAACTCACTGCCCTTTCTCTCTTTTCCTGCCAAGAGCAGAATGACGTCAGAGGCCCTGAGTCATGGACAGCCACGTTAGGCCAAACCTGTGCCCTCTGGTCTTTAAAGAAACCCTTCCTAAAGCACCCATGTTAAAGGCCAGTTTAACTGAGGAGGCTGTTGCCAGTTAGGAAAGGAGAGGATTTTATATTGTTTTATCAGTTTGCACTTTGCCATATCAGTGGTTTCCATGATCACTCACTTGTCCTTCTCATCCATGCAGTTGCACTTGCTCCTGGGGCACTTACAGTCACCTTCTATTTCTGAGCAATTGCCACACAGTGATTTGACTTAAACAACGTAACAAGTAGAACACAGGAAATGAGAGAAGAAAATATTTATGGGAAGTGGAATTTTTGAGGAACAGGCCACTTAGCAAAGTTTGTTTCAGATGCTCTGCTTGGAGGCTCTTTTGCTTATATGTCACATCATTTCTTAGGCAGGAGACAGAGGGATTTCCCTGTGTATGTAACTGTAAGTTCTTTATAATAAAACTGTGGTAGGGGCTCAAATGCTAATAAAGACTTTGAAAAGGCCAAGATTTCATAAGCTGAAGATCCATGGGGGAAGTGCCGGGTTAATTCTCACTGTTGCAGTGGTAATACAATCTCTAAGAGGGGGAGCCTTTTCCAGGTTTCTTTTGCCTTGGATCAAAATCTGACTAGCTCATTCCAGTAGGTCATGGTCCAGAAAGCAGCTTGTCCCAGGCCTCCAGACATCCTCAGCCTCCTTGGACCTGAGCACCAGTGGTGCCCAGGCAGGGTGCCTCTGCTCCTCAGACACCCTCTTGGCTTCCCAACCATGCTCCTCTGCAGGGTATTCTCCCTCTTTCTTTCCTTCAGGTTTCTTTTCCATGGGGACTGCTCCCCTTCCTTTATCCTACCTCCAAAGAATACCTGTATTTTCCATGGGTTTCTTTGTGTTACAATTTGCTTTTCCAGTTGTGTTTATGACCATCTTAAATGCAATGTGTCATCACTGCCTTTTGACGTAAAAGTATTGTCACCATTGTCAAAAGGAAACACAAATGTTATGGCAACAAAGCAGTTGCATTATCAAAACAGCAGGTTTGTGTTCTTTAGGATTCCCATTCCTTGGGAAATTGCCAGACTCTTGCTCCTATCCAACCATGGAAAAAGCTACAAAGTCACTCTGCTGATTGAAAAGAGGCTCCACATACTTCAGCCTTCTTGATTTTCAGACATTTCCAATGACTATTAACACAAACCATTGAATATGTATTATCTACAGTCATTGCAATTGAATTGCAGGTACTTTCTGGAAGGAAGGAACACCTGAGATCTCTCATCCCTGAGAATAACTCCCCGTGCATTAGCACCACCAAACTACTGAGGAATTCCAGGCCACATGTGACCTCTGGCTCTGCAAGGATCAGCCTCACTGGAGCTCCTCCGTGTGACATGTGAAGCTCCCGTGTCGCAACAGCCCTGCTACCAGCTCCTGGGTAGGAGAGCAAGTGGAAAAGTACTGCCGAGATGGACTTCCCTCACCCCCTCATCAAGGGCCAATGACACAATGTAGCATGCCTGGTATCCTGCATTTCCCAAGCGTCCTCTGCTAGGGAGGGACCTCTTCCATGTCTGCAATAGATGGGGCTGATAACGTGTGCCCACGGCAACACTGAGGAGTAGGTCACACGAGGCACTGCTGGGGATGGCAGCATCAGGAATTATGTCACGTCTGGTTGATCAATGTATCACCACCTCCACTGCAGAAGGGATCAAAGCAGCTATAAATAGTTTCGGTAACCTGTCCCCTGTGAAGGACTGTAAAGAATACTGGTTTTTAGGTCACAAAACAAGCAATTATGTACCAAGAGGAAATTGCCCAAGTATTTGCCATGTGTGGTTGCTTTTCTTGAATTCACCTTCATGGTGTGTCAATTCCAAAGGGTCAGTCGTGTTTCCAAAAGACACGTGTTTCTGTAATGACACTGGGTGTCCAGTTAAACCCTGCAGTCTGACCCTGCCCTGGGAAATGTGGTGGGGATGGGGACAGCAGGCTGGGAGCCCCTGAGCAACTTCTGCTGATGCAATTTTCCTTGCATCTAATGGCTGCTCCACAGCTTCCACAGGCTGCCAAGGAGCTGAGCCCTCTGCCTCTTGTAGTAGTCCTGCTTCTAAAACGAGTAATACTGACTGGGAGAGAGGTGATGAACAGCAGCCTACTCTGAGCCCCCTCTGGAGCCTTCTTGTATTTCACGAGGCTTTTCTAGTAGGACAAAAAAAAAAGGCAGGAGAAGCCCACCCGTGGGGAGAGTTCTGATGGCAGGAAGGAAGTGGTTAGCAGGTGACATTCAGAGCTCCCACTCATAGCCAGCCCTTCCCTACCAAAGGGAAGTGCTCCTGCTTTGAAGTTTATTTGGAAAGCTTTAAAAATACTTACTAATTCAGGAACACTTTGCAATGTAAATATGCTCCCTTGGTACACTAAGAATTAGATAACAAGCTCATACCTCTTTTAGGAACAGAGCTTGTCACTGCCACAGCCTCTCAGAGGTCTTGAGTTATTCTTTTCCCTCTATTTATAACAAGTGGTTTCTCTGCCAAAAAAAAATCCATGTGGAAATGTGTATGTTTAGTGTCTCTGTGATCAGTTTTGTGTCCCATCTCTACCACTAGACAGAGAACTCCAAAATTCACCCAGCCCAGTCCATCTTTGCCAGCAGACAGTTCAAATGAATTCCCATTTCCCAGCCAAAGGAGTAACTGGCCCCTGTGAGGACAGTCCTTCCCTGTTGTGTTGCAGGGCCTGAGCCGTGGCTGCGGTGGAGCTGGAGCCGTGGCAGAGTCTGCAGGAGGACGGGTAGGTCACGCACCACAGCGAGCTGCAGTGGAGCCAGGTGCCACATGGGAGAAGGTCAATAAAGCAGCAAACGTAAGTGATGGATTGTTTCTGCAAGATAAATACACGTAGAGTTATCTGGAGCCAGTGCGAAGTAACGAGGGCATGCGGGGCAGGGGAGGGGTGGGAATGGGGAAATGGAAAATGGACTGCTCACAAGGGTGGGTGGGTGGGTTTCAAAAAAGGTGTATAACTCTAGCAAAGATTCAGGCCAGGTGAGCTGGCCTTCCAGAGAGAAAAGTATGGGACTGTTGTCTCAGCCAGCTTCCTCTTTGTGAGTATTGGCCATGTTTAGGACCGTTTTGCCTTATCTGTAAGATCCCCACCTCTGGCTGTTGCCCTGTAATCTTTTCAGCTTTTGGATCTCCATGAGGGAATAGTAAAGGTGGGACCCAACACACTTTATGTAAGCAGCAATCCTTGAAACACTGCAGTCCGGTTCCACCGAGAAATTTAGCCTTCCTTGCAGCTCGTGGACATAATTCCCTTTCCTCATCCCTCAGCCAGGCCTGAATGCCCTAAAACTGGGACCCAGCTGTGTAGAGACTGTCTGGCAGGAGTGCTCCTTTGACACCTACATCATGATTAAGTGCCAGTGACTCAAGGAGGTCAGGATCAGGTCTTCAGAGGGGAGAGAAGCAACCATTCAGAGGAAAGGGGTCACGGGAATTAGCAAGGGCTGGTTTTTCACTCGTTTGATAATACTGCTGTAGAACTAAGGGAACAGACGTCACTCACGCTCAGTCATCTGCAAATAATCGACCTAAAGTAAACCACCCCCACTTACTTCTCCTTCAGGTGTAGACAACTTCCAGGTCCTGGCTGGGTGGGGGATTTCCTGTCTGCACTTGGTTTGTACCTTTTCCAAGGCTTGTGGTTTGCCAGCTGGTTCGTGCCTTCCGTTAACACCTGCTGCATGTTTAATTAGTTTTTAATTTTTCAACTGGGGGAGTGAGGCCTGACTTCTGCAACTGGCACAATCCATCCTGGCAGCTGAGTCTGTGCCGCCTTCTGCCTGCTGTGAGCCAGAGGGTTCGCTCAGTTTTGTTTTGCCAAAAGTTACCTTGATAGTGTAGAAATGGAAAACAAACGGAAAGAAAGGGAGCAAAACAGAAGCACAGCTTCCAAGTTATCTCTGTTCATTTGCCAAGAGACTGTGCAGAGCCATGCATTGTCCCCTTGGTCTCTTTGTTTGACACCTCTTGAGAGAGAAGCCATTTCAAAGGGGGATTTCCCTTCCTCTCTTTCTTTCCTGGGGAATCTGAGACTTGGGGGTTTCTTTGGAGGCCTGGATGCAAGACATACACACACACACCTGGAAATCTGCCTGGAAAACCACAGCTAGAGATGCAGGGAGAAGCTGAGCATGGGCTCCTTCCTCCCAGGCAGCATTTTGGCCTCTGGCAGGTCTGGGTCAGGGCACCAGACGGGAGCAGACAGTTGAGGCAGCCCCCGGGCCTCAGCCAGCTCACACACACGGCTGAATGCCAGGCACAGCAGGCACTGGGAGCACATCTTTGGTAGCATCCTCCAAGGAAAGCAGCACTGCTTTCCACTATTGGCAGGGGGGACTGGATGTAAGGAAGGGCTTTGGGAAAAAGCAAAGATCCTCTGTGCAGATCCTGGTCTCACATTGACTTATAGCTGCTGTCAGTCCTGTCATCTCAGAGATGAAAAGATGTGCTACATCATCCATCCTGTTATCCTGACATTTCAGTTGGGACATTCTTCAGGGAAATACAGCAGAAAATCTGCAGGTAACAGATATTTGTAGACAGGTCAAAAAGCATGTTACCTGAGGAACAACTGTTTTGACTAATGTCCTGTTGCATACCATGAAGCAACTGGGAAGAAGGAATAACAGTTATCTGCACAATCAGAAGTCTGCACAAACCTCTGATGAGGAGCTGGGAGTGTCACCAGGAACATTTAAACCGGGGGTGAAGCCAGAAGAAAATTTCTGCATACCACCCCATTGTAAACGCTGCGTTGCAGGGGTATGAGCAGAAATGGGGGGAAATTTCTCGCTTGGTCTTTTCTGTTGAGGTCAAACAGGAGGTTTCTAGAGCAAAGGGCAGAGTGACTCAAGTGTACATGAAACTGCCGGGAAATGGTCTCAAGTCCCACAGTTGTGACATCAGAGCACTTCACCCCAAGCACCAGGCCCGGCTCAGGCCCTCGCACGCCCTGTGTGCAGAGCAGGGGCACTGGACTCTAGGTGGCCAGGTCAGGGAGTACAGAGATGATGTGAGTGCCTCAGAGAGCACAGCTAGTGCTCAGCCTTGGGGAGGGGGCATCTGACACAGCTGCACCCAGTGCAGACACTGCTGTGGACTGTTTCCCACACATGGGAGTGTCTCCAGAGGGGGTCAGCTATGCCTGGGGCCTGCCAGCAAGAGGAGTGAGTAATGGGGTACCTGCAGCTGAGCTGCTCAGAGTAGAAGCCTTGTATAGGTTGCTTAACCATCACCCCCTTCCTTCCCAGTGAAGCATGTGGCGTGCAAGATAGCATTGGCTCCAGACAGCTGATGACAAGTTGAGTGTAGGTGTCTGAGAGATTTAAAAAAAAACAACAGAGAAAGTTTGTTCTTATCCAAGCGGATTTCCTGGAGCGATGAGTGAGCCTGGCATGTTTCCACTCTACCTTTGGCATATGCCTGTACGTCTGGGCGGGCTGACACAGCCTCATCCATTTCTAGGGATAAAGGAGCAGTTGCCCTCACAAATACTGTGTTAGAGCCTGCTCTGTCCTCACCTCTGCTGCAGCAACCCCAGCCCTTATGCAGCCTCTGGGGCAGCTTTGCAGGAGGGAGCAGGGGAGAACTAACCTGCATCTTGCTGCTGTCACCTTGGAATGCCATACCTGCTGTCTTTGCTTGCTCCTCTGGGCCAAAACCAACTGCCTCCTCCCAGCAGCAGCTGCAGTAATTCAGACCCCTGGCAGCCCCCATATTCCTGTACTCACTCGTGGCTGTGACAGGCCCGAGAAGCCCTTTGCTCCTCACCGGGCATCCTACCAGCTGCTCTCTTCTCTAGCCACCTCAGGAAGTGTTTTTCCCTTGTTTCAAATAAACTTATGTCCTGACACTGAGCCAGCTACTGGAACTATTTCAGGTTGAGGATTACCAAACTTAGGCAGCAGGACAGTAAGTTATATTATAGCTGTTTGCCAACAGCTCTGTTTAAAACCAAAAGCAACCATCTAGTTAGTGTGGAAACCATTCCAGTCGTGTAACCTCTGCATCTGCAGCGCTTGGATTCCAAAGCTGCAGCTCTGGCTGGCCATGACATCTGGTGGCTACACTCGAGCTCAGTGAGTTCTGGGATGTCTGGTAGCAAAGCATTCCCCAGGATCACTGTGGCAGGCCCAGATGGATGCAGAGCCATGGCTTGGAAACCCTTCCCTGCGTGTAACCTCAGCAGCCACAACACTTGTGTTCCAGCCTGTAGCTCTGGCTGGGTTTGGTCCATCCGTGGGTACAACCATGGCATCTGGTGGCCACACTCGAGCTGCCAGTGTGCGTCTGTGACTGTGATTCTGGCTGGTTTGGTTCGTTTGTGGGTATGCTACGGCATCTGGTGGCCACAGTGGAGCTCTGCAAGTGTCAGGACCTCTGGGAGCAAAGGGTCTCTGGAGAAATTCGAAACACACCTGGACGCATTCCTGTGTCACCTGCTCGAGGTGACCCTGCCTTGGAAGGGAGTTTGGACCACATGATCTCCAGAAGTCCCTTCCAACCCTCCCAATTCTGTGAGCCTGTGATTCTGGCTGGGTTGGTCCATCTGTAGGTACACCGTGTCATGTGGTGGCCACACTTGAGCTTGGCAAACACAGGGACGTCTGGTAGCAAAGCATTCCCTGGGATCACTGCGGAGAGCCCCGATGGATATGGAACCATGTGTGGGCAACCCTTCCATTCCCCTGACTCCAGTGGCCTGCAGCTCTGGCTGGGTTTGGCCCGTCTGGGGGCACACCGCGACATCTGGGGGCCACAGTGGGGCTCTGCAAGCGTCATGGTGTCTGACAGCAAAGCCCTGGGACCACTGCGGCAGGCCCAGATGGATACAGAACCATGCTGGAGCATCAGCAAGGGCTAAATAGTCGCTCTGGCATCTTTCTCCCTTCCAGACTCACTCGTGTCCCCCCGAGCCGCCGGGAGAAGAATGCAGCCTGCAGCAAACCCGCAGGCCCAGACTCAGTTTAGATTGAGTGTCGTTGAGAAAGTTCAGCAGGGAGAATGTGTCACCAAACAAGCTCCAGGAGAGCTTGTGCTAATGGTTTAAACCTGAGCGTCTCAGGACTCCCCTACTTAGAGGGGAAGCCTCGTTTCTCTTTTGCCTTTGGACCATATGTGTCCCTGGGGAGAGAAGTTCTTTATCCAGTGCCATGTCCAAATCCGTGATGGATTTACAGGTGTAAGCCCACCCCACAGAGGGAGCCTGTAGAGTGGGACGTGTGAGTGTGCAGCAATGTGGCCCCTCTGCCACCGAGGCAGCAGAGATCCTCCCACTGTGCACCGATTTTGTGTCTTAAACTGCAAATAGCAGCTGTGCAGACACTGTTCCACTTTGCACTTTGTTCTGAAAGAGGAGGTAAGAATAGACAGGACAGGCTGAAATTCGGAGTAAGTCAGGTACAGAATGAATAAGAAAGGTCTTTCAGGCAACTTCCATGGGAGCATGTTCAGATGTAGGCAGTAAATCTGTCTGCAAGGGAGGAACGGGTGATTGGGATTTCAAGAAGCACATTAAGTCATGCAAGTGCTAGCAAAGCTTCTCCTTAGACCTGTGCACTTCCACCATTTGGAAAACTAGGACAAACAGAATTGAGGGCATAAGCACCAGCTCTGTCTTTGGCCTCTACCTGGCTCAAATGTAGAGCCAAGAAGCCCAAGAGCAAGGTGGTTCCCTGTTGTGGATGCAGAATTTGCCTTCCTTGGGCTCACCACATAGGCTCCCTGGTGTAAGGCAGGGTGTTTAGGATTCCCTGCCCTGCCTAGAGCCCCGGCTGCACCAGAGAACTCAGCAGGAAGCTATGGGAACCCCTCTTTGGTGGTGAAACTCAGATGAGAGCTTTTTCTTTCCCTGTGTGATGATGGGGCATAGTTCTCCTGTGCTGTCTTTGATGAGGGCAGACTGCTGAGCTGGACACATATCCATGCTGCCCTGTTCATTTTCATGGTGACACTTCCAGGCACAGCCAGGGACTTGCATAAAAGTCAGACTGTTCTTCCCGTGCCTAAGTGGAGACACAGCAACAGAAGAGTCAGAAGTGGCTCACTGCTGTAGCACGGGCCCGATGTTGTGACCTGTGCGCTCGGTGTCAGCCCTGGGAGCTGGGAAGCCCCTCTGTTCCCCTGGACTGTCACGTAGCCTGGACACCCGGGGTCAGCACAGAGATATGATCTGGGTGCAGGGGCTGTACCTGCTCACATGGCTGGGGTGTCCCAGCTGTCCTGTGCCTCAGGTCTCGCCGACCATCAGGGCTAATTCATGTTCTTGGTGCTGAGCTCATCTGTCACTCGCTGTCCCGGGGCCGGTCTGAGGCCCCTCTGTAACACTGACCCTGGAGCACGTGCTTTCTCAAGGACCTTCCCATGTGTAAAGGCAGCAGCCTGAAGAGCCACATCCCTTCCTGACTGGCACTCTATCTCCCTCAATCAAGAGGCTGTTTGCCCCGGGAGTTGTAAAGTGTCCTGCCAGCAGCCCTTAATGACCGCTGACTGTCCCCTCCCTGCATGGCTGTGACACTTCCAGCCCCGAGGCACAGCACTGCACCAATGGTATTTTGGGCCTTGGCCTGACCTTCACATGAGCCTCAGGGTTCAAAGCCATTGCATCACCATTTGCTCCCAGTAGGATGTCCTTCATCAAGAACAGTGTCATAAGATTATTGAGTTTTTATAGAAGTGATAGGAGGTGATCACAGGCTTGCCCAGACCCAGTTCTTGTTTCTGAAATGTCAATTCAAATAAATGTCATGTTCTAGCACCTGCTTCTTGGAGCAAAGGAGCTGGGTATGTACAGTAAAACCCACAGCCTGCACAACAGGGCTATAGAAGTAGTAGAGCAGCTTGTACGTGCCACAACTACCTATGTAGTGACAGATTCACCATCTGCCTCCACAGAGAGGCCTGTGGGCTTTCAGAAGTCAGTTTAGCTGGATCAGCATGCCAGGTGAACATGGCAGGGAACCGCTTCCCAACACCCATTTCTGCAAAGGGGCACTGGTGAGGCTGTTCCATGCACAATTGTGCCACGCAGGTTGCTTTAAAACCTGTTAGTAGCCAGTGTGTCTGCATCCTGAACTCCCTACCCACCTAGTTATCTCTTCCTTCATTTCTTGCAATGTTCAACATTTTGGAGCTGCATTCAGAGGGCTGAACTTCCCAAGCCTAACACTGCAGAGAATGGCAACACAAACCATGTTGTAGCATCCCACCTTTTGGGGAGGGCACCGATCGGGGTCAGGCCACACCATCCCTCACGTGCCTTCTGCTTTCACATACTGAGGCTGAGTTTATTTTTCGTGTGATTTTGTCTCATCATGCAAGGAAAAGGTTCCTTTACCTTTTCCCATCTGCCTTTCTCCGTCCCCCATCCCTGTTTCTCTAGAGGCCCACGTGCCTCCTCAGGTACGATCTGACCAACTTGCAGGAATACCTGCTCATTCTGCCCTCAGCATTTGCAGAGACCTCGCAGAACAGCTCCCAGAGGTCAATAAAGTAAAAGCAGCTGGGGCAGTGTGAAAGGTGTGTGGAGCAGACTGCAAGGTCACCCAAGAGGACACGGGGAGGGAGGAGCAATGTCCCCACTGGTCCAACCCTACAGGGCACATCAGCTTTCCACGTTTGCCATACACAACAAAGCCACATACACAACTGACACCACTCCTCCTCCACTGTCCCCTTGGCTCTCTCCTGCAGGATCCAGCGCTTCCAAAGAAAAGCAGCCTCCTGTCACAGCTGACAGCAACGGGGAAGAGGTTCAAGCAGATATAAGTAAGTAGGTCTGCCTTGTCCAAGCAGGGATGGGCAAACTGTCACCAGCTCCCTGGGGGTAGCACTGGTGGCAGTGCTTGCTGGACACCTGGGTACTGAAGCTGTCACCTGTGCCAGGGCTCTTAAGAAAAGTGTTGGTAAAATTGACTTTCCAAGCCTGGCAGCTGCCCACCACTCTTACTGTGCCCCACTTATGCTGAGAGTTAGAGTAAAAACAACATCCCTGCAAAGCTCATGAGTACCATTTATGTCTGTCGTTCCTGCTGTTCTTCATACTGTCACCTGATTAAGCAATGATTTTACTTTTAAAAAAGGTCCAAAGAATTTAAGCACTTAACTGAAATCCATAGAGTTCCAAAAATCAAAAAGTGAACCGGATGCACTCTCTGTACTCAGGTAGAGAGCCTCAGGAGGTGGTATTTCAGTACTTGCATGTGCCAAAGTGGATGAGTTCTAGACTCTCTTATGTGTATTAAAATATATTTTATTAAAACAGGACAAGAGAATAAATGAGCACTAAGTAGACATACCTATTTTTATTACCAAAAGAAGAATTTGATGCATTTAACATTTTCAGTCTTCTTTTAAAATTTTATCTTTTATTCACTCATCAAGACCAAATAAGTTATATAAATCAGAGCAGTTTTCATTTCCTCAATGAAGTAGTCAACAAGATTTTAACTTCTTATGCTGACGCAGTAGCATGTTAGTTTTTTTCCAAGAGTGTACTGGTCTTGGGTTTCCAGAAATATTCTTCTCCACAAGGCTACCTTTCTTGCACAGCTTTTAATGGAAACTCTTCCGTGGTACTAGCAGAACACTGTGGTTCCCCAGGAGGGTCTGACTGCAGCCAGGTTGGGTGTCAAGGCACACACCTGTGTGCAGGTGCACCCCAAGGACCAGCCCCCCAGGCTGGCAGAGGCCACCCCAGCCCTTCTGCCTCCCACTGCTCTTTAGAGGAAGCCACAAACTACCCTGAAGCTCCACGCTCAAGGCAGGGGCAACAACTCCACGTGACAGGTGTTAAACCAAATACTTCTGTATTTAATTATAGACAAATGCACAGGACTATCAATGACAATGAACTGAGGCATCAGCATTGTCATGTCCCTGCTTTAAACAGTGTCTAAAGCAACTTCTAAACAAGTACAACTTGGGATATTCATGTAGAACTGAAACGGTGATTTGTTTGCTTTACCTAGTACGAAGGGTTTTCAAACACTCCAGTAACTTGTAACTAGGCCCACGGTTGCCATTTCCCATCTGCTTCCCATAAGCAGATATTTTGCTTTGTACACCAGTAATAGATTTTTCCCCAACAACAATGCAATCTCATTTTCATAGTAACACACAAAAGCATTCTAGTCCTGCTCATCTTCATCCCCATCCTCATCTTCGTCCCCTTGATCTCCAGATTCAATATCATCTTCATCTTCAACCTGAAATTAATAGAAGATCTGTTGTGAGCAGTAACACCTCTGACTTTATCCAGCCAGTGGAAGACAAGAGAAATGCTTAGGGAATGCAGATAAGCTTACAGCTACCCTCAGAGTATCAGCCAGGTCAATTAATGCTTCATACATGCAACTGTCATAATGTCGCAGTTTTTACTTCTCTGCTAAAGGTGGCTGAGTGCTGGGGACAAGAGGCAGGGGTCATCTTTTACTGATGGCTGCCAAATTAAGTTGAGAAAGTAACTCTGGTATGTTTAACACCCCTCTGTGCATAGAAAGAGGCCTCACCAGACTTTTTGCCATACCCAGACTGGTCATATCTGCCTCAGACCCAAGAACTCACTGGCTGCATTCCTTCACGTACCGGTACGCCAAGATCCTTCAATTTGATCTTGAGTGCAGATATCTTCTGATCCTGATCAGCCAAAAGCACCAGGAGATCATCCTGTTCCTTCTTGGATTCCGCGACTTCTCGCTGCAGTTTGCTCTTCTCATCTTGCAATATGGCAACCGTACTGCTGGAGGAGTCCAGGTGCTGCTTCAGCGACTCCTTCTCCTCAGAGAGGGCTTTCACTTCACTCTGGCAACAGGAAAAGTCCCACATCAGGTTACAGTACAAACCCAGGAACAGCTGTTTCCTAAAACCACGTTCCATACACTACCTTTAACAGCTTCAACCCACCTTGTGCCTGGTGGCCCTGCTCCCACACACACCTACACACCCTTACCCAAACCAGTACCAGGACAAGTACTGACTGGGGTTCCCTTCTGCCCAGCCCAACTGCACTGGCCATGCCAGAGTACAGCTCATTCCTAGACTGTCCTTACAAACTCCTTCAAGGCAGACAAGGCCTACATTTCCCAAGGGAAAAAACAGAGGAGACATCCAGCTTCCCCTACATGGCCTGAGACACTGAGGATGCTAAGGAAACAAACCACTTCCACCTAAAACCTTTGCTATTGTAGAAGCCCTCCTAATTGAAGGCTGATTATGTAGTGGCTTGGTTTGGTGTTCACCCACTACCAACCTTCAGTTCTTTTATTTCTTGCTCCAGTCGTGCCTCCAATTCAGAGCTGGTTGCTGCTGTTGCACCACTGTCTCCTAACACAGGATCTGCAGTTGCATTCTGTGGACAAGGAATTCACTATCAGTGCCTCACATACCAACACAGTAAGCTAAGATATTACAGTCATTTTCTTAAAGCATCTTTCCTTTTTACAGCGTAGCCAAGGGATGGTCATTCTATACATCCCATGCTGCAAGGCATCAGGAAACAGATCTGTGATTGTGGGGTCTCAGTGAACTCCTATGCACATGCACATGTTCACACAAAGAGATGGCAAGGTGCAAATCTTTGTTACAGGGAAGCTAGAGTTGAAACAGACTGTTCAGGTTTCTTCCAAGCAGACTCTGTAACAGCCAACCCACTTAGACACTTCTGAAGGGCCAAAGATGCTTTTATTAGATTCAATACCCAAATCTCTGTGTGTGACTACTAAAAATAGCACTAGTGAAACCTCAGCCAGCCCTGCCCAGTTATAATGTCCATAATGTGGCAACTGTCTGTCAGCTACAACGGCCACACAGCACAAATTCCAGACAGTTGTACCACACTTGAGCCAATGCTCCAAGCAAGGGAGGCAGGAGGATGTAGGATGGCAGTGAGGTGGCCTGACAGCTGGTGGCACCATGGGACACAGACACACCTCTGCCTCGTGAGCACACATGGCCAACACACATGCAGTGGCATCTCCCATGAGAGCAGCTGACACTTGTGACTGCAGCAGTGTTCAAAGCCTTCCTCTCTGACCAGCTGTACATTAAACATTTGTCTGGCAGCTGTTTGCAAGGCCCATGTTCCTGCAGCTTCATCTGGGTAGTGGGCTGTGGAAATGTCTGTAACACTTCCCTACAATGTGTTGTTCAAGTTCCATAGCTTAGTGTTCACTTCCTAAAGCTGTTTGCTAGTGCTGAGGACAGTCACATTTATTTAGCTATTCTGTCAGGCCTTACTGGGTTATCACTCCAGTACCCAGTCAAGGAAAGCTTTGTAGCATTTGGAGGCCTGCACAGACAGATGCACCTCCCATTTGCCATTCAGCTGTACCTCAACTTTCTAGTCAGCATTCTCCAGTGCTTGTAAGAATAATCCCTTCCATGTACATGATATCACAGTTGTCTCTCACAAAACTATTTCCTTTTATTAGAGTATAGCTTAAACCCCCAGTAGTTGGTATTTGCTTTTTTAAGAAGACCAAGGAACACTGCCCTCCCAGGGCACTAACTTGACTACCAGTCCCCTCTGTTCTCATGAGGGGTTTGTCTCACTAACTCATTACTGGATTTAAAACGCTGCTGGAATCACTTGATGTGTATTCTTAAAACAAGATAGGTTTAGGACAGAAGCTACAGACACTGTAAGCAGCAAGGCAGGTCTTGAAGATTTAGTCCCCAGTAAAAACAGAAGCAACTTGTGCACTGGTACCATTACTTGTAGCTTTTGATTCTCCATCTGAAGCTTGGAGATTTCTGCAGCCTGTAGTTGTATCTGACTCCTGAGCATTTCTAATTCCTTTGGGAAACAGACAAAAACTTAAAGTTAATTTGATAATGCAAGGTAGTTATTCATATGATATTTTTCTCAAGTTGAATGCTACCAGACTCACTGCCTCACTAGCATGTATGTGAGGAAAGCTGCCTCCCTCTCAAGGGGAGCACAGCAACCATTTCCCTAGGAGACTAAACTAGACTATTTTCTCCCCTGCTCTCACAAACCCATTTCTCTGGAATGCCCAACCAAGGCACCTGTCTGAGCCCCAGTCATGTTTATCAAGGTGTTTCACACCACCTAAACTCCCCTGAGCATCTTCTGTCCATTATCCCTCTCAGAGCACAAACCCACTATGACTTACTAATCCAGGCATAATTAGTTGTGATCAGACAAACTCTGCCAGGTATTTTTTTGAACAACAGCTACCTTAAATTCCTGGATCTGCAGTCATTTAAACACTTAGTCTGTGCTGTACATCTAATACCTGGAAATTTCAATAGCTGCATTTAAACATATGCTTTGCAGTGGATAAACACATTCTGCAAGTCTGACAAGTCAAGTGTCTTGTCCTGCCTGAAACCTGCTTAGTGAAAACTGATTTTTTTTTTGGATGCATGACCTTGATGCTCCAAGATCAGGACCATCATTACAAAGACAGATGATTAAAACCAGCAACACATTCAAGAATCAGTGCTCCTCCCTGAAGGGTGACAAAGCTCCTTTCCCATCCCAAGCTACCCCTGTTGAGCCCAGGTTTGCTGAAATGCCACAAGTTCACCTTCTGCAGCTCACTATTGTGCTCCAAGCCAGCAGATTTGATGGTCTGTGAAGACTGCTCTGTGGTTCCCATTTCCAACTGGGAAGAATTCTGCAAGAGCAACACAAAAATCAGCCTTAGAATGAAAACCCTAAATATAGTCATGTTGTCAGAAAAAAAAAAGAGCAAGCAAAGTGTTCTTGCATGATCAAAACTCCCAGCAGAGAAGCTGCAAATAGACTCAGAAAGGCACATCAAAGCTCTCTGATGACATGAGAGCAGCATTCAGAGGTCTGCATTCAGAGGGACTCAGCTCCTCTAAGGTGGGTGCAAAGGCACCCCTCCCCAGTGCAGCTGCAGGAGACAGGCACCCCTGGCAGCAGCATCTGTCAGCCTGCACTGACAGGCAGGCCCCCAGGAGCAGGTCTGGGGCATTACCCCCACGAAGCTCCTAGGAGATGCCCACCATTTTTCCCCACCCAAAACACACTAAGACTACTGGTTCTAAAGTTGCACAAGTTTCTTGTGCCAACAGTGCTAAGCAGCAGAGGCTCTGCTCAAGCCATCTCCTACCACATTCCCTCTTTTCAGCATGCCATTAGTCAGGATAGCTTGGCTGCCACCACCATGAGGACATGCACAGCTTCAGGCAAGTTACACTTGAAACCAGGAACTGGCAGCTGGATTGAGTTCTGCTGAGACAGCACTTACTAGTTTTTCTATCACAGAATCCTTTTCCCTTAACTGCCCTAGCAGCAGTTCATGCTTGTTTTTCCATTCCTCCAGCTCCTCTTTCAACTTGCTCACTTCTTCTGTCTGAATGCCATTCACCTGGAACGTGTCACTGTGGGAGTTATGATGCTGGGTGTCCTTTCCTAAGGAACAGGAGTTCACAAAGATGAAACAAACATCATTCTAAAGTTGGCTTCAAACACACGACTTGAAGTCCGTACTGCCTGTCCCCCTTCTGCCCCACAGGGCAATACAAGCCATTCTAACTCAGCAAGCAAAGCACAGTATGTAAGAATTCTTTAATAATAATAAAAGCACATGATAAAGAGCTCTAATTTGCCATTCCTTCAGGTATTTATGCTGCTTCAGTCATTCAGTCCATCCAAAGGAAGGCCATGACATATTCTATAGAGGGAAGGTAATTGTTTCCAATCATAGATAATTTAGAGTTTTTTCAAATCAAGTCATAACCAGCTTATCAGGCATCTTGACCTTGGAATCAACTGGAACATACTGCCCTGATTTAAACACTCAGCAATTTCTCTAGTGACAGCAACAGGCTTCACCTTGCACATCTGCCCTACTGACATCTTCCCCAACTCTTGCTTTCATTCCAGATCCAAACTCCAGCACACTCTGTGGCCCACCTGTTCCTGTTCCGAGCCTTAACAGGCAGTGACTGGTTTGGATTAACCTGAAGCAGAGCAGAGGCAGCCTCTCCCAGCAGCTCCCTGCTAGCCACAGTTCCCCAACAGACATGGCTGCTGGAGCTCTGCTGCAGCTTTATATATGATTTTATATCATTCCTCCTAATATTTTACATTATTCTTCATGAAGCCTACCTAGCTGTACTTTGAGGAGATTATACTGGTCCTTATGCTGTTGGATCTGGGACACTTGCTGTGTGACAGTTGCCTGGAGCTGTTCATTCTGAGATGTTAAAGTGTTGATTCGTTGCTTTAGTTCTTCAAGCTCCTGGTCCTGTGAAAGGAAAAAAGAGCACTTAGAACTAATAACACTTCAGAAAACAATCCTGTCAGGAAGGTGAATAAAGACAAAAAAACCTTAACAGGACCTGCACTTTAGTCCACTTCAAGAATCTTTAAAGAAGTCACAGCAACTGCAGACATCCTATGTTCACTAAAGCTTCACTGATGGTTCAGAAGTGCCCCTGAGTTCCACATGTCCCCTAGACCCTCATCCCTAAACTCAACACCTGCTTTCAGTTAAAGTTCATTACCTTTGTTCCTCTACTTGCTGCAGCAACCACACAATTGAACTACCACTGGAAAAAAGGTTCTGAGAGTCCACCCATAGTAGGTATAACACTCAAACTAGACCAACAAACCACTTCTTCCTTCAGCCCCATCTCATCTCTTGCCTTTCCAAAGGTGAGAGCACAGAATTAAGAACTGCATCTCTGAGGGGATGCAAGTTCTCCAGTTCCTCATTTGAGAAGAAACGCTCCAACGCAAGAACAGATGCCCCTCAAGAAAACAAGAAAATTAACTTATCCAGTGTTCTAAACACTGGCATTTCAGTTAAACCTAGGCAGAAGTGGTTTTAGAAGTGTTTCTGCATTGCAAGATTCCTTGTCACTTGTTTTGGAACAGGGTATCAAACTGCACTGCAGTGCCTCTGGAAGACAAAACAAAGAGCTTGTAAAGGCACATGTACAGGGTAGTGTCCTCTTACCTGCTCCCTAATGACTTTTTTGTAGTGAGTCACAATGTTGTCATGCTGTTCCAGTGTCTTCTTGACCTCCTCCTCCTTTTTATCCTCCTCGCTGGACTTGTAAATAGCTTTACTTATAACACCTGTCAAAAACAGTCTTTGTCAATTAGAGCCCAGTTCAATTTTTTTGGTCTTCAAAAGAGTCCCAAAACCTCACAGTCTGAGTTCATGGCTTGATAAACTCAACCTGCACATTAAAAAAAAGCAAAGGTTTAATAGCAAGTGGTGATTTCTTTATTGCAGGGTTTGCACACTTACTGCTTTACTTGGTTTCAGACAAGTAAATGGGTGTTTTGAGTCTGTCCTATCAGAAAAGTTGTGTTTTACTTGCACTATGTCTGCACTATAACTGCAGCCCAAGTGGTTGTACAATAAGTGCAAGACTCTGAACTACAGTGGCAAAAGGCAGATCAAACTGCTTGGGCAAACCCATATTTACAGTTGCTGCTTTAAGACTTTTTCCTTCTCTAGTCTGAGGTGTAAGTATTATATTAATAAACAGGACACCAGTTACATGTTAAGAACAATGACAACCTGTCTATTCTGTGAGGGACAGAAAAGACTAAAACAAGTGTCCATCATGTCCTAGAAAGCCAGGAAATTCAGCATTAAGTTTTCTTAATTAAACAGTTGGAAACAGCCAACATTTGGATTGTGTACTTCCACAAAAATCAAGCCTTTATGATCATCACATGTGCTCAGTACTTGAGTTTAAGCACAGGTAAACAGCTCCTGGCCAGTGTGCTAACTCCCAGAATCTATTAAGAATTTAAGAATCATTTCTTCTAAGAACATCAAGTAATCCAGTTCAGGTATTTTTACTAAACACTAAGTGCAAGCTCAGGTATATGATGACTTCCAGCTATTCCTGTCATGTCATCACACTCCTTTAAGACAGTTACATTCAGCACATTTTGTAGCCACCAGCTCATCATAAACTGGAGAAACGAGTGCAACATCTCACCTTCCAATTCCTTTACCAGCTTGGTGAATTCATGGTCAAACATCATGTGGTCTGGGCTAGAGAAACTAGGCTGGGGCTTCTGAGCAGCTCTGGAGTAAAGTTCATGTTTGCTAATGAAGCCAAGCTTCTCAATGAAGTTCTCCCTGCCAATCCTCTTCTCAATCAGCTGCTTCAGCTTCTCTCTAAAAGCAAGAGAGAAATCAATCCCAGTGCAACAACTGAGAAGTGAACCCCTCCTTCCCTCATGGCAGGTTTTGCAGTTGCAACTCTTACCTGTCTCAACCCCACTGCCCTGTCCCAGTTAAAAGCCTCTTAAACCATCACCTGCCACTCACAGAACCTTTCCCTACGGTCCTTTTATTCCTACATCATACTTACTTCCTATAATTCTCCAGGGAATTGTCATTGTAGTAGATGGAAATGCCAAGCAAAAGTGCACACAGGCCTTGGACGAGCTGCTCCTCTTCTCCCAGGTTCTCAGCTATCTGCCCTGTGAGCTGGAGCTCTTGTTAAGGATATTGGACAGATTTCGGCATCACAGCACATGCAATGAGTTTCTCCCTGTATACACTCCCATTTATTTTCACATGTAAAACCAAGCTTGATTAAGAATTAGACAAAAGAGCTGGTAAAACCCTTGCCAAGTTAACGCCTGTTTTGAAGGACTTGGGTAATCAGTGGTTTCCCTGGAAGTTCTCAGTAACTGTTTAACTCAACACTAAAGACTTGCAGTGTAGATAAGGTGACAGTTTAGCCTTACAGACTTCAGTATTTTTATCCTGAAAAGCAAGCACAGAATTTCTTTTTAAAGAGAAGTATGAACACTCTTCTTGCCACTTGAGTATGAGCTTAATTCACACTAAAATTATCACTGGGCTTGTTGCAGTAACACCCCACTTGGCTGGCCAGCTGTGGTGCTTTTCCACTGCACTGTGCTATGTGCATCCTACAGACAGGGCAGGGTATGCAGAGCACTGGCAACAAAAGGCTCATTTTGTCTCTTGGCCCACTGCATTTTCTTTCACGTCATGCAGAATCCCTGTAAACTCATCTAGACAAACCTTTGACTTGAAAATGAAGAATCCAGGTAATGTCTAGGCAAGGGGTTCTATCCACAAGCAGGTCAAGGATACAAAAGGTACGTTGGCTGGGTTGTGAAGGAAGTGGGTGACAGCAATGGAGCAGTTGCTCAGCCAAGTGCAAAGCAACATCAGTAGTCCAACCCTGGTCTGCACTTTGCTGCCCTGCAAAGAATAAAACTCCCCATCATCACCTTTACACAGTGGATGACTACAAAAAAAAAAAAGCTGTACTGGATCAGAACTCACCTACTTCCACCTCACAATTGTAAAAGCAAGTCATGTCTTTAAAAACCACCCATTCTTTAGCTATTCTGGCAACAGCTTTAGTGCTTGGATCAAACAGAGATAAAACCATTCATATTGAACTGTCTTCAGAGCACACCAGCAAGCAACACATATGTGAAAAATGATTCAAGGCAAGTTAGCACCAATATAAAGTCATAACACATTAGTTCTGCATTTGTAATTAAAACAAGGGTGACACAAAGGAACATACACACAATGCCTGTAAAGAAGGAACAAGGTGTACATGTAGTCAGGGAAGGATTCCCTGGAAGAGATGCATCACCAAGACTTGCCCTGCTGACTAAAAACTGCCAAGTGTTCCTATTATTTTCTAGGTCAAAGAAAGATAATAATGGAGTGGTTTTCAGTTCAGACAGGAATGCTAACTGCAGTACTTTATTTCTGTCAACTTGAGAAAATTCAGTTTTGTCTCCAAATTGACTACCTCTGTCTCTGCTGCAGGGTTTTGGGCCCAGCTGTGCTAAAACAGGCATCCATCTCTTCCAACAGTCAATAGTCAGATGGAAGCAAAAGAGCTCCCTCACTTCCATTTCCAAATACTGGCTCTGATTGGCCCAGCACTATCAACCAGTCCCTACTGGGAATAACCCCTGGAACTGGCAGTGTTGCCCTACAGCATGTGGGCACACCTCAAGCTTCTTGAGAACACTGGCACACACCCTTAACTCAGAAACATGGAATTACTTTTGTTTACATGGAATTACTATGTGCAGCATTTAGCACACACAATTTATGCTGGAAGCAGCTGCAAGCCACATTTATTCTCATGCACTGCTTCCTGTTCTGAGGTCAAATTGATGTGCTCTGCCTAAGGATTTTCACACAGTGCCAAACACCCTCTATAAACAACAGCTATTTTCTAGGCACACTGTGGTAACACCCACTCAGAGATGACAGAGCTCCATGGCTGCTGTTCTACAGTTCAGGCTTGGGAACAACACAACCCCAACCCCTCAGGACAGCTGTGATCAACAGAGTAAATGAAACTATTCTACAGCAGCAATAATTTTTTTGTGCTTCAATTAACAGCCTGGAAGTCAAACAACTCTTCAGGGGTCATTTGCTCAGGATGAGAACCCCGCTACTCAGGACCAGTAGAGTCAAGGTTAAAGTATCTGCTGGTAAGTAGAACACACCCATGTCTGGAAGGCAGGTTAAACAGTTTTTCCTTCAGCAGCCAGGACACCAGCAGCATGTTCCCACTTCAGATGGCCCCAGCTGTTTGCTACAGGCCAGTCAGAAAACAGCGTTTCCAACAGTTTTAGTTCTCCTTACAAGAAAGCACATCTGTTACATGAACAGATGGTCCATGAGTCCACCCCACTGCAAAAGAAGCACCCGTGCTGCCCTGTATGCCACAGTTCTGTGGAGCACCCCCGGAGAATCCCCCGGAGACACAAGGAGTTTGTTATGCCAGGGAAAACCCAAACCCACTGCAACACAAAGCTGTAAGTGGAAACACAAAAAAAAGCAGTTAAAGAAAACCTCCCCAGCAAACCCCAGACAAGAGGGAAAGGCCTGCTTTTGGCAAGAAAATGCCCAAGCTGTGCCAAAAAATACATACCCGTCTGTCGATCTTATCACCCTGCAAGTTACACACACATTACTGGAGAACCTTCAAGTGGAACACAGTTCAGACACATCCCCCCCAGTTTGAGTCTCTTCTATTATTTAGGACTGAAGAGCCTAAAGCAGTTTTACTGACTCAAATTTACCATATGCAACAATGCCAGGAGGAAGATAAAAATGAGTACTGGCTCTTTTCAGCTACAGCGGCTGAAAGAAGTCACATGAAGGAATTCAAAATTCCAGCCATTATTTGCACTTGCAGGAAAAGTCTAATTACCACCAGAATAACTAGCTCCTTACTATTCCACATGCTTTTTGCCCCCAGATGGTTATAACAGAGGGGAATGTCACAAGGAGGTTTGGCCTAGAAGGGGAACTCACTGGGCATTTGCCAGGCCAGGTATTAAGATGCTGAACAAGTTCAAAAAAAGCTTTTAGCCTTTCATAGCAAAGCCAACAATCAATACATGAGAGCCTGCTCTTTTCATGATGTTTCTAGTTAGCAGGCCCAGGTTAAATACCAAACAGGCACTTCTTGAGCACAACAACATCATCACTGGGGATCCTGCCAGTTGGCCTTATCTCTTAAGCCAAGTTTTGGGGCTGGATAGTTCAGGGCATCTGAGAACAGGCAGCATCAAGAAGCTATGTGATGGAAAAGCGAGATTTGTTGCCGTTCTCCTCCCTGTGAAGCACAGAGTGCTTTAAGCAGTGCTTAAAAACCATCTGCAAAAGACAACCCTCCTCGTTATACCACCTGTACCCTCACAATGCCCCTGCCCAGGAGCTGCATTCCCCAGGACACCCAGAGCTGTATCCCAAGGGTGCAGGCAGAGCCGTACCTGGGAGAGGATGTTGGTGCACTGCTGCAGCAGGGACACGGGCGGGTTGCCAATGCTGGTTGCCAGCTGGACCCTCAGCAGCTGCTCTTTGAGAGTGGCATTCTCCTGCAGGGCATGGGCCAGGGCCACGGCAGCACACCAGTTGGACAGGGAATCCGTGGAGAAGAGGCCCCCGCAGAGCAGCTGACCCGCCGAGACAGAGTTACCTGTAGCTACCAGAGAGGCCAAGAGATTAAAACAAGCCACAAAACCAGTCGAGTATATTTAGGACAGCACAGACTTTAACTGCAGGAGGAAAACAAACAAACAAACGAGGTTTTAGAGCAATCCTAAGCCAAGCTGCCCTGCCTGGATCAGACACTGAACAGCAGGTACTGACTCCCCCCAGGACAGCAGCTGGTGCATTAGCACAGTGCCAGCTCAGGGCTCCCTGCAGCCATGTGGGCCTGCCCTACCGTCAATGGTGGATGGCAGGAGCGTGGACACAATCTCTCCTTGGCCTTTTTGGTTTTTGTAGAGGAAGCACTGGAAGCAGTAGAGAACAGCACAGCGTAGCACAAAGGGCTGCCTCTCGTTCACCATGGACATCAGCAGGACTACAATGGCAGGCCTGGAGGAAAAGGAAGGGAAAGCCATCAGAACAAAGCTGTGAATGCAGACAACCACAGCTACAATTTGAAGGGTGTTCTACACGTAAGGGAAGATATCTTGGCCTACCACTGCATCTATAGCCATTTTAAACAACAGCATTGAAACACCTGGTGTTACTCAAGTTTTTCAGTTACTTAAAACACAGAACAGCAGACGGATTATCCATCTTCCTCGCCTCCAAATGCTCTTGTAGACTGTCCTCTGGCTGACAGGGGCAGCTGATCCAACCTAGGAATTTCTCTGCTATTGCTCATTCAGTTTTCAGGTACCACCAAACATGAATTCTAGGCCTTGTCTCAGTACAAACACACCTGACACCTTCATGCTGTACCCAATACACCCCACATGAACTTCAAGTTGTTGCTCCAGAGCCTAATTCCAGCACTGATTTTAAACAGTCCTTTGGATTAGACTGTCATGGCCCATACCAATACACTACTACCAGAGTTCAACGCTTTTCTTCCCCTACCTTGGTGGATTAGAAGGTGCATTTACAGAGGCAAAGTAGTCTTGATTGGTCTGGCATCCTCGGATGACCTCTGATACAGTATTAATGGTCTAGGGAAAGGGCAGAGAGAAAAGTTAAAGAGAAATTGAAGTGTGAGCCATAATCTACCACCTAGATCGCTTCAAGTTGTTCAGTCTGACCCTGACAGCTCAGTATGTAAAGGCACACACCAAGCCTCGGCACAGGTCAATTCAGTAAAACCACTGCCCATGAAATCAAAGCATTTAGGAGCTGTGAAACACTGACCTAAGGTTAAGGGACAAAGAGCTCAGGGGGCTCTACCACACCCAGTCACCTCCAACTTAATTTTCTCTGCCAGATCAGTTTTGCTGTGCCAGCCAGTTAAATTGGACACTTTTTAAAAAAGTGAAAAGGTAAAACCTTTTATGAAACAGAAAACAGCAACAGAGTAACCAGCCCACACTCAATCCACTGCTGACAGGGCTTTCTAGAACCTAGAATTCCTCATCATTGGAAGCCTGCCAAAAAGAACACTTGAAGACTCTCACAAAAGAGAAACAATAAAAAAACCCACCCCCAAACCAGGAAAACAGAGATCAATTCAGCTGCTCTGGGATATGCTGAAATCCAGCAGAAAAAGTAAGCAAATCCAAATCCTTTCTGCTTGCAGGACACAATGTAAGTGACTCTCCCATTTGTGCTGCCCACAGAGGAAGCTGTTATGTCTGGCATCTGAAATACTTGCTTAGTAAATATTCAGTTTGTCTCTGTAGCAACTGGTTCTCCCTGTAGACTGCTGTTACCACCCCTCTGGTTGCCCCCACCCCTACATCCATTTGCCCCTCTTACCTCTGTCAGGATGTCGGCAGGAACCCCAGTTGCCATGAGGATTGTGCAGAGCTGCTGTAACAGCCCACAGTGGAACATGGCCTTCTGACAGCTGCTCGTGGCACCAGGAGGGTTGGTGGGAGACACCAGCACCCGCACAAGCTGGAAAAAAGGGAAACACTTCCATGTGAGGAGAGCCCAAGACATTCTGAAACGCAAAACCAAGCTCATTTGAGGTTGACCATGAAATGGAATTGCTCCTCAGAATGGAGACTAGAGAAAAACAGAAGGTTCATCTCATTGCTACCTATGGTTGCTTCATTTTGAGTTCCATACAGGGGGATTCTTTACACAGAATATCCCTGATTAGGTTTTCATCTTAACTCACTGCTGCAGCTCAAGTTACATGAAGCTGTGTGATATACCAGCCATTACAGGTCCACCTGTGGCAGTGTTGGTGCTGAAAGCAGCACAGCTCATGGGCATTGGCAGCTAGTTCTGAGCTAAAGGGAACACATGAGCCTCACAGTTGTGACATGACACTTCACCACAAGGGAGCTGACAAAGTGCTGGCATTGGTGCTTAGGAGTTAGGGGAAGGGTTTTACCTGCAGCATTAGGTGAAGATTAGTTACTTTCTGTGCAGACCACCCACAGTTGTCATCTCCCACCTCAAACCAAGGCTTCATACGCTGAATGTAGGAACCTTCTTTGAAGAAGTTTTGATTGGAATTATTATTCTTCAGCAAGTTTTGTAAGAGGAGGAGACAGTCTTCCACCACTATTCCTGATGAGAGGAAAAAAATAAAAATGAAAGTACAAGTGAAAAGCTGGAAGCAAACTAGTTTCCCCTTGTGCAGGCAGGACGTGTTGGGTAGAACAGAGCACACACTTCTGAGCTCTCCATTCTTAACACACATTACACTTGGATCAAGAACTGGGAACCTCACAAACTAAGGAAGTAGTCCAAGGACACTCCAAATTAAACACATTGATGTTGATCCAGCATATTTCCAAGGAAATCATAGTTGTTTTTCTTCCACAAGTCCAGGGCAAATTTCCAAAGCATATACAGCTCATTAGTCAAGTGGGTAGGAATGGGAAAGACCTAAAACAAAACCTCACCATCACTCTGTGTCCTGAAGTTCACCTACTTGAGTGTCAGACTACACTGTCTCTATGATATGCACTCAAATGAAGTTCCTCCTGAACTGCATTGTGGTTCCAAGGCAGCAGTTTCTTCCTGGGTTACACATTCCTTCTCTTCAATCACTGGCTACATCTTCAACTCATTTCAAAGCTACTTTCTAGTTCGTGTTATCCTCAGATAGAGGTTCCTCCTATCAGAGGAACAGATATGTAGGGGGGGAAGCAGAGAAGTTTTAGCACTTAGGAATTTACATACCAAGTCTCCGAAAATTATTAACTGCCTAAAAATAGCAGCTTTAAATCAAAGGTTTGCTTAATATTTCCATGCCAACATACCTGGAGTAACTGAGCTGGAAGAGAAGCATTAGCTGCTCCTGCAGCCTACAAAAAGGTCATCAACAGCAGCCTGTCATGTTACTGAAATAGACTGTGTAGTAAACTGCAACTGATGGTAAACTCATTGTGTGTTGCTAGTAAAACAAGAGCTCCAAAGTGCTGCACTATTTTTGCTCATATTTTTTTATCCTTTATCCCAACAGGTAAATCACTTGGCAAGGAGCTGACCAGAAAACTGAAGTTTTCAGAGCAGCTGAAGGAACTCAGCAAGCTGTTACCTCCAGCCACTCCAAGCATCCAAGGATCTCACAGGAGGAATGCAGATGCTTAATTCTGTAAGTGACAAATGCAGCACACACATCTGACACTGCCATTCCAAGCACATACATTCCCAGGCCTAAGCCAGGCAAGAACACAGTAACTCACTCACACGTGCTCAGAGAGGTTGGCTGATGTTTTAACTGTCACTTTTCAGAAGACACTGAAGCCCTGCTACTTGGTCCATCTGGTTTAGCTTGGTTTGTTACAACCAGTGTAAGTTTTGCTCCTTCTACCCACTGACCCAGGTCCGATTACCCACTGTAGGTAGGGGTAAACCTAATGTAAACATCCCCTAATAGCTGGTGCAGAAGCACAAGACCAAGTCTGAGACTTTACCTCCATCGCTGTTTCCTTCCTCTGTTATGATATCCAGAAGTCTCTCAAAGGCGTTTTCAAAGGCAACAATTTTCTGTATGGCTGCATTACTTTTGGTCAACTGCTGTAACAACAAGACTCCCTTGACAGGAGGGGGAGAGGAAAAATTCAGCTTAGTTTTTCCAGAACTCCATTGCTTTTCTCAAGTCACAGCTCTCAGAAGGATGCTGAATGAACAGCATAATCCTCAGCCAGGACCACAAGCCTGGACTTCATGCCCTGCAAGTCAGCACATCTCAAACCCCACCATGGACACCAGGCAGTGGCTCTCTCATGGACAACACCAAGGATGCCAAGTGGCCACACAGAAGAGAGGGGTAAGTTCCTTCTGTACTTACATCATTCCGTATAACCTCCCTAGAGTCTGCCAGTAAATCCATCAGTCTGGAAACACCTGCAAGAAACACACTTTTTTAAAAAGTAGCATTAAAAGGTGCAGCTTGTTTGTGCTGGGGGTCTTCAAGACCCCTTGCTCAAGACTCCTCTAAGCCCTCTGCCGTGTCTGCTGAGTTTCCAGCTCCAAGGTTATCAGCAGTGAATTCAACCACTCACCCATGGGGCTGACAAGAATGATCTGCTGCACTTGGGGGCCCTGCTGCTTTAAAAGAGATGTAAGTAGCTTCACTCCAGGCCAACGGACATGGAAATCAAATTCCTGCAGAGATGGAGAGGAGTACATTAAGGAATCCATCCCTCAGTATTTAACTCAGATACACTGACAGATGCTTAATACTGCTGAAAGCCTAACATGGGTTCCATGTGGGAAAAGCACAGGATCATAATGAAGTTGGATTACCAAGGGAAAAAAAAAAAAAAAAATAGGTATTTGTGTTGCTCTCTTCGAGCATAATACTTTTAGTTTAGGAACAAAATTTTTTAACAAGTGAAGAGGCAATTCTGAAAGATAAAACCATTGGAAAATGAGTTAAACATACCATGCTGCAGGAAAGCAGTCACCCTTTCCACTTGAATTGCATCTCAGACACTACTGTCTCACGATCATTTAATTATCTCAAAAATTATCCTTGCACAAGTCACAGCTGCTGCTGTTTGGGGAGCAATAATTTTTATTGTTTCTAATCAAGTATCTAAAACCCTTTCCCAAGTAACAGGATGAAAGGAAATGGCCTCAAGGTGCACCAGGGGAGGTTTAGATTATTAGGTATTAGGGAAAATTTCACCACTGGAAAGGTGGTGAAGCATTGAACAGCTGCCCAGGGCTGTGGTGGAGTCACCACCCCTGGAAGTGTTCAGAAACATGTGGATGTGGCACTCTGGGACACAGTTTAGCAGTGAACATGGTGGTGCTGGGTTAACAGTTGACTCCACGATCTTAGAGGTTTCTCCAACCTCAGAAATGCTGTGATTCTATTCCATGTCACCCTGCTTGAAAAGCTGCACTAATGGTGTTCATCCAGGTCAGTCCTGAGTCCCCTCCAACCCCACAGTCACTAGATGCCAGCACACCTCACACAGGCCTCACTGGGACAAAACCATGGCTCTCTCCAGCCCAGGTACAACACTGTTACTCACCTCTACAAGAGTCAACAGCAGAGTGACATTTTCTTGCTGTTTAATGAAAATCTCTGTGAACTGACTTCCCAAATCATCAACTTGTTTTGCCAAGTTTTCTTCTGTAATAGTAAAAAACAACGTATTACAACACAGTTGGAACAACTTCAGCAGCTGTGATTTTTATTCTTATTAAAATAAGGCCAGGGGTGACCAAAAGACTTTGAGTCACTGGTATAATGTTAATGGAATTGTTTTCAGGACAAACACCAAAACAAGCTTTTCACAAAACAAAACCCCTACATTATTGTAAGAGTAACTTTGAAGTCTCAGAGCAGGACACCCCCATGCAGCTCAACCAATGCAGGAGAGCAGCTCCCCACAAGGACCACTCACTGATGTGTGAGAGCGAAGTACACGTCACACCACTGCTGCAGGAACACAAAGCAGAGGCAGAAGTATCCCACAAAGTGACAAAAACATGCAGACAGCATCTCTGCACCACTGCTGTTTTTCTAGGCTGAGTGACAATTTACATAACTGCCCCACAAAGCAATGGCATGTAGGCACTACTGCTTGGCACAGTTAAGGGAATGTCAGCTGAAAAACTTCAGGAAGAGCAACTCTAATCCCAAGGGAAACAGATTTTTTTATAATATAAATTAACAGAACACAAACAGTAAAGCCAATGAATTTCTGACTAAATCTAAGAGTCTTTGGATTTTTTCTCCTACTTGAAGCGCAGGATTTACAGCCTTATCAAGGAGACATAAACCATTAACAACTGAGCAGGTATAAAAAGGGTCAAAGACCACACACCATTTCCAAGCTCTGCACTTGCTGGAGGGTATGGCAAAACAAATCTGGTGTCAAGAACATGAATTAAATTCAATAAACCTAATTCAAACTGTTGGCCATGGTGATTCACTGCAAGGTATCAGTAACATCTACTTGCTAAGGATTTCCAGTGCAGCAGAAGTCTTTTTTGTATGGCCTTCCAGACAGAATAGCTGATCATTTCCCATGTCATACAGCTGCATTTCCCCCTTCAGCAGGCTTAGGAGTACAGAGCTTACAAGAGGGACAGAGAAGCAGCAACACTCTCCTCTAAGTTTCTTGCTGCAAAAACGATGAAACATTACGAAGAAGTGATAGAAGAGAGGACAGACTGTGTGCAAAAATAACAGCAGCCTAGGCATGGAGCACCTAGCACAATAAATCCCATAGTGAGCTCTCTGAAGCTGAGGGTCTTGGCAAGTCTGGCACACTCCTGGTTTACATAAAGGAAAATAAAAACTCCACAGGAGTTCAGCTTCTGCACTTGCTACTGCAGAGTAAGAGGCAACTCAGTTGGGAATCAACCAGACATGGATTGCACACTGTAGTTTGCCGCAAGCCAAGGAGACAAAGCCCTAAACTCTAAACATTTTACTTTTAAAATTAAGTCAAAATATCTCATTTTGACTTTTCCATGAGCTGTGACTGAACATCTTGTCCTTTTCCCAAGCCCAGTTGCAAATAGCAGGTATGTCAAGTCTTGATCCCAACTGTTGTCCTTGCACAAGTTCCAGGTGGTAAGGCAAAACCTGAGCAGTACCCACAGCTTGCACAGCCTCTTTCAGCTTTGCTGTACTTTATTTACTCTAGTTCAGGATTCTTCTATGAAAGGGCCAAATCACCTTTTTTCTCTCTCAGCTCTTGCTTTTTTCTCTAAGTATTTCTTCTGCTACATTTAAGGAAAACAAGGAGCTGGACAAAAACAGGCAAAGGGAAACTGCATCTTTCACTGACATAGATACACCACAGATCTTGCTATCAGCCTTCTACCCATAACTGCTCTTTGAATCTAGACACTCACAAGGTCCTCAAATAAAAGAGGAACTTCCATCTGGTAAGATCAGCTCTTAGCAATTCACTAACAAGCAGCACAGCAAACTAGAATTTAATCCCAAAATAAACAGATGAAGTGCATTTTGATAAAATCAGTTTAAAAAAGGAGACCGTGGAAAGAATTAGTGGTGACTTGGAGTAGAAGTGAACACTATTTTAACATGCATTGCTTAAAAAAGACACTGTGAAGGATGCTCACGTGCAGCTCGTGCATTTGTGTCCAACTTCAGGGCTTCTTGCAAACAAGCCCTGTTCACAGATCTCAGCCCATGAAAATCCTACCAGTTCTGGAGCTGCACACTTTCATGACATCCTTATTGAGAAATTATCATACAATCTGTAGAGATCTGCTGGCATTCAACATGCCAAATCACAGGAGAAATCCAATTGGAAACACTTGAGCTCCAAGGAGTAAGTGTAGAGCAGAAGGCAAAGTGCTTCCCCTGAGCTCCAGTTGGGGTTTTTACAGTGTCCCTTTTAAGTGCCAGCAAGTGTTACTGGTGTGAGTAGCAACTAAGGCTAAAGTGCCATATTCATACAAGTAAAGGTTCTTTTACCTTCAGAGTCATCTGTCAGTGCAGATAAAATAAAAAGAAAGAAGAGACAGGTTTACAAGTTGAACAGCTTTCCACACCACACAACCCATGACAGCATAAGCTCAGGTTTCCCAAACAGCTATCCCAGCTTCCTACAGGAGCCCTGACTCCTTTGGGAAGTTCTTATGCAAGGGGCTGAACCAAACCACCCCTTACTCTTAAAGGAGTGCTGATCTCTCACACAACTCCAGTCTGACAATTCTTTGCTCATTTTAAGAGACTGCCAGTAACACTCTAGTCCAGTCCATAAGCAAAGCCACTACCACAAACGTGGATTCACCAGCACTGTAAGACTCTGACCTTGTTCAAAACATCTTTCATTAAGATCAGGGAACTTGATGAACAAGGTAAAGAAAGGCAAGTAAGCCAAGCAACAATCTGATAGTCGTTCAGAATAACATTCATAGGCCTTTGAGACCAGCTTTGATGGCCTAGCAATAAAGTGGCATGGATTTTACAGTCCAGCTGTACAGTGGCTGCTCGGACATCTTGGGAAGGACTGGCACAATCACTCTGTAAAGTGCCACAGCAGGGCTGAAAAACATCTTCATACTTACATGGTATCACTATCACAGCTACCTGAGATCTTACATCTCAACATCTCTGTCGAATCATCAGATTGTAGGGTCCCATTTGACAGTAACAGCCAAAATTATCCTTTCACAATAACAAACCATGACTTGATTTTTAACTTACAAGACTAGAAAAGAACAATTATCCCATTCCAACCTGACTGCTGTTCACAGAACATAGTTTTTAAAATTAATAAGCAAGAAATCAGTGTTATTTTAATGCAAGCTGCATACAAGATTTTTAGCATTGTCCTAACAGCTACACAGTAACAAAGCAAGTCTCAGCATTAGTAAATCACATTTGATGATGATTTGAAGAAGCCCCAAGGAAAGGAGCCCCACAGTTAATACAACTATTACTACTGAGTGCTTACCTTGCTCCTCCTCTTCTAGGTCATTCGATATTACATTGTAGAGAGTGTCCAAGGCATAGCCAATTATTTCAGAATCTGAACTGCAAATGAGAGAACCACTTTTCTTTAATGACTTATTTCCAGCTACTCTTACAAGATTGCTTTTCTGCCCAGGCAGTTCCCTTTGCAGCTTTAGGTTGCTCCCCCAGGCGAGCCTCCGCAAGTCTGGTGACACAAGATGACCACAGGAAGCTTCCCTGTAGGTGTGTCTTATTTCCTGAGTCATTCCCTCCAACCTGTTCCTCAAGTGTACCAGGAAAAAGCTCTGGGAAGGCTTCAGACCATTTCCCAGGAAGTCACCCAAGGAAGCTGCAGACAAGCTTCAGCACCATCCCAGGATGTCAGCCAGAACCCCAGCCAAAGCTTGGAAGAATGCAGGACCAGCTGTGGATTCTTCCAAACAGGCCAGCCTCTCCAGCTACACCCAGTTATTAAGGGGTTTTGAATTCCAAGCATCCCCATGAAGTTGCAGGGCAGCCTTGCTAACCCTAAAGCATTAGTTCACCTGCTCACACCCAGACCTGCCTCAGGACAGACCTGTTTCTTCTGCATTACCAAGACTGAAGCATCTGTAAACCTTGCACTACAAGCAAGACACAGCCAAGAGTCCAGGAGCAGAGTGTAGCCATTTTGCTGCTGCTTGCTTTGTTGCTCTTAAACCAGGAAACAATCAAAGCACAGCTGGTCAAAAACCAAAGGAAAATAAAAGCTAAGATCGCAGACAAAGGTACCTCTGGCTGCAAAGACACCTCACAGTACTGGCATAACTTAGCCAAATATCTGAAAAGCACATTGTCAAAGAAGATCTCATGCTGACTTTAAGTGCTTGCCTGCACTGTGTAAGGCATACCAAGGCACACCAAGTAAGGCTCCACACCAAAGACAGATTTGCATTTTAAGAGGCTGCTAGGCTGGCTCAGAGCAGAGGCCTGAAAAACCACCTCACCTTTTAATCCATGGAAATGGTCTCACCTAGCAGGTATGATCACATCTCCAGCCTGCTCATGTTTTCCCTGTGTCATGTTAGTTCTTCAGTACACTACTACAAAGTCTGTGCTTTCCTTTTCATAGACTTGAAACAATTCCACATCTAATAACACACAAAAGTTCCCTGGAAACCTTAAAAGACCCACCAAGCTGTGGCCTTGCTTTTCCTTTCCATTGTTAAGGAAATCACAGCAGCTACAAAAGAATAAGCAAATTTCATGTACACGTTTCTGTAGTTGAAAGAGAACACATCACAAAACGAGGACAGCAGTGTCCCACCTCTGCTGTTCACTGCCTTGCTACCATCTGCTGTTCAGCACACAGCACATCTCATGGATTATTCTCTTCAGGTTGAAGCTGCCCAGCTTCTCCTCTGGAGTGACAATCAGTCAAGAAATAACACTTCTATTGTCAGGCATCCATAAAAGATGCAGCCCCTGTGCTGGACTGCTGCATTGCACAGGGCACCTTCCCCATCCTGCCTCTACCATTTGTGACTTGACATGGCATTCAACCCAGAGGTCAGGACAGTGCTCCGAGTTCACAAACCACAGCAGAGCAGAACCGCATGGAAAGGAAGGCACCCATGTATGGGCTGTCCTACACATAGATAACTATGGTCTGTGCCTTAGAAAAAACAGCTCTCTTAGGTCCACACATTAGGCTCCAAGCTCTCTCAAATGTCACACTGAATTTCAAAAGTCTTCTAATATACATAGAGACAAAACAGTTAAAGATCAAGTTGGTTTCTCACCCCTATGCCTTCTCTCACACCAACTGTTCAGTGGTACTGGCCTGTTCTACAGTCAATGCCAAGTTTTTTTCAAAATAATCCCTGGTGGGATGTAGCAACATCTAGACAGCTCGTCAGTACAAGTCCTCTACCACATCCTACTTTATATTACAAAATAAACATATGGCATAAGAACTCTGGTGTGTGTAAGAGTCTGGAAAATGTAAAGCTGATTCAGGCTCCAGGATGGCTGATGCACAGAGCTGGAACACTAGTCCAAGAAGCCAGTTTGCTAGAGAACAAGTTTTAAACACTCAAGCAGGAGACAGAGCTTCAGGCAATCGAAAACTGTTTTAACGAGTAGAATGCTGTCTTCCATTTAGGAAATGGTGTATTGCTGTTCCAGGATAAAGGCTGTGACTAATTTGAAACAACAGCCCAAAATCCGAGGGCAGAAGTGAGAACAGGACACAAGAAACACCTTCACTTACCAAATTAAACCTTCCGTAATCTTAAACTTCACAGCAACACAGTCAGTGTGCACAGCCAGCACGAGTGACTCACATGAAAACAGTGACATGTGAGAAGACACTTTGAGTCAGCCATTGACTTTTCTTTTCTCATCCCATGCAGCTGCACTGCAAGCAAGTGAACAACAGGTGGAAAAGAGCATTTTCTCCTGCTGCAGAAAGCTTTAGGGTGCCTCAGGTGGACACTGGAGAGGTACCAAAGGTCACACACCGAAACAGCAACCACAGCACTGCCCTCTGGCAGCCAACCTGCCTCAGTTCAATATGCCTGTCACACTGGGCACAGGGGACAGCTGAGCCTGGGAGTCACTTAACCAGTTATTCAGATGAGCTGGCTCGGATTTGTGTTGAAATGATCCTAAACCCCTCTCACTTCTACCATCACTGACAGCAAACAGAGAACCCCAGCACCTTTAGCACCTGCACTGGTCAGCCACGGGGCCTACAAGGCTCTCTCAAGTAAGCCAGGGCACACAGCCTCGGGTGGCTGACATGCTGGCAACAGCAAATCAATTTACCAATATCTTGTGGCAGACAGCATTTCTGCAGCTGAAAACCCAAACAAACATGTATTTAATGGTTTTTCGAGCTGCAGCCTGAGTCACAGAAAACATCCACAGGGGTCCAGGATACACAAATTCCCAAGGATCAACTGGAGCCCAAAAAGCACAGAAAAGCCTCAAGTCCTTGCCCTGAGGGGTTCAGCTTGGCATCTCAGCTAGGAGAAGAGTAGAGCCCCACCTCCCTTCTCCAAGTTCAAATCTGCCCTCAGGAGCAGAGAAGCAGATGAAAGCAAGGCTCCTTAACCTAGTTTTTCTGGAGGGCTTCCCCATCGTACCAGGGACAGTTACTCCTATAACCTTCCCTTTCGCTGTTTGCACCAGGTCAGACATTCAAACTATCCAGGCAGATGAATAACATGGACTCACCTAGACAGCAGCCCCACACCTTCTTCCCAGCTGGCATAACTGGCTGGGCAAGCAAGGCCTCCACCAGGAGCCTTGGGTTGAGCACTGAAGAGTTTCATGTCCTACATCCATAAGAGGAGCAAGAGGCTTTCTTCCAGACACACAACTGCTGCTTTCCTAACTGTCCTTTGTCTTGACATCAAGAGACACACTCCTCCTTCCCATGTATGCACACCTAGGTATTCCGCCTAAGACCTTAAGGCTGTTTTATATCAGTTTATCAGCTTAATGGTTCAAACCCAGACAGAAAGACTGTCCCAATCCCAGCACTGCAAACAGGTTCCATGTTACAACCTGTGCCTACTATCAAGTACAGCAATGCAATCAGCTGCAGAGATAGGTAACATATTTCAAACACTGGACTCAACAAATACTACATTCTGGTCCCCACAGAGCATTCAGACTCATGTCATCTGTCACAGCAGCAGCCCTGGCATCCTGCTCTCCTGTTCACCTGAATCCTTCAGGGTCAGTGCCTGCATTACTACCCAAGGCAGAATTATTCTACCAATTCATTTTCCAACACAGCAGCAAAAGCACACACCTGATGACTTCATTCAGTTCCTGTTAATTGTGTCTACTTCACCTTTTGCCCAATAACAGGCTGATTTGGGTTATTTCAAACCCAATATTAATTAAATACATGGTCATTTTGGACTTGCCTTCCCACAGCCGTGAAAAGTAACCGCTGAGAAGCATGAAGGCACCTTGGTACTACCTTCACTCTTGAGGTGGTGTTTCTGTCCCTCATCCAAGACCCTGGAATTCTGTCCTTATCCCCTCTGAATATACTCTGATAAACCTGATCATCACAAAAAGCCACTGTGACAGGAATTAGTAGAAACACAGCTCCCTCTATGTGTTGTCAGTCCAGAGCACTGATTCCATACTTGTTCTTTCAGCGGAAGGGGGTCCCGTTCCCAGCCAGAGGAGGCTGCAGCACTCACCGGTCTGTCTGGAGAACGTGGATGAGGTGTTCCATGGCCTGTATGCCGACCTCCAACCGGTATTTCTGTTCGGAGAAAACCAGATTTGTCAGCGGTCGAAGCCCGAACACCAAACAAAGCTTCTTTAGTAGTACACGGCAAAGGTACTTCAAATCCATGCGGCTCCTCGGAAGTTGGCACTTACCTTGGATAACGACTTGAGAGCACGAACGGCGTCCCTCCGGTCATCCAGCAACGTGGACGAAGCCACCCGGTCACAGAGCTTCTGGATCTGGAAAGGTACGTAACACCCGGGCTAAGGCGGCCGGGCAGGACCGCGGGGAAAGCTCCCGACACCCTGTCCGGGCTCCGGCACGGCACGGGAGAGGTGCCCCCTTCCCACCCCGCGGCCCCGGGCACACCCCGGGCCTGTCGCGGGGCCAGCACCGGCACGGCCGGCGCGGCCCCCCGGCGCTGCCCGGCCCCCCGTGAGCCCGCTCACCGTGTCGGCGCCCGAGGGCTGCGGGCCGGCGCTGGGGCCGCCCATGACGCCCCGCAAGAAGTTCATGGCGGCTCGGCCCGGCCCGGCCCGGCCCCGCCGCTCCCGCTCCGCCGCCAACCCCCGCGGAAGCGCCGCCGCGCCTGCGCTGCCACGTGGCGCCGACGCGGCAAGGGCGGGACGGGGCGGGGCAGCGGGAACACCGCGGGAACACCGCGGGGCGGCCGCGCTCCTCAGCGCCGGGAACAGCGGGGAAACCGGCCCTACCGGCACCTCCGGCCCCACCGGCACCTCCGGCCCCAGCCAGCGGCAGCTGCGCTCCGGGAGAGATCCCGGCCCTCAGCGCACTTCCCGGCCTTGTTCGGGATCCGCTGCTTGGCCTGCATTTCTCATTAAGGAAAAAAAAAAACATCCCAAACGGGTGCGAAGAGCAGGGTCGGCTCGCAGAACGCTTTGTTGTGTACTGGCTCCCGGTGACAAACAGATGGGCAGACGCTGGGGGCATTAACCTGTCTGAAAGACAAACCCAGCACACCCCTGTAACCCAGTTCCCTGAGACTTCTCAGGGGTCTGTGCATCCACAGCAACCCCAAGACTTGGAATTCAGAAATTGATATGACTTAAGAGTAGCTATCACTTTTCTATTTTAAGTACAAGTAGAAAAACACTATTAGGTTTAACCCTAACTCACTCAGAGATAAACAGAAGCTTACCCAAATAACACTGACGGCTCAGTCCAAGGCAAGAGCACCAAGTAGTTGATTTTCTTTCAGACGCTGACTTTCCCCACATTGGACGCTACCACAGCACTTCCTGGATTCCTGCTGAAGAGCAGCAGCCAAGAACCATCACTCAAAACCCTTCAGGCACTGCATCCACAGACCAGATCCCAGTCTGATGCTGCTCTCCTGATGGTTACTGGTAGGGTTTGGCAGTGTTTGGTTTATTCTACATATCTAATTAAAGCAATTTTAATTCCAAATACAGTAAATGAGCACAGAAAGCTCCAATTAGGATGATCAGTTCCTAAAATTGGTTAATTTCATTTCAGGGAGAAAGCCCCTCTTACATCACAATTTAATCAGCAGCTTCAGGGATTTGGTTTTCCCCAATTAAAGAACAAAATCAATACTTTCATCTGAAATATGCAACTGAAAGAGAACATTTACTCTTTCTATAGTCTAAAATTAATAGCTTTCTCCTCTATCTGGAGACAAGCACCAAAAATCAATGTATTAGGTTTAAAAAGATGAAACACCACAGCAGTCATTACAAAATTTGTCAAGCACTCACCTTAATTTCTAACTGCACTTCTTGTAGCATCGGGAGATGAAGGTCTGAGCACCTGCAGCCCTTCAGGATCCACCCAGATGTCACAGCTGGCCAGTTTTGCTTTTCCATTGCCTCTGTTTTTCACCTATACAGACACCATCCAGCACATGGCCCCAGAGGGTTTTTATCTTGCTGGGCAACAAAGAAACCTTCAGCCAGGTCTGGTCACCAAGTAACCACGTGCTTTACAGCAACCACAGCTGGTCAGCAGTTGTGTAAGCCACAGCAGGACAACTCCAGCCTGCAGTCACCTCACACCAAAACTAGGCTGGGCATCCCTGGCTCTGCTTCTCCACTTCCCTTCCCAGCAGGGCACCTGGAGCCAGGTCACTCACAACTACCCCAGTCTGGAAATTCCCAAGTTGCTCTTACACTTCATTGTCCAGTAGCAGCAAAATATATGTTTTCTGTTCCTCAAAGAAAACTTGAGTTCCTCTCCTAAATCCAAGGGCTTCTGACACCACAGAGTTAAAAAAGGATCCCCCCACCTTCCCAACAGGGATGGTTGAAGGTACTCCCCTTTCTGGGTCAGTGCACACATCAGCACTCACCTGACACACTCAAGCCAGGCATAAGGAGATTCTGCTCCTTACCAAGAAACAAAGAAACAACCAAAGCAAGATTTTTCCACCAAAGAAAATTTATTTGTTTCTAAGTATTTCCATCCTTACACGTAGAGCCCTTACAGAAGTGAGTTATTTGCAAAAGACATGTTTGACACACTCCAGCTGCCCTCTTGGAGATAACACAATACAAGAGGCAGCTGTTGCCACGGCGGGAAAGAATTATTTAGTATTTCACCCGCAACCTTGGGTTATTTAATACCTGAGCATAACTCAAGAAAATTGCTCTTTCAGCGAGAAGCCCTGAACTTCAGCCTGAGCTACGGACAGTGGCACAGCTCTGCACGGACCCGCATGGTATCCCATCACTGACCGCACCCCTCGCTCTGCAGGCGGCTGGAGACCTCCGTCCAAGCGGAACGCAGCTCCGGTCGGGCAGCACCGAGCCGGGGAGGTGTCGGGAGCCAAATTCCCCAGGTAACGCACTGCCGGCGAACTCGTGCCGCGCCCGCCGGGCTCCACGGCGGACAGCGGTGCCTTGACCCCGTAGGAGGACTCGGACCCTCAGGCATACCTAGAACAGAAGGAGATCAGTTAAAGCAGGAGCAAAGAGCGGAACGCCCGTTACCGCCGCTGTTACCGCCGCTCCGGGGCCGCCATTGCCTCCGGCCGCCGAGAAATACGCGCGCGCGGCTGACGTCACCGCGCGGAGCCGGCGCGGATTGGCGGAAAGCGCCGGGATGCTCCGCCCCCTCCCGTCCCCTCGTGGCCCCGCCCGCACGCTTGCCCCGCGCAGGCGCGCGCGCTCACGCACGCACGGGACCGCGGCCGCGCGCCCTCCCCCGCCCGGCTGTGACATCGCCGCCGCCGCCGCCGTGCCCCGCCCGCCCCGCGCTACCCCCGCCCGGGACGCGCCGCCGCACCGACACCCTCGCCGCTCCCGGCACCGAGCAGCTCCCGGCGGCGTGCGGGGAAACGCCCCCTGGCCCCGCGCACCGAGACTTCTGTCCCTGAGGTGAGTGAGCGGCGCGGGGGATCGCGGGCAGGGTAGGCCCCGCCGCGGGCTGTGGGAGGTATGTGTGTATGTGGGGGGGGGGGGTGGTGATCGCTCAACGGTCGCCGCGCTGAGGGAGCGGCGGGAACGGCGCGCGCCGCGCGGAGGGAGCGGCGGGAACGAGGCTGAGCGAGAGGCGGGAACGGCGCGCGCCGCGCTGAGCGAGCGGCGGGCTCGGGGCTCGGGGCTGAGGGAGCAGCGCCCCCGAGCCCCCCTGTGCCCTGCGCCGCCCGACCCGCCCGCGGGATCGGCCCCGCTCGGGGCTGGGGGGTGGCGGCTTTTGTTCACCGTCACCTTGGCGGCTCTTCCGCCTCGCCCCGGGCGGCGCGGGGACGCCGGGGAAAGGCGCCCCCAAGCCCGCGGTGCTCGGTGCGGGTTGCGGCGCTGGGCCCTGCGGTCCCTCTCCCGGCTCGTCGCGGGGATCGATCGCCGTGCAGGGCCCTCCGCAGGTATGTGGGCTTCGGCACGGACGGGGCCGCTCCGTCGGCCTCGCTCGGACTGCGGAACCAGCCTTAGCTTCGCGTCCTCGGCTCGGGGGGCCCTCTGCTCTCCTGCAAGTTAGGGCTGCCATGGCAGCTCTGGCTCCGAGGGCTCCTCCAGCTCTGCAGACCTCACCCTTCTCCGCTTCCTCTTTCCCCACTCATAACCCGGGCTGCCCTGTCTTCACACAGTAATATGGCAGAAGTTGTTTGAGCACCTTTTATTCTGCAGAGCTGGATGCCTTGAGTAGATCTTCTCCGAGCTGCTCTCATTTGTCACCTGAGCTGAGCTCAGTGTGTTCTCAGGCTTTTACCCCCCTTCCCCTCAGAGGTCGCTGCAGTTCCAGTGTGGGTACCCAGGAGCATCTCCACAACAAAGCTTTTAAATCCCTTGGGTACCTGGGTGAACCTGGGTCTTGAGCTTGGTGCCGAGTACCACTGCATGAAAGAACTATCACGGGAGAGAACAACAGGATATGGGATTATTGTTTGATTTCAACCAGAAAGACTTAGTCATTCATACAGATTTTGTTATTGTAGCCTTCCATTCTGGTTTGGCAATTCCCAAGCCCTCTGTATATTCTAGATACTTCAAGTTCAGTGTGCAAATGTTCTGCTTTGGTACAGAAAGGAGTGTAAAGATACCTAAGGTAGTTTTGAGCTGTTGAGAAATAGGGTAAGTTATATCTATCCATACCCAGGTTTCTTGAGGTACTGTGTCTGTTACTGTGGCACTGCAGGTGGGTACAGGATTTGTCAACTTGGATTCTGAGCTGAGAAGTTGTGGTTGCTGACAAACTGGCGTTGCTTTAGCTCCTGGAGTTGATTTGTCATTAAGGAGGCATTCTGTGTCCGTTGTGACATCTTTTCTGTGAAAACTGGTTTAAACTGAAGAGAAAACCGAGTGAGCCAGCCATCCATCTGCTTGGCTGCTGGTGCCCGTGGGAATAACACGTTTTCCTTCATGGAACCGAGGTTTCAAATTAGGCATCAACTCTCACACTTAGGATTATTTCACGGCACTGGAAATGTGCTGAGGAAATGCAGTACCTTAAATGCACAGTGTTGGATTTGAGCCTTCCTTCTACTGTAGCAGTTGTGGTACTGGATATCGTTGCTGTTGAGAGCGTTTGACAAATGAAGAACTGCACTGCAACTCAAATAACATGCGAGAAGATGACTATGTCAAACTAATAGATGTATCTGATGAGATACTAGAAGAAAGGCACTGAACCTAGTGTTGGATGATGACACAGAGATGGAGTGGCTTCCCCAGAACGGGTCATTCTTGTTGCTGCAATTCGAGTGGGTATCAGCCCTTTTGGATGGCACAGCTGAACTGCCCAGAAGCTGGTCCCCTATGGTAGTCATGGGCCTAAAATACAGGGTGCTGTTAAACTCCTCCCAAAAATCCCAACCACAAACCAAACCCAAACCAACCTTGCAGGACAGCATGATTTGAAAGGGCTACACGCTGTGCCTTGGGGCTCAGCCAGCTCGGGTGGTAGCAGATTAGGTAAAGGAGATCATAAAGTAAAAGGGATTCTGGTAGATTACTCAGCTCTGCTGGGCCTTACTGCAGGTGGAGGATGATCTTACCTAGCAGGCCATGACAGAGGGAAGGAGGTTTCAGTACTGAAATGAGCTGTTTGGGACTTCTGATTGCTCTTTCTGGATTCTTTTCCTGGCAGCTGATGCTAACTTTACTTTTCCATGGGGTACCCGCCAGTCTCTGCAGGGCTGTATTCAGATGCCAGCTGGACAGTCAGCTGCCGGTTGGATTTTTACCTTTTTTCACACGATGTGTGGCAGTGGTGGGACCTCAGTCATGCTTATGGGTTGCAGGAGCAAACACACTGTAACGTGTTACTGGCTTGTCTGCAGTAGGAAACACGGTTTACAAGGGGTAACCTGGGTTCAAGAGAAACCTGTCCAAGATGGTTAAAGCTGCTCTCCCCTTCCCTTCTGTTTTCCCTGGGCTCCTGTGGTGTGGGAAGTAGCACGGTGGCTCTTGTGGCTTTGCTTAGTATGCTCATGGTGTGAGGAGCATCTTTCTGATTTGCAAGAACATTTTGCCCAATTTTATTTTCTGTTTAAGTGGTAAATTCAAATCCGATCAGCAGCTTGGACAGGAGCCACACTGTTGCAGATTTATGTAAAAGTATAGCTTTATGTCTGCATGTCTTTAGTTATGACAAATGCTGTGGATGAACTGTTCAGAGGGTAAAATTTGCTTGTCAATAAACCAAAGCACTCTACTTGCTTATAGTTTTTTATTAAAACAAGTGGTGGGGCCCACATCTCCCTCACAAAGCTTAGAGGTTTGTCTTGATGGATGTTACCTTCACCTTCAGGTGACACTTCCTTGAGCTGCTGTCACAACCCAGTTCAGCCTTTTTTTTTTTCCCCCAAGTAGAATATGGTGAAGTCCAGGCAGCATCACTGTTGTTGATCTGTCTTGAAACAGGATGGAATTGGTTTTGAACTACCTCTCTGGGCACAACCAAAGACTTTGTGCCAAAGTTTATTCTCTGGATACCTAAATTTGAGCACGTAGGCACCATTCAGTAGCTTAGTCACTGCCTCAGGTAACAGTGCCTTGCCACAGAGGACCGGTCACGTTTCTTCTTTCTCCAGGGCAGGGGAAAGGATAACGGGAATGCTTACGTGTATTATAGGGGAAAAGGCATCTCCAGAGCGAGAGCTGCTTATTGAGCACAGGGTGTGCCAGGGCACACCGACTGCTCACTGCCCAGCCGGCTGCAGGGCTTCTTCAGGAACTGCTGCTGCCCCCCTGTGCAAACTGATGGCTGAGGAGTTGGCCTTTGGGTTTTGGTTGGGTTTTTTTATTTAGCTGTAGGAACAAACAGCTTAATAAAGTTCCGTGTATAGAGATGATTACAGGCTGAATGAATTTGCACACTCTCACCTCAGTGTAGACGGGAGAGATTATTGCAGCAGTTGGTTCTCCCGTGCCTCAGCACAGTGATCCTAATGTGAGTGAGCCCTGTGTCATCCCTTCAGCCCACAGCAGTTTCATATCCTTGCAAGGGCTGACTTTGTGCTTTATTTGTCATGGCCATCTAAAGATGTTAAATAAATCTCAGCACTACCCTGCAGTTGCTCTTTGGAGGAAAATGTTCTTTCTGCTTTTGTTCATTTGCTTATCTTTGCCTGCAAATAACAAATAATTCCTGTCCATGCCACTTCTCCCATTGTTTTTGTTCTCTTGAAAGAGATCTCACCTGTAGGCTAAAGTTGTTCTGAACTTGTGTCACACCTATCAAAGTTGCAGGAAGCATTGCACTGGCACATATGCATGCTCCTTCAGTTTTGGAGTTGGGTCCCTCACCTCTGAGTCTTGTTTGGGGAAGAGAGAGATTGCATGTTTCATTTAGTCTTCCAGCTTGCCAGTTTATTGCAAGATCTGTCCTGTGGCTGCTGGTTCTCCTTGGATCAAGAACATACTGCAAATCCTGTGTGCCTTCCTGGCAGCACAGGAACCAGAAGTACTGAAAGGGTGGAAATGGCATTTGTCAATGAATTACGACAGCAGGACATGGGCAGGATTACCTGTGGACAGGCAGCAATTGCAGGGCTGTTTGTGTTATTCTCTGTGTGCAGCTTATTTAGTCAAGCGCATAGTGGAGGGATTTTTGGACAGTACATTTGCACTATAAAGAAATGAGCAGATAAATGTATTCGATTTCTGGTGATTGCCATCCCAGTTTCAGTGTTTTGTTTCTGGCCAGTGTGTACACGGGTGCCTTGAGCCATAAGTTCTCATTAAGACACTTTCCCAGTGGCTGCTCAGGCTGATCGAAGAATGTGGCTTGTTTCATTTCAGGGAGAAGAACACTCAGGTTCTTCTTTTTTAGCTGTTATTAATTTTTTTTTCTTGAGTATGTACTGAAGATAGGGGGAAATATACTTTTTATAGAGCATATGTGGTGCCTGGTAAGTCATGAAAATAGAGTTCTTTGTAAGTTTGGCCTATGTAAATTGTTGAGGGTCATGCCTTGAGGTTTGGCTTACATTTCACTGGTACCTTTGCCTCCAACCCCCTTGGGCCTGCTAAGACTCGGGTTCTTGACTTCAGGGAGGCGCTTTACTAATTGGGACACGTGGAGATTTTAATCTTTTGGAAACCTGGTTTCATGGCGCCCGTGCTGCTATCAGGGAGTACCTGCTGTTTTATTTTACTGCCTTTTAATGACCTGGGAGACCTGAACAGTTCATTAAGCTTCTGCTACCCCTACTGGGATCTCTGAAGAGAGAATGAAATAATACTGAGACAGGTGAGGAACTGTAGAGGCATCCTGTAAAATCCTGTGCCTGTGTGATGTAAATCGATAGTACTGTCACTGGAAACGTGGAAGAGCATGGACAGGCGCTCCTGTCTGGGAGCATTTAAACCAACTTCTGTTTGAAGTCGGTAGGGAAGAACTGGCTGTGTGTGATCATTGCACACCTGCCTCTTCCAGATTTTCTGAAAGGTTTTGGCAGCCCTTCCTGAAATAGGACAGCTTCCAGTGAAGAAAAGATGTAGTGTGATACAGATCTCTTGGAGTGTAATGACTTGTCACAGATTATTATGTTTTGTCCCCGGGGGCATTTTCAGTGTTCCTTGAGGTATGCCAGCAATTTGTTACCAAATGTACTTTGCTTATTGCCTTCATAAGAATGTGTGGTGGCTATCATCTGCTTTTTAATAGGGTCTTAAAAAACCCCATGATGAAGCTCCATCCTTGTGTGTTCTTTCAAGGACTTGTGGTGAAGATCCTGTCGCCAGTTTTGTGTTCATCGTCTGCTAGGGGGACAGGGGAGGAAAAAAAAGAATAGTCTCACCTGTAGAAAGTGAGATGTCCTTGTTCTTTTAAGGCTGGTTTCTCACTAGAATTCCCATGTGCTGCCATTGCTGTAGTATGAGTCATATTGGGAAGATCCTCAAATTGCTCAGATTTTGTTTTCTTTCCTTTGTTCCCCATTTGAACATGCTCAGGGCTCAAACCTTTGATGTCCCTTAGTATTCTTGACATTTGGTTTTGGGTCTTATTGGCACAATTACTTGCCCTGGGGCTTCCTGTAAGGCACAACTAATACTGTGTTCCAGAGTCTTGGAAGGTTATATTGACAATTTTGGATAAGCCTAAAATAAATTTGCTGATTTTTTTATCCCCAAGTTCATGATTTCTGCTTCAGGCCTTGCCTTCTGCCTTACTTATAAGACTGTGAGACTGTTGTTTCAGATGTGGTTCCTGGATAACTGTCTTTGGGAACAGCTCTTGTTGTTGTCTTGTGTCTTGGATTGCTGGGTTGAGATTAGTTTGACTGTCCAGTGAGTGTAAACTGTTTGAGCTACACGTTTGGGCTTTTTCCTTGTGAGTTCCGTTATGATGCAGGATCTGACATGTTTGTGGCACTGCTCCTGTGTGTGTTTTACCTTTATTACAGGCCCTTCTTGAGCTGAGGTTAATCTCCCAATTTCACTTCACGTGCTTTATGTCCTGTCTGGCAGTAATTGCAAACAGTCCCTTGTATTGGCCCTTGGCGTAGATTGACGGGTCAAGGTTGTTTTGGTGAGAAACCAAAGATCTGTTTCTAGGATTATCTCTGAAGTTGGAGACTTGGGGTTTTGACTTGGTCTTCTTTGCCTGCTGCCTCGCCTGCACATTACTTTTTGGAGAGGGAAAATAGATTAGGCTTCAGTGTGAGAACTGGAGGGAATTTCATGATTGGAGACACTGGCAGTTTTAAGTGAGCTGGAAAAAACAATGTGCTGGCTGCTGACAAGCCATCAAAATATCTTCCAGGGTACTGAAGATCATTTTGTGACATGGATGGTCTGCAAGACAGAGTGGATGGGTAGGAGAATAGCAGGTTGAACCAGGTGATCCACAGAAGTCCTTTCCAACTATTTCCAGTCATTGTATGACAAATGTGAAATGCAGTTTGGTTGGACAAATAGTACCTAAGACTTCAGTCATCTCTGAGGACTGAGGGTTTCCCTCCCCAGTCTGCAGAGGATGTGAATCCAGCCCACACAATTGCTTCAGAATATTGGTGCTCCCATCTTCATGTTACACATGTGACAGTGACCTTTTGAAGCAGATGTGCTTTAAGAGGAAGGAATGGTACCAGCTGCCCTAAGAAAGTGTATTCCTGTTTGCTTTGCAGCGCTGTGGAACTCGGGTTTTTAAATGTTCATCAGGTTATTGCCAGAGGCTTAAGTAAATGGTGCAAGAGGTTTTTAACAGGGTTGTTGCTTGGTTGTTTGAGGTTGGGGTTTTTTTAAGCACCTGTTCTGTAAGGGACTTTGTATCCACTGTTCCCTGCTCATCAAAGTAATACATGAACTGACTGAAATCTTTTTATTTACTTGAATGAGGGTTGGGAGGGTGTCCTGAATTGGTGGGTAGTTTCTAATGAATTAAGCCCCTGTTCACAGAATTGTTTCAGTTCTAATATCTCTGCGTTCATCCTGTTCTGGGGAAGTTGTGACGTATGGAAGTTGCATGGAAGTTGTGATCCTCAAACTAAGGTGACTGTTCTTGGTTACAGCGTTTGACACTGTGTACCAAAGAAATGGTGATGGAGAAGCCAAGTCCCCTGCTCGTAGGGCGGGAGTTCGTGAGACAGTACTACACCCTGCTGAACAAAGCTCCTGACTTCCTGCACAGGTGACACTTCCACACTCTAAGGGACTAATGCTTTTGAACGAGAGTCTGTCCTGTTCCTTGTACATTAATTTCTGAGTATGGCAGGGAATGGACCTGACTAACTCTTACTGAAAATTCCTTAGCCTCTGGAACCAAGTGTGCTCATACAGATATATGGCATGCTATCGAGGTGTTCCCTCTGTGGAAAAGTGAGCTGCTTCTCAGCTGCTAAAAGGGTAATGTGGACAGATTCCAGAAATCCTTGCTGAGGCTGGGGAGACTGGATAGACACTCGTGAGCTGAAAATTCCTGTTGCATTGAGCTCTACGATTTTTGACTAAAATACTTGTTGGGTTTGATTCTATTTTTTTTCACTTCTATGACTTTCACGTCTCTACTTGCAGGTTTTATGGCAGGAATTCTTCTTATGTCCACGGAGGACTGGATGCCAGCGGGAAGCCGCAAGAGGCAGTGTATGGTCAAGCTGTGAGTATCAAAATCAGTCATGTAATCTTCATTAATGTTCAGAATAAATCAGGTTTTTTCTTTACCAGTGGCTTTGACTTTCTTATCTGGTAAACAATGTATTGTGGTACTGCTTCCTGTTCAGAGACAAATAGGAATTTGGTAGCTTGACTTTTTTTGTTTGCTTATTTCTGCTTTTACTGAGGGTCATGTTTGATTCATCAGCTTTGCATCTGGGCTGCAGAAGGTGCATTTGGGATGGGAAACAGAATCAAGAGGACCTGACAGACTTGTACTGTTGATGTATCTTATTTTGGTTAGAAGTGGTTCCTTGGGAAAGGGACTGATTTTTGTGAATTGCAATAAATTCTTCTGTGGGTGCAGTTTTGCTCAAGTGGAATAAAACTTTTTGAAGAAGTGAAGTGAGGGTTCTTTGGTTGTACCTCTTTATCACAGTAATGTTTGTCACCTAGTGACATCTGTTCGTGTGGCAGCCACGTCTTTGAGCAGTGTGGCTTATTTAGCAGCACAAAAATCTTTGCAGTGCAGATGTTCCCCCCTCCTGTGACATTTGGGTACTTTGACAATGGATAGAGGGTTGGTTTGGGGTGATTTTGTTGTTGGGGTTTTTTTGGGTTTCCTTTATTTTTTAACACAAGATAAATCCTGTCTCTTTCACGGGCCCTTTAAAAAACTAAAGCCATGAAAAATGTCATTGGTTTTAATGCAGCTGGAAAAATTGGATAGCAAGTTGTATGCTATTTGACTACTCTGAGAAGTGTTTGAATCCTAGTGGAAAAATTCAGATTAAAAGTTAGATGAGCTCAGGTAGACTCTTCTCAGTGGAAGACACTTCTCAGTGGAAGACACTTCTTAGTTCCTGCATTTACCTTTTGAGCTTCAGGGGAGTTCCTTTTTGTGTTAGTTCCAGCTCAGGTATTTCAGAGGTATTCCACAGCTCTGTGCAAAACTCCCTGTAGCTGAAGTGTCCGTCTGCATTTCTAGGAGATACACAAGAAGGTGATGTCCCTGCAGTTCAGCGAGTGCCACACCAAGATCCGTCACGTGGACGCTCACGCCACTCTGAGCGACGGCGTGGTCGTGCAGGTCATGGGGGAGCTGTCAAACAATGGGCAGCCCATGAGGAAGTTCATGCAGACTTTTGTGCTTGCTCCAGAAGTAAGTGTGCGAGAGATCGTGTTAAACTTCCAAGTAGTGATGATGGAAACCTGACCTGTAGCTACAATTTGTCACATTGGGACAAAAGAGATGATCTGGCTTTAAAACTTGGTCTGGAGGCTGTCACTACATGTGTCACAGTTGGGCAGAAGTTACTGCCCAGTTGTGTACTTAGGGAAGAGGTGCTGCTTGAAAAACAACTGTAGGGACATAGTCCTATTGCCTAATGTTGGTGTGTACCCACAGCTTATCTCTAATCCATCCTTCTTGTGGACTGTAATAATCTGTATTTGCTAAACACTGCATGTTGCTCTTTTACAGGGATCTGTTCCAAACAAATTCTATGTCCATAATGATATCTTCAGATATGAAGATGAAGTATTTGGGGATTCAGAAGGAGAACTTGACGAAGGTGAGAAGGACTGAACGAGTAGAGTCTGTGTGGTTCTTGTTCCTCTGGCATGTGTGCACAGCTGTCTCCAGCTTCTTCTTTTTGTGAAAATCATGAGCAACCAAACCTCTTGAATGAGAGGAAGGGTCTTCCATCTTTTCTTGCAGCTAATTTTACTTATTTCGTGTTGATGAAGCTTTATTTTGATTGCTACTATTTTAATATGCTTTTATTTGAGTGCAGCTTGTGTACACTTGCAGAAATGTATAAGGAAGTTTTTGGTTTTGTGTCAGAGTCTGAGGAAGAGGTGGAAGAAGAGCAGGAGGAAAGACAACCATCACCTGAACCTGTGCAAGAGAATGCAAGCAGTACTTACTATGAAAACCATCCTGTAACGTAAGAAGTCCTTTTTAATACATGACCTTGCTTTTTTAATAAAAATGACCGAATTGCTTTGGCTTTGGATTCTGTATGTGACTTAACAGGTAGTTCAGGAAAATACACTTGATACAGGGGTGTGTGTTATGTTAGTGCTACATTATTTTGAAACGTTGCTGCTTTACTGGAGAGAGGAAATGGAGGGTGTTCTTATGTTTGTTAGTTATTTTTACTTTTCAAAAGAGAGGTGAAAAGGTGACAACTACGTGTATGTACACACTTAATGGGATCAAGCTTGTTCAGATATGATGTAGTTAATGTGAAGAGTTGACAAAGGGTGGTTCATCATAGAATCACAGAATAGTTTGAGTTGAAAGGGACCTCTTAAAGGTCATCTGGTCCAACCCCTCTGCACTGAGCAGGAGTGTTACTCCTCAAATTTGGGTATCACTTGAAACTGAGAGGAAGATCTACTTCTGGAGAAGCTGCTGTACAGCTGTATTGGAAGAATAGGTCTCTGTCCTGTGTGTCTTCAAATCTCAACAAGTTTAAAGAAAAAAATTATCATTTTATTAGAAAAATACATTTTATTGCAAAAACCAAACACAGAAATAACCCCCACAAACACCACCAAACCACTGTGCTTTTTTTGAAGTGTAGGAATGGCTTCATAAGGGCCAGAAATGATTTCCTGGTTCCCTTGTTAAAAAAACAAGTTATAACATCACTAGACAACGTCTGCTGAGTGCATCAATGATCTTTTTAATACCAGTTGTTACCACAGCATGGCTTACAAAAAGTCATAAAATACAAAGCAGTTGAAAAGCTCATCAAATGCATTTGATTATTGTAGCAATGGGATAGAGGAGGCACTGGAAGAATCATCTCATGAACCTGAGCCAGAATTGGAATCTGAAACAAAAACCGAGGAGCTGAAAGCTGAAGTAGAAGAAAAGACCCTCGAGGAGCTAGAAGAGAAGTCTCCGTCTCCACCTCCTGTAGAACCTGTTTCACTACCACAAGAACCACCGAAGGTTAGTTAAAAGTCATATCTGTGCTACTGGGTGCAGATGGTAAAACAGATTTGCTTTTGAGCTTTGCCTTTTTGAGTGGCCATACTGGTCCCTCTCTTCAGTGTCATGCTGTATGAACAGCTAGACATGAACCTTGAACGTGTAAAAATGGAAAGTTTCACTAAAAAAGGAAAAAATGGTATTTTTAAGTGCTGCTCGTCACCCATTGTAAATTTTATGCTCTGCTTGTAAAGTGTGTGTGTGTGGTTTTATGCATGTGTAGACGTTTTTAAATGTGGAGTTAACATATGTTAAGAAAACACCTAGCTACCACCACCAAAAATCTCCTACAGTGGGAACCACTGCTCTTCCTTGAAAAAAAAAACATAACACACTAACACATGCAAAATTGCTGGCACTGTGGGTTCAAAATGAGAATGGGGGCACTGACTGTCTCCTCTAGGGGCAAGATGCCTAATCTTAAAAACCACAGTGCACGCTGTGCATCATCTGCTGTGGTGACACCTGGGAGGCTTGGAAGTGCTGGGAGAGCCAGTGAAAGCTGGACCAGGTCATTTTCTAGCTCCAGCATGTCTCCCGTACTGTTTTTCCCAATTCTTTTTCTCTTTTGCATTTTCACTTGTAACTTCTGGCATCCACTGTCTTTCTTCGTGCAGAAGACACTTACCACTCCAGGGTTTTCAGTCCTAGGTTTGGTTACATCACGGAAAGCAGTGATCTGGGAGTGCTGAGGGAAGGGGGCTCACTCAGGTAGCACGGTACACACTTGCTCCACGCCATCGGAGTCCACAGAACTGCACAGCCTCCTGTCTCTCCGTTGTAATGCTTGCACAACAATGATTTAAAAGTCAGATGTGAACCAAAAGTGTATTTTCAGCAGACGAGTTTCCCTGTAGGAATGTCAGTGGTTTGCCATGATTAGTAGCCTAGGTTTGTTGCATTTCCTGCAGGCTTTCTCTTGGGCTTCAGTGACCAGTAAAAACCTGCCTCCTAGTGGTACTGTTTCTTCCTCTGGAATTCCACCCCATGTTAAAGCACCAGTCTCACAGGTAACCCATCTGTGAACACCTTGGATTGTCTCATTACTTCTGCAAACTGCTTCAGTTTTTTAAATTAACAGATCAACTTGTTTGACTTAAATTGCACAAATTAATTGTGTCTGAAATGTTAATGCACTCACCTCCTTGTCGCAAGCGAAGGCACGTGCACGTGACAGGTGTAACTTTGGGTGGTGGTATTGTTAAAATTGTTCATAGGGAATCATGACTAGGAATCGCTGCTGAAGGGTTTTTTTACCTGTGTTAAGGGGATATGGTTTGGTTTACAGGGGGAAACAAAACACCAGTTCCCCACAAAATGTTAGTTTTCTGAAGTATGTTTGAAAAGGGCCTTGGTGGAACTGCCCCAGCAGTAAAAAGGGATAGCACCATTTCTGAGGTGCAAGATTGCCTTGCAAGGCTAACATCCACAGAAATATGCTGGGTTTCATTACCCCTGTGTAATTAGCTTGTCACAGAACCCTGTACCAACTTATGACTGTGTAAGGAATGGAAGGATTCACATTTCCTTGCCAGGGCAATGCCATCTTCCCATTCCTATGATGCCTGGGTGAGGAGGGGAAAGAGGAAAGAAAGTTTGACCGGGTGACAGCTCATGTCCTGCACATGCCAAGTTGATGTGAGACACAGAGACTCTGAATTCAGCTTCTTCCTGAAATATAGAAATCCTGAAAACGTGTGTCCTTTAACCTCTGGTCCTGGCACTGTGTGCCTGAGCGCTGTATGTCATGGTAGCTCATGTCCAACCTTTTTAAAAGACTTCAGTTTTCAGTAGAGCAGCTGGGTTACTGCAGCTGTTGGTTTTGCACTGGTTTCTTCTCAATTTTTTACTGACAGAGAGGAACCTATTTGGGATTAGCCTTCAGCCAAATGCATGTTAAACAAGAAAACAGGAAAAACAAAACAAGAGACTCAAACAAACTCCAGCACCTTGTATGGTGTTGCTTTTGGGTTTTCTGGGACTGTCATGGACATCAGATAATGGCTGTGTAATGAGTTGGGAAGCCTGTCTGTCTTCATCAGCCTAAACGGGGCTTTGAACACTTAGGTGGTATTTAACCTGTAAAAACTGTGGGGTTTGTAGTACAGAATAGATTTTCCTTATGCAAAACCAAAATGAGTTTTCATTTATTTGCAATAGAGAGGGTGGATTTTTGTAATGTGCCTGCAAAAATCATTTCAAATGATGTGTGCCAGAGAGCAGAAGAGAGCTTACAGATGTCCCTTAAGTGCGTACATGTTGCGTCTGCTGCTTATCGTGCCCTTTTAGATGACTTGTGCTGTGACTTTATGTTCAAGTAGTCCTGTGTGAAAGCTTCTGAACAAGACTGACATGGCAGGCATTGCAACTCTCAGCTCTTCTGCAGCCAGCACTACTCAGTTCTGAGCTCCTTTTCTTGCACACGTTTCAGAAATGGGACACAGAAGTCTGGTAGGAAAGGCACCTAAACCATTTGTGCAAGGGGCTGCAAATCAGGAGCAGATTTTTCCTGTTCTCATGGATCCATTAGTGCCAGACAGTGTGCATGTAAACGAGGACAGAAGATGCACTGCTGGGTGGGTGGCTCCTTTGGAATGCAGTTCTAGCTGGTGTCGGGGATGTTACAAAGCAGTTGTTAACTTCTCATTCCTTTCTCTGCATCGTTCCAGTTCCCCCCTCTTCTATCAAGTTAAAAATACAGCCCTCGTAGTGTTAACTGAGAACCCCTCCAAGGACTGCACATGTACTGTTCTGGATATAAACCAGTTCAGTTCTGTTTATTTACAGCTGTGGAGTGAAGCATTTCTTGTCCTTTCTCTGATTGTGGATGATTAGAAATCAACCTGCCTGCATTCATAAATGGGCACTTTGCTTTATAGCATTTTCAGGTATTTTTATCTCCCATTTTTATTAACATACCAGCTATCATAGGGGTGCAGAGGGGCAGAGGCAGGCAGGGTGCTCCCTGATTCTTGTCTTCTTGCTCAGAAGGGGTGAGTCCCTTTCCCTCCCCGCGTGAGCTCCTGAAGAGAAGAGACAATGTCACCTTTTCCTTCACTGTTGTCAAAGCTCCATCAAGCAGGGGTTTGTGGCACTTGGCTCCTTTAGTAGCTGTCTGTAGAAATCCTTTCTGGGTGTCTTTGGGTGTACTCTCTGCTGGCAGATGGGAGTTGCAGTTGGCTGCTGCTTGGGCTGTGAGTGGCAGCCCTGATCAGGGATCTTGGGATGCTGCTAATAGTGGCAGGGTTTTGGGGAGCACAGTTTGGCACCAAGGAGCACTGAGGCAGTCTTCCTCTGTAGAAAGGGATGATGCTGATTAGAAAACAACTAATGAGATTACCTGTTTGTGTGCTAGATGAGAAGTTCAGTGGAATGCAGAGCAAGCAGGTACAAGTTAACTGTTACTCAGGATTTAATAGGAGGGACACTAAGTATCTAAGGAATGGGAGTCTGAATGTATTAAATTTTGCTTTTGAGGTATAATTTATAATACATTAAAGATGTGTCAGTAAAAGATGGCAGAGGAGCTCCAGTGACCCATGAGGAAATATAATGGAACAAGATTTAACAGGAAGGCTGATTTTTCAGGCTTATTCTTGGAATTGAAGAAGTGATCCTAGAAGCATTTTAAGGACAGAATAAGGCTTAGCCGTGTACAGCACAAGCGATAGGAGGGCTGAAGCATTCATTTGGTGTGTAATACCTGCGTGTTTCCTGTAAAATCCACTCTTTTTTCCCCTGGGAGGTCCTGTCTGGCTGGAACTGCCAGTTGTCTTGAGTGCTTAAAGGAAAATAAGGGAGATGTTTAACATAAACTACTTCTCCCCAGCAGTGTGGGCCTGTAGCTGTTCCCCTTGTGTTTAATCTTACTTGCAGGCTAGTCCTGTAATTGTATGCTCCTAAGGATAATTTTGTTTCTCTAAGATAAGAACCCAGCGCAGCAGCAGCCGCTTAACTGTTGTACAGAAAATGGAATTTAAAAAATGTTGAGAATTGCTTCAGTGACAGCAGACTGCATAGAAATATTTTTTATTGTTCTGTCTCTATTTCTCAAATTATCTCTAGAAGCAATTTTCCTGGCAAAATATAAATGGAATAGGTGTTCTAGTACCCAAATATGAAGGGTGTACTTTGAGCATCATGGTGTTGACATCAGCAAAGTTGAACAGTATCCTCAGCAGGGTAATCATTTCAGGTGGCTTTATTGTATTAGAAATACTTATTACACTTCCAAGGGCTTTTCTTTTGTTCTCCTCTTTCTATTGGGTAGTTTTCATATAGTTGTTCTGCACTGAAGGAAGAGAATTCCTCAGGAACTTGGACAGAAAATGTGGTTTTCCCATCTCTCGGTGTTCATCTTGGACTGCCTCCTAATCTGTGAAGTTTGAGCTTGGCATGAGGAAGCTTTATGTCCTCTGTGATTTAAGTCAGGTTGAGGGATTTGTGAATAACGGAGCGTTGGGGTTTCAATGCCTGGTCAAACATGGAAAATTCACCTTAGCCATGTTCTGGGGAGATGCTCTGGTGGAGAGATGTTTGCTTTGCACCTTTTAACAGAGATAACTGAACACTGCAGTCCTGGATTGGTACAGAGGAATTTATAGAGGTGAAAAAAAACATATTCCCAAACACATTGACATGGATGTATATCTTCTGGAATTTGTTTTGTGCATGCCACTTAGCTATGCCTTGCCTTGTGGGGGGTTTGGTTTGGTGAGCTTGGGGGTTTGGGTTGGTTTTTATTGGGCCAGTGTTAAATAATGTGCCTTCTCCTGTTTTAGCCAAGAGTGGAAACTAAACCTGAAGCTCAGTCTCAACCTCCTCGTGTCCGTGAACAGCGTCCCAGGGAAAGACCAGGTTTTCCACCCCGAGGACCTCGACCAGGTAATGTGGATTCAGCTTGCATGTCTGCTTGGGACTAGTTAATGAGAGGTGTCTCCTGGACAGGCCTGTGTTGTATTTGGCTGATAATTAACTGCCTGTTCCTGCTGCCTTCCACTAGAAATGAGGGAATGTGATTTGGAGTCCAGGCTGGTTTGACTGAGTGTGCTTGGTGCTGTCCGTAGATGTGTTCATCCGAGGTTATGCACATCATCTAACCCCAGTGGTTCTGCCTGCCTTCTCTTGAGCACAGGGAGAGGGGACATGGAACAGAACGAGTCGGATAATCGTCGGATAATCCGCTATCCGGACAGCCACCAGCTCTTTGTGGGGAACTTGCCGCATGATATCGATGAGAGTGAACTGAAAGAGTTCTTCATGAGTAAGTAAGGATTTCAGCTGCAGAGACTGAGACAAAAAGCTGTGTTAAAAAAGCACATAGCAGTGACTTAGGGCCACACGGGGAGCAGCACTGCAGAGGTCTGGAACAAGCAGAGCAGTCATACAGCTGGCACTGTGGGTTTTGGTAAAGTGCCTCTTCCTTTGTGTTTTCCTAGGCTTTGGAAATGTGGTAGAACTTCGCATAAATACTAAAGGAGTGGGAGGAAAACTGCCTAATTTTGGTTTCGTGGTATTTGATGATTCTGAGCCGGTCCAGCGAATTTTAGTTGCGAAAGTAAGTATTGGCATTGAGTTACCCCTTCCAGGGATGGACTGAATGCCTGAAACCCCGAGTAACATGGGCCATCCTAGTTTGTATTGCTGTTGGGCCTGGTATTCGAAAAACAGCTGTAAGAAAACCAGAGTTTTGTCATTCTCATTGTGTCAGAAGTGCTGTGTAGCTCACAAAAGCTGTGCCAGTGTTCCTCTAACCGCATCATATGAATTTGGGTCTCTTACCTCCACACGTAGACACCACACTGAGCTCAGCGCTTGCTCTTAGAGATCCTTTTGAGATGAAAGTGGAGCAGGTAACCCTTCAAAGGGTATCACCTGGATGTCTGAATTCTGCACTCTGGGTCTGAGAGAAAGGAGCAGGGTTATTTGCAGTTTTCACTGGAGGAACTGGAGAGGAGAAAGCAGCAGTTTTTGTTTCTGTGATGTTATAGTGAGACCTGGTAGAGAATTCTTCAGGAAGCTTAACCCTAAAGTGAAAAGGCTAAAGCTGGATGTGAAAGAGGCTAAAGACAACCCTGCTTTTCCTTGAGACAAACACTTTATTCCTCGCATGCCAAGTGAATGTAAAAGTGGTGTTGTGCAGGGCTAAGGCTGCGTGCTGCAGGGAACCTTGACCAGGTGCTGTTTGTGCTGGGCACGAGGCGTGCAGCCGAGGCAGAGCTTTCGCGTGCCTTGTGTCGGTGGCCTGTGTGACGCGGTGACTAACGTGTGCCTTGACCCCTTTTCCCCATAAGCCCATTATGTTCCGGGGCGAGGTGCGCCTGAACGTGGAAGAGAAAAAAACCAGAGCTGCTCGGGAGCGAGAGACCCGCGGCGGGGGCGACGACCGCAGGGATCTCCGCCGCAATGAAAGAGGCCCCGGCGGGCCCCGCGGAATCGTGGGGGGCGGCATGATGAGGGACCGGGACGGAAGAGGACCTCCCCCCAGGGGGGGCATGGCACAGAAACTCGGCTCTGGACGAGGAACCGGGCAGATGGAAGGCCGTTTCACTGGACAGCGCCGCTGAAGTCTCCTCTGGGGGCAGACAGTCTTGTCAGTGGTACATTATCCATCGTGTTTGCATTCTTGTTAATTTTTTTTGGCTTTGGAATGTGACACAGCCCTTCTGATCATTTCTTTGATGTGAAAGCATCCTTTGGTTTCCAATTTAAATTGAGGTGGACGTTCTTTCCCCAATTTCACAACAGGAGTCACACTGTTAATTTATAAATGTAGACTTGGAGAATTGAGGACTGAAAAAAAGAAAAGAAAAAAAAAAGAAAAGAAAAAAAGACCGGTTAACTATCTGCAACAAAAGTGAACTAAAGGACACGCCCAGTAGCTTTCAGGTCCTTTCAGTCAAAAACCCTCTGCTGCACATTTTGTGTAAGTGTTGCCGTTTCTGCCTACTACTGTTGGAAACACAAATAGTGCAATTTGTGCAATTGGAGAAGCTTGCCTTTTTTTTTTTTCCTTCTTAGAACACTCGGCTCCAAACCAACTCGTGTTTACGCACTCATCAAAATGCACTAATGGGTCCTCTGAACTCATTCATACTGACAGCTGCAGGAGGCATCGGAGGGAAAGCCTTCATCCTCTTACTCAGACAGAATAGCTTGGGGAACGGTGCGGGCGTCCGCTCTGCTTGCTGTGACCAACCTCTGTACACACACAAACCTTAACGAGACTACACCTTTGTTCCAGAAGGAATCCATTTAGCTGTAAACTAACCAGAACCCAGAGTTTCCAAGTCGTAGCCCTGAGTACGCAACGAGTTTGATAGCTCACGTCAGATTTTTCTATCTGCCCCTCTTCAGTGCAGGGATGGCTGCTCAACACACTCCTCCTTCCCCTTTCCCCTTCGAGAAGCGTTGTACAGTGAAACTTGTCTTGACTGTATTTGAGTTCTCTGGTAATGTAATAAGCATGATGGTGCCTTCTATGAATACATCATTCCAGTCTTGCTGGTGATTTTGTACAGTATAGTGTATGAATTACTGTGCTGCAAAGCCAAGTGGCTGCAAAGCATTTAAAGAAAATAATTGGAAAATTGTATTAAAAAAAAATTGCAGTATCTTTCAATGAGTAAACGTTGCTAAAATGATCATCCACCTTGCTCTTCAATTAACAAGTTCGCCTGTGTTTTTGCTGAGGGGGGAAGGGAGGAAGAAGGCATCCAAGTAGACTCCAGGTTGTCTCTTCTTTTTAATCAATGTCAGAGTTAAAGGAAGCAGAGTTGCAATCTCTTGGACATGAATTGCAGAAGTCAGTCCAGAACGGTGGATGCTTCTGGCCAGCTCCTAGTGAGTAGACCTGAGCATCTTCTGTGAAGGTGAGCTTCTAAAACGGGGATACTGCAATTTTCAGAGAACTAAACAGCAGCTCTTAAGTTCTTGCATTTTCCAGTTGCACTTTTTTAAAAACTCGTACTCATGTTGCACATAACTCTCAGCTGAAGCTGGCACTGATGTGGCTCTGGAGCGAAGGATAGCAAGGAGACCTCCTCTTCTGCAGTTTGACCGGTGGGTTTTCCAGCGGAGAGCTGTGTTCCTGGCTGATGTTGTGGAGCACGTTCCTGTAACCTGCAGCTGGAGCAGACGGCACAGCTGGGCTCTGCCAGGGCGCGCGGCCGGCGCCGGCTCCAAGGGGTCAGGAGCAAAGGGGGGGTGCGTCCGTGCGAAAGTGTGACCACTTGAAGCTGCTGCTGAGCACGGGAGACCTCAAATACAAAACTGGCCATTTCAAGCAAAAGCAGAGAGGGCATGCTAGCAATCTGTCTCTGGATTATGCAATCATTTGCTGGTTTCCAGTAGGCTGGAGGATTTTGCACATATTTTCTGTTACGCTAGGCAAGGTGGAGTGGCATCTGTCTGTTCTCTGCCAGACTTGAGGTCTTCTGTGTTCCATGGTAAGTCTTGCACTATTTTCATACGCTTTTTTTCCCGGGATGCATTTCTACCAGTTTGCATTTTCATATTTCAGTTTTTTTGTTGAAGGTCTCGCAATTTCAGCTGTTACCTGGAAATCTGTAGTACTTGAACTGCTGGCCACACAACTCCACTCCTTAGGTTTGAAGCCCTCGGACAAATTGCTGTTACCAGTTAGCAATTTGCCACCAGTGTGATTTGTGTAGCCTAGAGGGTTTTTTTTCCTTCTATAGTGCTGTGGTGTTTTGCTGCCACCTAATTCATTTGTATGGCAAATGGCACTGGAAATAATCAAGAACAAAAACAGAGTAGTAAAAAGAGCCACTGAGCCATTCTGCTTTTTGGCTTGCTTCTTGTTTAAATGACACGAACCCTTGGAACATCATCCAGAGAAGTTTACATGGTGATAGCTCACCTGCTGTACTGTGGACTCTTATGTGTTCTCGACCCTCTCAATAATAAATGTATCTCTTAGAGCAAAGGAAGGGATTCACTGACCATTACTGTTAGTTGCTGATTTGTGAATGGTGGGAGTATTTTGTCATTACGGTTCCATTTCAACAAACTTGGCTGACCATCTTGGCTTTAGTAGGTATTCAAGACAGTGGATTACCATCTTTATTGCTGTAATGTGTCAAGCATTATATGCTAGTAGATTCTAGTTTAATTGTTGCAGGTGGAAAGTATTTTTAAGTTTCCATTCTGAATGTGTTTTGACTAAACATACCAATAAACTACTGATGTCTGCAGCATTTATCCATGTCCCTAATTCTCTTGCATGCAGGTGCTGTGGGAGCACTGTCACCCCTGGCTTACAGGAAAGCTTGTAAGAACATTGGTGCTGACCTGGCCGGTGACAGTGGGAACCCACAGTACCGCGGCCTCATGAACCTTGAAGTATTTGACTTTGGTGGCTTCTCTCACCTCAGGCTATGTGTGGCCCGGGGAGGACACAAGCTCCTCTCAGAGGTGTCCCAGGTGGCATTCCTCCACACCCTGCCAGGCTGCAGCATCCGGCTACAGGATACAGCTTCCGTGGATGTTGTGGTGGTGCTGGGAGAATTGTGAGCTGAGTTGTATTAAAAAAATCAGCTGGAATTGCTTGCTTTGCACTTTAGGGCTTCTTACTCTTGATGGTGCAGAAGTGATTGTCCCTGTTTTGTTACTTCTTGTGTTTGTTAGAAGTTACCCAAAAAGGTTGGTAAAAGGGTTATTCTCACACTGCTCATAGATGAGGTGTGGCTGAGTCATGGAATCTGGAGCTCTTCTGCTCTGGGTGAAATTCCTGATAGCTGCTGTCTGCTGTGTCCTGCCGAGGGCATGTCTTGGCAGTAGTATTTCCTGATAAATGGCAGTTGGGAAGTGTCTGAAAAGTGGTGCAGTTGTGTGAGTTGAAACACTGGAATGAAAAACCGGGATCCTATAGAAGCCCCAGATCTGGAGTCACCAAAAAGTCCTCAGAGGAGCAGCCTCGACAGGTACAAGATCTGCTGGCACCAAAGATGCCTGGAGGAGCACAATCCCCTGTGCCACTGCTGGGGGCCTGCAGCGTTCAGGCCTCGGGGCCTTGGCTTGTGAGGTAAACGGGTGCAGACTTGTGTTCTCTGGGGCTGAGGGGGAGGGCAGGACATCATGGGATCCGAAACCAAACAGGGTCAGCCAGGGCCTGGTTTTAGTTGTGCCACAAAGTCTTGCATCTTTAAAGTTCTTCAGGAGCACCTTTTATCAGCAGCGGAGTTTATGTTTAGGCCTGTAGTGGCAGTAAAATGTGAGGAAATGCCAGAGCAGCTGAGGGATGTGACAAAGCAGCAACCTGCTCTGTACTGCTGAGGCCTTGCCTGTTCCCTTGGCAGTGCCCATGCTCAGGCCCGGTTAGAGAGTCCTGTGGTTTCACAAACACCTTTGTGGTGCATTTCATGTGGAGAAATACAGCACGGAAAAGTGATTTATTGGATAGCGGAGCACCAAGGACCAGGGGGTGCCCTGCAGCCCTCACGGCCAGCAAGTCCCAAAGAGTAGCTACACAAGTGCTGCTCTTGGCAAAGTGTAGTCACCACATTTGTCTTGACAGACCAAGGACACAAACTTGGAGCTCTCGTGTCACCTCTTGGCCACTGTGACCTGCCAGCATGGAGTGCTCTGCCTGGAGTGCACGTGAGGGAGGTGAGGGGTCCGTTTGGGATACAGGGTGGGTGGTTGTTTCCATAGTCAGGACCAAGTCCACACTCTGGCTCAGGGCCCCTCAGCAAAGAGGAGAAACAAGAGGAGTGTCCCTTGCAGCACATGCAGCGAGAGCTTCCCCGGGCGGGAGGGAGCGCCTGGCCTTTCCCTGGCGCATCAGGTTCTGCTGCTATGCTCCTGCAGGCGGCACGCGGGCAGCGCTGGGCCGGGGTCGGGGACGGATGGGCTGTGCTCAGCAGGCACAGGATCGGGTGGAATTCCACAGGGAGCGCCTTCGGGACGCCCCCCGCCCGCAGTATCGGTTGGAACTCGCCAGGCGGCACCGCTCGGAGCCCACCAGGGGGCGCTGCCGCCCCAGCGCCGCAGAACTTACCGGTGGCTGCAGCTCCGCCCTGGGCATGCGCAGTACGCGCCCGCGGCTCTTTTTTTCGAGCGACGGCGGGGCCGGGCTGAGCGGGCGGGGCGGGGCCGCGGGGACCGGCGGGCTGGGATTGGGCGGAGGCGCTCGAGCGCTGATTGGGCAGCGCTGCCGGCCCGCGGTATAAAGGGCCGGCGGGGGGGCGGTGGGGCCGGTTGTGTGTGTGAGGGCTGAGGGTGCGGCCCCGCTGCTGCCCGGGCTGCGGAGGGGAGAGCGCCTTGGCCGCTGGGTTATGGACCGGGGGAGCCGGGGGGCGTTTAGGGGCCCGTTGTGCTGGGCAACGGGGGCCGGGTAAACCCCTTCCCTGCCGGGTGACCCTGGGGGAGCCGTGGCAGGGCTGCGGGGCTGGTGCTCTCTGGGTGTCTCAGGAGTTGCCTCGGAATCCCAAAGCCTTTCCCTGTGCAGGGTTACGAGGCCAAGACTGCTTTCTTGTTTCTTGGTGCTGCATTAATGCTTTTTGCTCGTTCTGTGTCAGTTTGCAGCCTGGCTCGTGGTTTCCCCTGGTGCTGGGGAGTGGAGGCGAGTTGTGCTTCCTGCTGGGAGAGAGAAGGGCCTTGGGAAGCTGCTCCATGAGCCACAGCTGTGCCGAGCCCGGGAGTCTGTCCAGGTAAGAGCAGGGCTTATACTGCCAGTGAGGAGCTGGGTTTGCTCTTGGCAGATAGAATATGCCCGTGCCTTTAAATGCAAGGACAGGCAGAAGCTGGGAGGGACCCTGAGCAGGTTTGGTGGCACGACAGCAGTTTGAAAAGCCCTTGACTGTGGGAGAAGTGTCCAGGAGAAATGATTCCCTTTTTGCAGGGAGGCAGTTTGTGAGGACAGGGGGGTTGCTGTGCTCTCTAGCAAAACTACTGCCCTTGGGATGTGCAGGGTGAGGAAATGTTGGCCCCGTGTGGGCTGGAGCAAAGGTGTGTGGGTGCCTGTGTGTGACAGCCGTGGGTGTGCAGGAAGGGGGTTCTGGTGCCATTGGAGCTGCCAGGGAGCCAAAAGGGGCACAGTTGTCTGAACAAGGTGCAAGCTCTGTTGATCTCTGTTGACACCTGCACCAAAGGAGATGCAAATTTTCCCCCTCTTGGTTGCAGACTTGACAAAGCTCCCCAGGAAAAGAAGTTTTAGATTCCAACTCCCCTTTATGCTAAAGGTTTCCTTGCTCTCTCAGCAGGATGTGGAGTGCCACCATGTCCCCGAGGTCACCCTTTCTGCTGCTGGGAGAGCACAAGGTGGATGGAGAGGATCCCCAGGCATCTGCAGGCACAAAGGACTCGTACAACTGCGATTTTCCTCCAGCCCTCGTGAGAGGGACTTTGAGGGTACCCTGGGTAATGTGCCAGCTCTCCTGCTGGACTGTTTGTCTTCTGCTGTATTTGAACACAAAGAGTAAAACTAAAGTCAGGTGTGTTCTGGAGTATGTTACACTCGTGCAAAGCTCCTTCCCTCTGTTTATTTTCTGTTCTGGAAAGCAGAGTCTGGGGTTCCTGGTCACTTCATGTTAAATGATTCCCTGAAAATAATTTGGTACTGAAAGGGGAAAAGAGCTGTCTGTGGGAGGTCAGGTGTCCCTGATAAAAGCTTTATGCTTTTTCAGTCAATAAGCTCCTTATATATCTTAGTCTGTAGGAATGCCTGGCTTGTAAAACTCACCAGCTGAGTCTTAGAGGCTTCTTTGAAGAGCTGAGTTCAGGCAGCAAAATTGCCCCCCCAGGAGGGACTCTGTGCCTGCTCTCCCGTGGCTCCAAGGGATCTCTGGCCCTTCACGCCGGCACCGAGATTTTCTCGGGAAGGGCCTCAGATCCCCGGACCAGTCTGGGACACAGGCAAGATCCCCCTGCCTTTAGAAATGAGGCCTTCTTGTGGCTTCCTCCCCGTACCCGTTGGTGGGTTCTAAAGAAGGACTCTTGAAATGCCTTTAGGGCTGTCCATGGCAAGCTTGAGACCAAATTGGCCCCCCTGGAGGGACAGTGCTGTTGGTGCCCCCCGGGTTGGGGCACCCCGAGGACTCCAGCGCGCACCGAAAGGATTATTCGGGGAGATCCTCGGGGTGCCCGGCCCTGGGGAGCTCAAAGCAAGGTCCCTGCCATGGATTCAGGCATTGCTGAGAGTATCCCAGGGGTCCCTGTCCCTGCTAGACATGGAGCTCTCTAATGGGCTGGAATTGGGTTCTAAAAGTGGTGCTCCAAGTGCAAAGGAAGTGTGGGATTGGGATGAAGAAATGAGCAGTGATGGTCCAATTGGCTGTTTTCTCTTGAATATAACTTTAAGAGCTGCAGGAGTGCCAGGTGTGTGTTCCAGTCCCCAGCATTTGGTTTGCACCTGTCCTGCTCAGACACAGGTCCAACTTCCTCAGTCCTTAACCCAATAGAGGGAGAATGAAGGACTGGCAGTGTTCAGGTGATTGGTGTGACAGGGGTTAAACTGGGAAAACATTGGGGAATTGCTCAGTTTCCCTATTCGCCAAACTCACCCAAACCTCTGCTAAGAAGAGATTGAGTAGAAAAGTTGAGGCAGAAACGCAATTGAAAACTGGGGATATTGAAACTGTAATTGCTGGAACTCAATGTGTCCAAGCAGCAGCTCTTGTTGTGCAGGGAATAACTCCTGTCAGCAGCAAGGCCCTGACTGAAGTGGCAGCTGCAGTTGTTCCTGTGGTGTGGGCCAGTGGAGTGTTCCAGGAGAGTGGAAGAGGGCAGAACCTGTAGGTATTACCCCTGATGTGGGATCTCTCCTGCTAAGGCCAAGCCAGTATCCTTTAAAATCAGAATTCCAGCTTGGATTGGTTGCAGTAACAGCTAAATTTGCTCCTCCTGGTTTGCTTGTAGGTCCTGAATGCAAGAACCTGCCAAGGAACCAGTGGCCAAGATGATTGATGAGTGCAGGACCTGAGAGAAGCACCTTGAATGACAACCTCGAGGAGTTTCCAGTATTGGATTGCAAAGATGGCCTTTGCTGCATCTCCTTGAGCAAGGAAAGCCAAGAAACCTTTGCTTTGGAAGGAGAAAATCTGGAAAGCAGGAAGGAAGCTAAGAAGCCCCCTGACTCCTCCCTGAGCCCCAGACAGCCCATGAACTGCCTTGCTGGGAATGGTAGGACGGGCTGGACTCTGGATTGCTCCCTCTGGATGTGCAGTAAGACTGTTCTGCCAACTTTTCCAACAGCCTGTAAGCATTTTCTGCCTTGTCTAGATGGTGCAAGGGCAGCCTTTAAGCAGCTAAAGCATTCCCTGAGGAGAGCTCTGGGTCTACCAGGTGTCACAGAACTGTTGGAAGCATCTTTGGTGGGGAGGGCGAACAAAGAACAAGGTGTGCAGTGACCCCCCAACAAGGGACTTTGAGTTAATGGCATCCCTGCAAGTGAACTTTGTGGGCTGTTCCCCCTGTAGGGCAGGTGATAGTCCCAGCTACAGGGATGGGGAAAAACAGTTAAAAGGGAGCCCCAAAAGCTGGAAATCCTCCAGGAGGCTCTTGGCAAAGAGAGTTTCCTGAGTTCCCCCTGCAAGAAGGATAGTGATAGCTTCTGAGTGCTGGTAGATCCTTTGAATAGATAGCCTTGAGTGTGTCCTTGTTGCACCTGTAGGCCTTGTCCAAGTCCCCATATTCCAGGAGATATGCCTATTAAAGTTTAAAATGATCTTCCTAATCCTTTGTTGTCTTGAGGCTCTCCCCTCAGGAACTGCAGGAACTCCTGGTGCCGCCTGGGCCGATGGATTGGACGCCCCAGCCCCTCCGTTCCTGCCCAGCCCCTGGGGCCGTGTCCAGTGGTGGCAGTGCCAGCCCTGCAGGTGAAGTGGGAAGGGCCTTTGCAGGTCTTGTGGGTCACATCTATAGCAGCTGAAGTTGCAGAAAAAGGACCTGGGGTCTGTTCTTCTTGAGTGAAGAAAGCTCCTTTTGGTTGGTGAGCAGAACAAAGTGGATCCTTCAGGGTCAGGTATAAAGTGGGAATGATACCTGAGTGTTGAGATGTAACAAGAGCTGATCCTTTTTGCAGTGGGATGTAGCCTGGAAAGTGCACAGAGCTGAGCCAAGGGATTGAAAGGGACCAAGCAAGGGAGGTGAAGAAAGAAGGAAGAAGGGAAGTGAGGCAGCAGCCAAGCAGCACCGAGTTGCTGTGTAAGCAGGTGAGTTGTGTTGAGGTTCCTCAGGCAGGCCCTGAGGACTTTGAGGGCTCCAGACAGAGCAGAGCTGGGAAGGCCCTCGGTGAAGCCCCTTGGAAACCTTCTAAGGGTAGGTGTGTATGGTGATAAGTGTTGGAAAATGCCCTGAATATGGAACAGGAATGCAGGGAAGGAAAACAATTCCTCCTGTAATGCTGCCATATCAGCTGCAGTGGAGATAGCTGTTTGTGCCCTTTGGGATCTGATTGCCAGGGCACCTGGTGGGCTGGAATGATTCAAGAGCATAGGAATAAAAGATTGCCTGGCTTCTAAAACTCACCAGTTAGTCTCAGAGGTTCTTGTAAGAAATTTTGGGTAACACCTGAACTTCTAGTGTGTGCTCTTGAGTTGAATTAGAAAGAGATTGTCCAGGGAACAGGAATGTTTCTCATTCCAGGAAGTTGCCCTTGATGAACTTCCCATCTGAGCTGATGGCCTTGGCAGGAGAAGTGCTCAGCAAGGAGGCTCTTTGCTCCTAGGCAGGAAGAAAGGCCAGTGCCCTTCCTCCCCAAGGCCCAGCCCAGCAGGGCTGGCAGGAGCTGCTGGTGTGGCTGCTCTTTGGGTTCTCAGCTGTGCCCGTGGGGTGGTGACATCGTGTTCCTGCCTGTGCTCCAGGGCAGCCAAAAGCCCCAGCCCAGCCCCTGGGCCTTTTTGGGAGCCTGAGCTATTGCAGCCCTGGGGAGGGGGGTTTGGAGTATTTTTCCGTAGAAGTAGAACCATGGGGGGATCTCTTATGTCACAGTTGTTTGTTTTTTTGATATCTTAATTAATTACAACTTTAGAAGAAAACCTTGTGTAACTTAGGAACTGACTTGCACTGGTTCCACTGAAAGTGCCAAGGAGTTGTAGTGTCCACTGGATTGTTTGTATTGAAGCAGTTTGGTGTTTACAGAGGGATAATAACTCCTGTCAGCAGCAAGGTCCCGACTGAAGTGGCAGCTGCAGTTGTTCCTGTGTGTGGGCCAGTGGAATTCCAAGCAAATGGACAAGGACAGAAGCTGTAAGAATTACCCCTAAGCCAGAGTCTCTCCTGGTAAGGCAAACCCAGTATCCTTTAAAATTAGGAAGCCAAGCTGGATTGGTTCTAGTAAGAGCTAAATTTGCTGCTGATGGTTTGATAGTAGAATGTGAATGCAAGGAGCTGTAAAGAAAGGAAATGGGAAAGATGATTGATTGCTGGGAGCAGGGGCTGGCAGACAGTGGCACTGGATGTTTGGTTGTGGTTGGGAATGAGCAGCTTGACCTGCCCAGGGTTGTCTGTGCTGGGGGTGGGTTTGGGTCCTGTGTGGCCACAGGTCTGTGCAGCAGCTGGAGCCTGGGCAGGTTTGGGGGCTGTGGTGTGCCAGGCTGCTGAGCGTGTTGTCCCTGTTTCCTTGGAGTGTCCCAGTGTCCCTGCTTGGCTGTTTGTTGCCCTGCAGGCAGAAGAGCCCAGGCCTGAGATGGCTGAGTGTTGGTGTGAGCCACAGTGGGTGTCCCTGCCCTGGGGACAGTCCCCAGAGCTGCCTTTGGCATCCCCTGCTGAAGGGTGGGAGCTGCCCAGAGCCAGCAGCATCCAGCTGGAGGATCCAGGAGGATGCAGCTCTGTTTTGCTGGGAGGTAAGAGGTGGGGGTGCAGGAGCTGGCAGGGGTGTTTTGCAGGCAGAGGGAGGGCAGGAGCAGGAGACTTGCAGGTGCAGCAGCTGTGTCAGTGCTGGATGGAGTCGGGGCTGGGAAAGGGCCCTGAGTGTCAGGGCAGGGGAGAGCCCAGGGTGGCCCTGGGAGCCCTGGGGCTGTGAACAAGTGCAGTGGGCAAAGGAATGGGCACTGGAGAGCTGGGCAAACAGCTGGAGGAGTTGCAAGGGGAACCAGGAGACTGGAATCGAGGAGCAGCAGCTCCCTGTGTGTGTGTGTAGAACCTGGTCTGCTGCAGCCCCAGTGAGATGGGAAATGAAGCTCAGGAGGCTGGGAACGAGTCCCACAAACTGGTTAAAGGGGGATGGACTCTTCCCAAGTGTCTGAAAAGCTTTTCTTTAGTGTTGCTTTATCAATTGAAAACTGGAGTGATTGTTGAGGTGTTGGCAGTTGTTTTCCTGTGTCTTTGGTGAGGTGTTGACTCAGTACCTTTCTTGGAGCTGCTGTTGGATGAAGAGGTGCCCCCAATTGACCTGTAAGGTCCTGGTTTTCTTCCCTACTTCTCCCAGTTTGTCCAGGAGATGGAATTCCAGTGCTACAGTCTGGGTGGGTCGTGGTGCTCCCAAAAGGAGCCTTTGTGCCTTCAGGACAAGTTTTGGTGCCCCTGGAGCTGCTGGGAGAAGCGGAGGGTTGGCAGTGAGAGGCCTGGAATGATGTTGTTGTGGCACAGAAGAAATGAGCAGTGATGGTACAATTGGCTATTTTCTCTTGAATATAAGGGTAAGAGCTGCAGGAGTGCCAGGTGTGTGTTCCAGTCCCCAGCATTTGGTTTGCACCTGTCCTGGTCAGACACAGGTCCAACTTCCTCAGTCCTTAACCCAACAGAGGGAGAATGAAGGACTGGCAGTGTTCAGGTGATTGGTGTGACAGGGGTTAAACTGGGAAAACATTGGGTAATTCCTCAGTTTGTCTCTTTGCCAAACTCACCCAAACCTGTGCTAGGAAGAGATTGTGTGGAAAAGTTGAGGCAGAAATGAAATTGAAAACTGGGGATATTGAAACTGTAATTGCTGAAACTAAATGTGTCCAAGCAGCAGCTCTTGTTGTGCAGGGAATAACTCCTGTCAGCAGCAAGGTCCTGACTGAAGTGGCAGCTGCAATTGTTCCTGTGGTGTGGGCCAGTGGACTTCCAGGAGAGTGGAAGAGGGCAGAACCTGTAGGTATTACCCCTCCTGTGGGATCTATATGGGTAAGGCAAAACCAGTATCCTTTAAAATCAGAATGCCAGCTTGGACTGGTTGCAGTAACAGCTGAATTTGCTCATCCTGGTTTGCTTGTAGGACATGAATGCAAGAACCTGCCAAGGAACCAATGGCCAAGATGATTGATGAGTGCAGGACCTGAGAGAAGCACCTTGAATGACAACCTTAGGTTTAAAAGATGGCTGTTGCTTTGGAAGGAGAAAATCTGGAAAGCAGGAAGGAAGAAGAGAAGCCCCCTGACTCCTCCCTGAGCCCCAGACAGCCCATGAACTGCCTTGCTGGGAATGGTAGGACGGGTTGGACTCTGGATTGCTCCCTCTGGATGTGTGGTAAGACTGTTATACCAGCTTGTAAGAACAGCCTGTAAGCATTTTCTGCCTTGTCTAGATGGTGCAAGGGCAGCCTTTAAGCAGCTGAAGCATTCCCTGAGGAGAGCTCTGGGTCTGCCAGATGTGTCAGAAGTGTTGGAATCATCTTTGGTGGGGAGGGCAAACAAAGGACAAGGTGTGCAGTGACCCCCCAACAAGGGACTTTGAGTTAATGGCATCCCTGCAAGTGAACTTTGTGGGCTGTTCCCCCTGTAGGGCAGGTGATAGTCCCAGCTACAGTGATGGGAAAAAGAGTTAAAAGGGAGCCCCAAAAGCTGGAAATCCTCCTGGAGGCTCTTGGCAAAGAGAGTTTCCTGAGTTGCCCCTGAAAGAAGGACAGTGACAGCTTTTGAGTGCTGGTAGATCCTTTGAATAGATAGCCTTGAGTGTGTCCTTGTTGCACCAGTAGGCCTTGTCCAACTCCCCATATTGCAGGAGATATACATATTAAAGTTTAAAATGATCCTTTTCCTAATCCTTTGTTGTCTTGAGGCTCTCCCCTCAGGAACTGCAGGAACTCCTGGTGCCGCCTGGGCCGATGGATTGGACGCCCCAGCCCCTCCGTTCCTGCCCAGCCCCTGGGTCCGTGTCCAGTGGTGGCACTGCCAGCCCAGCAGGTGAAGTGGGAAGGGCCTTTCCAGGTCTTGTGGGTCACATTTATAGCAGCTGAAGTTGCAGAAAAAGGACATGACATCTCTTCTTCTCTAGTGAAAAAAGCTCCTTTTGGTTGGTGAGCAGAACAAAGTGGATCCTTCAGAGTTCCCATCCGTGTTTGTGTCTCAGCCTGTGTTAGGATTCAGGGCTGTAGCTGTTGTTGTCACTGAGGAGTCAAACTCTGCTTTAAATGATGTCATGGCCAGGCTTCGTGAACGAAGATCTGGGAAGGCTCTATCCACATTTGTTGCAGGCACGCTGGTGGCTTATGAGGCCAATACGTGACAGACATATCCGATTGCAAAAGGCACAGCAGAAAGACTCCTTAGATGGTGTAATCTGCAAGACACGATTCTTTCTGCCTTGCCTTTTCTCCTCCAGGGTGATCCTGCGTGTGTTCTCAAAGGAGACAGCTGCGTTAGAGATGGTGTGTCTCCAGGCCTCCTGGTTGGAGGCCAGACTAGACCAGTTATGGTGATCAATATGGCCAAGGCTGAGATGTTGTTTCAGGGAGTCCTTGTATCTTTTCTTGGGGGCTCCTCTCATGTGGCATCCAGTGGCAAGTTCACCATAGAGCAGGATCTTAGGGAGGGGGTGGTTGGTCCTTCATCCTGGAGACGTGCCCTGCCCAGCACAGCTGTGTTCTCAGCGACATGGCCTCAATACTTGTGACTGCTGCTTGTTCTAGAACAGATGTATTGGTCACAAAATCTGACCAGGGGATGTTTAGGATTGTGCAGAGGCAGCGTTGATGGAAGTGTTCTAGGAGTCGCAGGTGGTGGCGGTAGATGACCCATGATTCGGAACCATACAAGAGAGTAGACAGCACTATGGCTCTGTAAACACTGATCTTGGTGCTTTTCTTCAAGTGTTTATTACGCCATACTCTTTTGTGGAGTTTTCCAAAAGCACTATATGCCTTTGCTAACCTGTTGTCTATCTCTCCGTCAGTCTTGCCATCCGAGGAGATGAGGCTACCTAGGTAATTAAACTGCTGGACTGATTTGAGCTCTGATTGGCCAATGGTGATATGGGGATGATGGGGGACTTCCTGAGGTGCTGGTTGATAGAGAACTTCTGTCTTCTTTAAGCTGACTTCCAGCCCAAAGAGCTCAGCAGCGTCTGCAAAGCAGGATGTTAAACGCTGCAGAGCTGCTTCTGTGTGGGCAACAAGGGCGGCGTCATCAGCATAAAGCAGCTCCCGGACAAGATGGTTTAAGGTCTTGGTGTGGGCCTTCAGATGCCTTAGATTGAATAGGCTTCCATCAGTACGGTATCGGATGTAGATCCCGTCCTGATCATCGAGGTCTGCTGTGGCCCTTTGGAGCATCCTGCTAAAGAAGACGGTGAATAGGGTAGGAGCGAGAACGCAGCCTTGTTTCACACCATTCTTAATTAAGAAGGGCTCAGAAAGTGTGTTGCCATATCTGACTTGGCCATGCTGATCCTCGTGAAGTGAGATGATCATTTTAAGGAACTTGGGGGGACATCCTAAACGTTCCAAAATCTGCCACAGACCTTTTCTGCTCACAGTATCAAAAGCCTTGGTGAGGTCAACAAAGGTTACATAAAGACCTTTGTTCTAATCCCTGCACTTCTCTTGCAGTTGTCTGAGAACAAATACCATGTCTGTGGTGCTCCTGTTGGCTCTGAAACCGCACTGACGTTCAGGTATGATTCCTTCTGTATAGTAGGTATTAGTCTGTTCAAGAGTATTCTTGCCAGGATTTTGCCAGCAATGGAGAGCAGAGTAATACCACGGTAGTTTGAGCAATCTGATTTAATACCTTTCTTCTTGTACAAAGTGATGATGACTGCATCACGAAGGTCTGATGGTAGTTGGCAGGAGTCAAACTCTGCTTTAAATAATGAGACACTGGCCTAATGGACAAGTGTCAGGAAAAAAGTGGGAATGATATCTGAGTGTTGAGATGTAACAAGAGCTAATCCTTTTTGCAGTGGGATGGAGCCTGGAAAGTGCACAGAGCTGAGCCAAGGGATTGAAAGGGACCAAGCAAGGGAGGTGAAGAAAGAAGGAAGAAGGGAAGTGAGGCAGCAGGCAAGCAGCACCAAGTTGCTGTGTAAGCAGGTGAGTTGTGTTGAGGTTCCTCAGGCAGGCCCTGAGGACTTTGAGGGCTCCAGACAGAGCAGAGCTGGGAAGGCCCTCGGTGAAGCCCCTTGGAAACCTTCTAAGGGTAGGTGTGTATGGTGATAAGTGTTGGAAAATGCCCTGAATGTGGAACAGGAATGTAGAGAACAAAAATGAATCCTTCTGTAATGCTGCCATATCAGCTGCAGTGGAGATACCTGTGTGTGCCCTTTGGGAGCTGATTGCCAGGGCACCTGGTGGGCTGCAATGATTCAAGAGCATAGGAATAAAAGGTTGCCTGGCTTCTAAACCTCTCCAACTGAGTCTTAAAGGCTTCTTTGAAGAGCTGAGTTCAGGCAGCAAAATTGGCCCCCCAGGAGGGACTCTGTGCCTGCTCTCCCGTGGCTCCAAGGGATCTCTGGCCCTTCACGCCGGCACCGAGATTTTCTCGGGAAGGGCCTCAGATCCCCGGACCAGTCTGGGACACAGGCAAGATCCCCCTGCCTTTAGAAACGAGGCCTTCTTGTGGCTTCCTCCCTGTACCCGTTGCTGGGTTCCAAAGAGAAGGGCTCTTGAAATACCTTTTGGGCTGTCCATTGAACCCCTGAGACCAAATTGGGCCCCCTGTAGGGACAGTGCTGTGGGTGCCCCCCGGGTTGGGGCACCCCGAGGACTCCAGCGCGCACCGAAAGGATTATTCGGGGAGATCCTCGGGGTGCCCGGCCCTGGGGAGTTCAAAGCAAGGTCCCTGCACTGGATTCAGGCATTGTTGAGAGTATCCCAGGTGTAGCTGTCCATGCTAGACATGGAGCTCTCTACTGGACTGTAATTGGGTTCTAAAAGTGCTGCTCCAAGTGCAAAGGAAGTGTGGGATTGGGATGAAGAAATGAGCAGTGATGGTATAATTGGCTGTTTTCTCTTGAATGTAATGGTAAGAGCTGCAGGAGTGCAAGGTGTGTGTTCCAGTCCCCAGCATTTGGTTTGCACATGTCCTGGTCAGACACAAGAGAAGGAGAATTAAGGGCTGGCAGTGTTAAGGTGACTGGTGTGACAGGGGTTAAACTGGGAAAACATTGGGGAATTCCTCAGTTTGTCTCTTTGCCAAACTCACCCAAACCTGTGCTAGGAAGAGATTGAGTGGAAAAGTTGAGGCAGAAATGAAATGAAAAACTGGGGATGTTGAAACTGTAATTGATGGAACTAAATGTGTCCAAGCAGCAGCTCTTGTTGTGCAGGGAATAACTCCTGTCAGCAGCAAGGTCCCGACTGAAGTGGCAGCTGCAGTTGTTCCTGTGGTGTGGGCCAGTGGAGTTCCAGGAGAGTGGAAGAGGGCAGAACCTGTAGGTATTACCCCTAATGTGGGATCTATATGGGTAAGGCAAACCCAGTATCCTTTAAAATCAGAATGCCAGCTTGGATTGGTTGCAGTAACAGCTGAATTTGCTCCTCCTGGTTTGCTTGTAGGACGTGAATGCAAGAACCTGCCAAGAAAACCAATGGCCAAGATGATTGATGAGTGCAGGACCTGAGAGAAGCACCTTGAATGACAACCTCGAGCAGTTTCCAGTATTGGATTGAAAAGATGGCCTTTGCTGCATCTCCTTGACCAAGGAAAGTCAAGAAACCTTTGCTTTGGAAGGAGAAAATCTGGAAAGCGGGAAGGAAGAAAAGAAGCCCCCTGACTCCTCCCTGAGCCCCAGAGAGCCCATGAACTGCCTTCCTGGGAATGGTAGGACGGGCTGGACTCTGGATTGCTCCCTCTGGATGTGTGGTAAGACTGTTATACCAGCTTGTAAGAACAGCCTGTAAGAATTTCCTGCCTTGTCTATATGGTGTAAGGGCAGCCTTTAAGCAGCTAAAGCATTCCCTGAGGAGAGCTCTGGGTCTGCCAGATGTGTCAGAACTGTTGGAAGCATCTTTGCTGGGGAGGGCAAACAAAGGCCAAGGTGTGCAGTGACCCCCCAACAAGGGACTTTGAGTTAATGGCATCCCTGCAAGTGAACTTTGTGGGCTGTTCCCCCTGCAGGGCAGGTGATAGTCCCAGCTACAGTGATGGGAAAAATAGTTAAAAGGGAGCCCCAAAAGCTGGAAATCCTCCAGGAGGCTCTTGGCAAAGAGAGTTTCCTGCGTTCCCCCTGCAAGAAGGACAGTGACAGCTTTTGAGTGCTGGTAGATCCTTTGAATAGATAGCCTTGAGTGTGTCCTTGTTGCACCAGTAGGCCTTGTCCAACTCCCCATATTGCAGGAGATGTGCATATTAAAGTTTAAAATGATCCTTTTCCTAATCCTTTGTTGGCTTGAGGCTCTCCCCTCAGGAACTGCAGGAACTCCTGGTGCCGCCTGGGCCGATGGATTGGACGCCCCAGCCCCTCCGTTCCTGCCCAGCCACTGGGTCCGTGTCCAGTGGTGGCACTGCCAGCCCTGCAGGTGAAGTGGGAAGGGCCTTTGCAGGTCTTGTGGGTCACATCTATAGCAGGTGAAGTTGCAGAAAAAGGACATGACATCTCTTCTTCTCTAGTGAAAAAAGCTCCTTTTGGTTGGTGAGCAGAACGAAGTGGATCCTTCAGAGTTCCCATCCGTGTTTGTGTCTCAGCCTGTGTTAGGATTCAGGGCTGTAGCTGTTGTTGTCACTGAGGAGTCAAACTCTGCTTTAAACAATGAGACACTGGCCTGATGGCCAAGTGTCAGGAAAAAAGTGGGAATGGTGTCTGAGTGTTGAGATGTAACAAGAGCTGATCCTTTTTGCAGTGGGATGTAGCCTGGAAAGTGCACAGAGCTGAGCCAAGGGATTGAAAGGGACCAAGCAAGGGAGGTGAAGAAAGAAGGAAGAAGGGAAGTGAGGCAGCAGCCAAGCAGCACCGAGTTGCTGTGTAAGCAGGTGAGTTGTGTTGAGGTTCCTCAGGCAGGCCCTGAGGACTTTGAGGGCTCCAGACAGAGCAGAGCTGGGAAGGCCCTCGGTGAAGCCCCTTGGAAACCTTCTAAGGGTAGGTGTGTATGGTGATAAGTGTTGGAGAATGTCCTGAATATGAAATAGGAATGCAGGGAAGGAAAACGAACCCTCCTGTAATGCTGACCCCTCCCATCAGCTGCAGTGGAGATACCTGTGTGTGCCCTTTGGGGGCTGATTGCCAGGACACCCGTCGGGCTGGGATCATGTCAGGGTGTTGTAAGCAAGGAATGCCTGGCTTCTAAAACTCACCAGCTGAGTTTTAGAGGCTTCTTCGAAGAGCTGAGTTGAGGCAGCAGAATTGGCCCCCCAGGAGGGACTCTGTGCCTGCTCTCCCGTGGCTCCAAGGGATCTCTGGCCCTTCACGCCGGCACCGAGATTTTCTCGGGAAGGGCCTCAGATCCCCGGACCAGTCTGGGACACAGGCAAGATCCCCCTGCCTTTAGAAATGAGGCCTTCTTGTGGCTTCCTACCCGTACCTATTGGTGGGTTCCAAAGAGAAGGCCTCTTGAAATGCCTTTTGGGCTGTCCATGGCAAGCTTGAGACCAAATTGGCCCCCTGGAGGGACAGTGCTGTTGGTGCCCCCGGGGTTGGGGCACCCCGAGGACTCCAGCGCGCACCGAAAGGATTATTCGGGGAGATCCTCGGGGTGCCCGGCCCTGGGGAGCTCAAAGCAAGGTCCCTGCAATGGATTCAGGCATTGCTGAGAGTATCCCAGGGGTCCCTGTCCCTGCTAGACATGGAGCTCTCTAATGGGCTGTAATTGGGTTCTAAAAGTGGTGCTCCAAGTGCCAAAGAAGTGTGGGATTGGGATTAAGAAACGAGCAGTGATGGTCCAATTGGCTGTTTGCTCTGGAATGTAATGGTAAGAGCTGCAGGAGTGCCAGGTGTGTGTTCCAGTCCCCAGCATTTGGTTTACACCTGTCCTGCTCAGACACAGGTCCAACTTCCTCAGTCCTTAACCCAATAGAGGGAGAATTAAGGACTGGCAGTGTTCAGGTGATTGGTGTGACAGGGGTTAAACTGGGAAAACATTGGGTAATTGCTCAGTTTCCCTATTTGCCAAACTCCCCCAAACCTGTGCTAGGAAGAGATGGACTGGAGTCTCTCATCTCCTGGGTTGTTGTTCTTGTAACTTGATGGCACAAGCTAATTGTAAGGTCCGTTGTGCTTTTCAGCAAGTCAGCCTGACATCCCCTGTGATCAGAGCTGAGTTCTTCCTTGGTTCTGCTACATCTTGCAAGGTAGGTACATCTGCCCTTGAAACACCATGGGAGAGGTCATACCTAGGGGTGAGAAGGATGCTGGTGAGAGGAAGATGATGTGGGCAGGGGTGGCTGGCCCCTTGCCCTACAAGTAGGGCAGGCCCAGACTGTTGCCATCAGGGCATGATCGGGCGGTGTTTGGCTGCCATTCAGGCCTCCCCTTACACTGCGTCCTGGCCCTACGTGGTGTAATGTGGAGCTGATAAAATGGGCTGTCAGGACTGCTGAGCTGAGCGATCCTCATCCTGCCACCGAGCCTGTGTTGCTCCGCGGGGACGCCCGCTAAGGGATGGGCACCGACCAGCTGCTGCAGATCCTGACAGCCCTGCCTGGCTGGGGGGGTGGGCACAGTGTAGTGATGGGAGGCAACAGAGAAAGAAAATCTTTAATATCCTTTAGTGTTCCTTTAATACCCTTGATTTAGTATTCATAATATTTTCCCTTTAATTTCCCCTTTTACTAACCAAATATCGTGTTAACAGTTATCCCTAATATTGTGTTAAGATCCTTTTTGGTATCCCTTTAACTCCCTTTTCACTAGTTAATATTATACTGTATTGAATGCTGTTCTTAGTATTTGTTGTAATGCCACACGATAAGGTAGTTCATTTGTATCCTTTTTAACTTTTGATTCTCTTTGCCAAGTTTATTATTATTATTATTATTATTCTCACTGCAATAAAGATATTTTGTGTGTTTGAATGCTTGTGGCACTTGTCTTTCTTGTTGGCATGTATCCTAATGAACTGTTCCAGGTAGGAAGGAAGTGCCCTTAGGATTTGGGAACAGGAAGTTACTGGAAGCCAGCCCAAGATGGACCCTGTTGGAGAAGCGGCTCTGAGTATGTTCTTGGGCTTTAGTGGGAACAACAAATGATAAGAGGGCCTGAAGTCCCCCTAAGGCCTTGGGTACAAAGCTCCTCCAGGGTGCCCAGGCCAGGCCCTGCTCAGGAAGGCAGCACCATGGAATGGAGATGGTGTATCCAAGCCAGAGCCAGAGCAGGGGGCGGGGCAGGAGCGAGGCCTCGGGAGGGAGTTGCCACCGGCCCTGTGGTTGAAGCAACAAGTGTAGATCCCCTGGACAGTGAGCACAAATCACTGGGAAATGGGGAAAAGCCCCAGAGCAAGTGCTGGGAGCAGAGAGGGAGCATGCCTGGCTCACTGCTGGGTCAGCCACATCTGTCAGTGGGAAGCACTTTTGGAAAGCAGGAGCTTATAACCCGTGCCAGAGGGAGTTGGAAGTCACAAAGGGGGGAGGCAAAAGTAGTCCATGAGCTGAGTGAGACACTGTACCTGTGGGAATGAAACAGGAAGAACTAGGGCAGTGTCAGGTTTGTAGGGATTTGGGGTCAGTTGGCAGTGGTTTGGCTACTTGGCTCCCAGCTGACACCATCATGGAATTAGTGATTAAATGCAGACAAGGAAAATGGGAATATGTTCTGTGAATAAATGTTAGTGAAGGGAATGATATTGCCATGTTGTAGCTTGATATCTTACAGAAACTGTGGATCCTGGCCATCCTCAGAGCCCTTGTGGTCCCTCTGGGCGATGCTGTTGGCCCGGGCAGTTCCCTGGGAAAGGTGCCTGGGTCGGGTGCCTTGGTTTGATTTGGATGGAGGTGGAAAAGCAGCTCCAAACCAGGCCCCCAGGACAAGGTGCCCCAGGAAGCAAATGGCCCTTGGCCAGGGGTCAGTCTCCCTTTGTGCCCGGGGGGACTCTCTGGCAGGGCCGGGGTCTGTCGGGCTCATTGTGCGGGCGGCTGTTGGTGCCCTCCGTGGGATGGGATGGATGTGATTCCAGGGGCTGGGAGCACTGTTGCCATGCAGTGCTGTAGTTTCCCTTACGGTGCTGGGTCCGGGGGGTCTCCCTGGCCTCCTTGTCCCCCTGTGTGAGCGGTGCCAGTCCCAGCCCCAGTGTCACAGCAGCAGGGCCGTCCCCTGGGCTCTGCCTGCGGGGCTGTTCTGGGGAAGTGCTGCCAAAAGAGCAAAGGGATCAGCTGGGGCAGGGGATGGCACAGTTGGGCATCATCCTCCCGAGGCGAATATTGGTCCAACTGTTGGGTACCTGCTGCCTGTGTCCTGCAGCCCAACATCATCAGGATAATAGAATTCCTTTCCCCACTCTGCTTCCAGTGCTCCCATCTTGGCCCAGGCAGTGAGGCTGGGGGGACACGGGACTGGGAGGAACGGGAGCTGGTATTGGATTTGTAGACAGTGGAGACATGGAATTGTTTGGTAACCAATGGCAAAGAGCTGGGCCAGGTGGATCCCGAGTGCTGAATTCAGGAGCACAAGGGATGCCCACTGTATTTACCCCCCACCCTTCACTCCAGAATGTGATGGGGAGTTTGGGCAGCTCTCTGATGGTTCCCCAAGATGTAATTGTTGTGCACAGGGGAACAGCAGTAACTTATGAACTGGGCTGAGTGCACATGCCATGGTGTGTATTTTGTAATACAAAGAAATGAGGCACAGAAGGACTTAATGGGTACCAATGAACTGATCTGGAGGGCTGTATTCCCATCCTGGATTGCAAAAATTAACTGGATTTTGTCTCCTGAATTGCTGCAGTGCACCAACTGATATTGTGCTGGAAAAATAACACACTGCAGTGTAAGTAAACCAGGGATTTTTGTATGTAAGTGCAAATTATTGCCCTACAAATTTGAAATAAGACTTGACTTGATCACCAAATGCAAACAGTAAATATAGGGGGTCAATTAGTGACCTTTGGGTGTCAGGTAGAACAAGTCACTGCTCCCCACTGGTGGGACATATTTACAAGATTCTCACCATCTGCTACAAAGTTTTTGAACACTTTAATCCATCCACTAATCACTGTAATTATACTGATTTTATGAACAATATGGAGTTGTTGTCTCTGGGATCAATTACAAGAAGTTGTTTCTCACGTGTCTCTGCCCTGCCCAGGGATCAAAGGACCAAAGGAAAGATGAGAAGTTCCCTGAGAACTGAGCCCCGGGGCTGCTGCCCCTGAGGAGCAGGGTAAGGGCTGTGTGTGCTCAGGGGCCCTGGCTGAAGGCTGCAGGTGCTGTGAGTGTGTGCAGGGCCAAGGCAGCCAAGGTGTGTGCAGCTGTTCCGTGCCCTCCACCCTTGGAGGTAAAATTCCACAGCCTTGAGCTGTTGGGTCCCAAATAATATTGGAGGGAGAGGCAGAAAATGCCACTGCTGCTGGGGCTGAACTGTGTGCAGTGACTGGGCAGGACTTGGCCCTGATGCCTGAGTGCATCTTTGGGATGGATCCCAACTGTGAGCCCCTGGCTCCATAACTTGTTAAGATGGTGTTCCTGCAAGCCCAGCTGCTGTGTTGGTGGTCCTGTGGGCACCTCTTGCCCTGGCCTGCTGTGAATGTGTTTGTGTTGCAGCTCAATAAAGTCCCTTTCAGTGGTGACTGTGTCATTTTTGTGTCAGTTCCTCTCCCCTCTTCCCCTGCCCCAGTGGCTGCATCGCTGCCTTGTGCCTAAATGAACTCTTCCCCTGCAGCAGTTCCCTGCTGCTCTCAGAGAGGGTGGAGTTGAGGCCCCTGAGCAAAGGGAAAAAGGATCCATCCAAGGCAGGCCCGTGCTCCCCCCCTGCATTCCTCCAGCCTCCCGTGTTTCCAGTTCCCCTCCCTGCTGGACACACAGCCTGTTCCCAAACAACCCCTGTTCCTGTTCTCTCTCCGTGTCTCCCCTCACAACTCCCCTCCTCTAATCTCCAGCTGCCCAGGCCCCTGGTTTTGAGGGGCATTCCTGGGCTGCTGCCCCCCCATTCTTTATAAATGAAGTGCCAAGAGCCCCAAGTGCAGAGAGGTCTGCAGGGAATCAGTGCCAAGAGCTGCCTGTGCCTGCCTGTGTTCCTGCAGTTCTCCTTCCTGTTCTCCCTGGGCTGGACATACCTGCCTGCCCTGGGTTTATTGGGGCAGAGGGATGGGATTACATTTGTCCAGAAGGTTTGTTCACGGACACTTGTTTTCTGACAGGCAGTGCCATTTTCCTTTTGCCTTTCCCAGGTTTTTCCAAGTGCTGCCCAGCACGGGGATCCGTGTGCTGGGACAGTGATTGGCAGCAGGAAGGGGAGCCTTGGCCTCACCTGCCCAGCTCAGGTGGGTGGCACAGAATGGGGGTGGGCTGGCAGGGCATGAACACATTTCTGAGTTCTGGAGTGCCTTGAAACCTTTCCCTGTCAGGTTTCTCTCCCTCCTTTCCTGGGCTCCAGCATCCCAGGTGTCTCTTCCTTTGCCCAAAGTCCAATGGCAGAGGATTGACTGACTCCCAAGGGAGGTTTGGAGTAAAGAAGGTTCTGTTCCAATGGGGCAAGGAATGCAGTGAGAAAGATGAGCCTCCTTTTAGTGCCTGAAGTAGAGAGGAATAAAGATGCTGGAAAAGGCCACGTTTCATTTGGTGTCCCCCCTGGATTTTTCATGGCTCAAACTCTCTAGTGAGCAATTGAAGAGAAGGGTGAAGGGCAGGAGCCTTTGACTTGCCCAGTGCCCTTAATTGCCTTGTTCTCCTCTCTTCCAGGCCAGGCCAAAGCCCTGATCCAGCCCAGCTCTGCCAAGTGCCCTGGGCTGGGAGCAGCCAAAGGCAAGAGGCTGCAGCCCCGCCGGCCGGGCTGGGGGCTCCTGGTGCTGCCCGTGGGGTGGGGTAAGTCAGAGGGACACCTTTCTCTCCTCCTGCTGTTGGCATTTGCTCCCTGGGCACTGGATGTGTAAGGGAGGACGGAGTAGCAGGGAAGGGCAGTGTTTCCAAACTGTCTGAATGTTGCCCCCGGGTTTGGGATGGAGCAACCATGGGGGTGGTTGGGTTTGGCCTGGGCCGGTCAGGATCAGCCATAAAGGACCCACCAGACCCCTGAACCCTCACTGGACATGTCCAGCCCCTCAAGTCATTAATTTTCAATAGAGGACAAAGTATTGGTACTTGCTTCTGATCTGTGGAGAATTTCCTTTGGAATGATCAACCAGAGAGTGTATCAGTGCAAAGCATCTCTTTGGGTCTTCTGTTTGTTTGTTTGTTTGTTTGTAATTTCCTCTCTGGCTTCAATGAGTTTGGTGTGCTCCTGTTAAGGAAGCAGCCTGTTTTTATCTTGAAATTTGGGGTGGTTTGGTTTGTTTAGGCTTTTTCCCCCCACTGACTTGGGCCTTCCGTGCATAGTCCGTGTTGTCCTACAGGACTGCTTTGGTTCTGGGTCAGAGAGAGAGAAGGGAAGTGGCTTTTCCTCATCTGGAATGTTTCCAAGCAGAAGTGGGGCATCGTCCTACCCCTCCCCAAAGCACTGCAGGCACCTGGGAGTAGCTCAGGGCTGGCCCAGTTCTCTGAGACAGCACCATGGGGGAGAGGTTTAAGTATTAATCACATCTCTGGTGTCCCTTGGTTGCAAAGATTGGGTCCTCCAGTCCCAGAGTGTTAAGGAAAACAAGGAACTCCTGTTCTTCCTGGCAAACCTTCTGTTATTGCTTGTGCAGTGTTTGGGTTCTGTTGTCTGAGTTCCTGTCCAGGATCTTTCTAAGAGAACCTGTTAGAAATGTAGAGGTAGGATTAGAATTTGGGTCTGTTCCCTACCCAACTGCCTCCAAGTCCTGATGGACTGGAGTGATGAGTGCTCTCAGCCCAGGGTATTTCTTACTGTTGTGTGGCTTTCCCTCAGCTGTGGGTGAGGAATTGTGCAAGCAAGGCCTGTGTGCCCGTGGGTGTCTCCCGTGTGTGTCCGTGGGGCAGGGCTGGGACAAGGACTCGTGCAGGGACCCAGCTGGCACTGGAGCTGCTGCCATTCTGAGCCTCTGCCAAGGGCTGGGGAGAGACCATCTGGGAGGCTGTTGCCAGGGTTCCATTGGGAGCTGGATCTCCCTCCAGCTGCAGCAGCCAGGGGAGGGTTCTTCCTTGTGCAGCCCAGTGGCTTCTGCTCAGGCTGGCCCAGAGTGGGGCTGGGGCAGGTTCTCCAGGGAACTGGAGCCAGCCCTGAACGGGGCTCTGGAGAGCAGGAGCTGCAGGGACTGAGGGTTGCAAAGCTGGGCTGAAGTTTGTCAAAGCAGCAGAACATTCTCATTCCTGTGGGTCTGTGGAGTCCGTGTTGGTGCCCAGGAGAACTGGGTCAGACTGGGCTTTGTGCTCCGAGAGCTGCCCCCCTAAATGTGGCAGGCTGTGTGTGCTGGCAATGAAGTGCTGTCCCAGAGGCTGATGGTTTCTGTCTCCAGGGATGCCCAGGACGCTGCCAATGCCCAGGGATCTGCTCTGGGTCCAGGCTGTCCGTGCTGGAGGGCCCTGGTGGCTGCAGTCCCTGAGCCCGCAGAGACAGAGAGAGCCCCGGCCCGAGTGGCCTTTGGCCCCTTGTCCTGAATTTGGGGTGAGCCTGGGAGCGTGTGGAGGGTGAGAATGAGGGCTGTGCTTCCAGTGCATCATCCCTGGGAAGATCCTGTTGTTCCAGAGCGCCGGGGACAGTTTGGGCTTGGCAGCTTCAGAGCTGGGTCGGAGCAGCCCCTGAAAAGAATCAGGAGAGTGGAGGTTTGTCCCAGTGGTGCTTTCACACCCCACTGGACAGGCTGGGCTTTGTGTTTGAGGTTGTCCTGTATTTGCTCTGCAGATAAGGGGCCCTTCCCAATTCAGCCCAGCAGATCCCAAGGGCTCTGACAGGAATATTTGTTCTTTCCTTCCCTTTGGGATAACTTCATCTCCAAACTGCCATGAGCAATTCCTTAATTTCTGCTGGAGAAAACCAGGTGTCAGAGGCAGTTTGCCAAGGAGCCCAGAAGTGTCTTTGGAGCAGAGAGTGCTGCCAGCTGCGTGTGCCTGTCCCCAGCCTGGCACTGCCCACAGGGACACACTGGGCACAGACCAGGAGAGGGAACAAACCCACTGCCTGCCAGAGGGTTTGTCCTGGGCCAGTCAGGCCTTGGGCAGGAATTGGACTGGGCAACTCCATCCGCTGCTCTTCCCTCCCCCACAAAGCCCCATCCCCTGGGCATTAATGACGTGCCCTGTGCCCAGCGCTCCCTGTTCACCCAACTGAAACCAGAGCAAGGCTTGCTTTGCTTGGAACGACTTATAGTAACTTTAAAACAAAATAAATCACTTTTTTGTTCTTTTTTTTCCTTTTAGATGCTGGAATTGCCTGTCTGGCTGTGTGCTGAGCTCTGGCTGCAGGGGACTGTCAGGCCTTGGTGGCTGTGAGTTCCTGTTCTTTTCCCTGGGAAACTGGAAAGAGTTATTCATTGGATTGCAGAAATGT